>NC_069380.1:89676388-89994444 GCF_027475565.1 Acinonyx jubatus | reverse complement strand
ATTTTGACTACTCTAGGTGCCTTTGGATGCCTTATTCTTTTTTTTTTTTTAACGTTTATTTATTTTTGAGAGAGACAGTGTGAGCGAGGGAGGGCAGAAAGAGAGGGAGGCACAGAATCCAAACCAGGCTCCAGACTCCCAGGTGTCAGCACAGAGCCTAACACGGGGCTTGAACCCATAAACTGCAAGAGCATCACCTGCGCCAAAGTTGGACGCGAGATCGTGACCTGAGCTGAAGTCTGACGCTTAACCGACTGAGCTACCCAGGCGCCCCTGCCTTTGGATGCCTTATTATAAAGACAGATGAGTCTCATTCTGAGGGGCCACCACGAGGAAATGGGGTGGTGGGGTGGGGTCACAGGCTGCTGATCTGCCACCTTGAACACAAACTCCTGACAAGTAAGCCTCCATCATGGCAGCCACAGGTCAGTGCATGTTCCTACCCAGCCCAGGCAGGGAAGAGCCCCTAGGAAGCTCCTTCCCTTCCACCAAATCCTTCCCAGTGAGAAGTGGTGGGGAGGTCAGTCAGAAGGTTGTGGATGTCCTGGAAGGGTATGTGGGACAGCTGTGATGAAGTGAGGCTGGGTTCTCAGCAGGTTCCCCAGCCCCTGCTGGCAGGGAACCCTGGCCCATCTAATGATCCTGCTGCTAGCACATCTCCCAGTGCTTCCACACCTGCCTCTGGAGGCCCTGTCAGGGGACCTATCAGTCTTCACACTGGACTTGTTTGCCCGCATGATATCAACAGATTCAGAAACATAGTTTCTCTGAAGTAACAATAGAGGATTCTGCAGCAAAGAGCCCACACTCACCAGAGGCAACAATCTCTCAAGGGAGGTGGGGCTTGGGTCCGCTGGGATCCCCGCCTCTCCATCCTCCAACTCTGTTCCCTCACGTGTGTCTGTCTGTTCCCCACCTGGCCCCTAAGACACCTGGAGTTGCCCTGGAAGGGTCCTAGAAATGGTTAACTCCAACCCCCACTTTCCATCCGGACCAATTGATGGCTCTCATGGTAGGAGGATTTGCCCAGGCTTGCAAGGTGGCTTGCCAGAGCCCAGCCTGATATCTCCTCACCCCCACCTAACACTTCCCCATACATGCCTGGGGTGGGCTTGGGGGGGGGGGACTTCCCTCCCCTACTTAGTTTGATTTAGACCAGTGGTTTTGAACTCAGGTTTCATGAACCCCGAAGTGGGGGCAAGAAACCTGTAATACCACATGTGTGTACAAGTGCTTTCCTGTGGGAAAGAAGGCAGAGCTGTCAGCCATTCTCAGTGGTCTGCCCCACTGAAGGTGGACATTCTGGGATTGGCAAGAGAGCAGATAAGGAGAGGCAGGCCAGCCCTGGGCATTGGGGGGGGGGGGGGCGCGGAAGGGAAGGGTACGGGGTCTCAAGGGCAAGTCCCCAGCCCTTTCCTACATAGGCTTCAGGAACTCTGATTTCACAGCTGGGCCCTACATAGCCCAGACATAGCCAGATACACATTACCTATGGTACAGGTTACTAAGAAGCACAGAGTGTAACATGGCATGCGAATGTCTAGGATGGCTTCCTGTATGAAATGCCACTTGGCTGAGACCTACAGACTGAGCCAAGTAAAGATGAAGGGATAAGAGTGGTCCAGGCACACAGCCTATGCAAAGGCCCTGAGCTGGGAGTGTCAGAGTTGGAGGAAATAAAAGATCAGTGTGACTGGGGCACAGGCATGAGGGGGACACAATGACAGACGAACCTGGAAGCCACTGGGCCAGGTCATAGGGGGCCTTGAATGCCAGGCCAGTGGGTTTGGATGTTTTTCCGGGGTTTTTTTTTTTAAGGGCAATAAAAATCATTGAAAGATCTTGAACAAAGGAGTGACATGATTTAATATGTGGTTTATAAAATCAGTCTGGCTGCTGTGTGAGGCAAGAGTTGCTGGGGAGAGACCATTCAGCAGCAGCTGAGGAACACAGGCACAAAAGACAGGGCTTAGAGTCAGGCATGGTGGAGAGGTGGGCACTGGAATGAAGTCCAGAGATGTCTAAGATGGTGGCTGGCTGGATTTGGGGTCATGCACAGGGAGGAGAGGGGTGATCCTGGGATTCCCACCCAAGAAAGGGTGGGGTCTGGAAGAGAATGGAGAGTGCATTCCATTTCAGAAGCATGGGGTCAACCAGAGAAGGAGCCCTGGAGGCAGCTGCGCAGGCAAGTCTGGAGCCCAGGAAGAGACCTGGGCTGGACTCTGGGACCTGGAGTCCGGGTGGAATGTGTGGTGGCAACTGTTTTCATCCGCCTGGCACATTCACCCTCCTCTTGCTTTTACATAAAACACAAACCCACTCCAGAGCTTGGGGATCTGACCCTCACTTTCAATCCCAAAGGTGAGCAAGAGACTCAGGCCAGGCCTACATCATAGCGATCAGTTTAAAAATGGGCCCTATCACAGAAAACATGAATAGACACTTCTCTAAAGAAGACATCCGGATGGCCAACAGGCACATGAAAAGATGCTCAACGTCGCTCCTCATCAGGGAAATACAAATCAAAACCACACTCAGATATCACCTCACGCCAGTCAGAGTGGCCAAAATGAACAAATCCGGAGACTATAGATGCTGGAGAGGATGTGGAGAAATGGGAACCCTCTTGCACTGTTGGTGGGAATGCAAACTGGTGCAGCTGCTCTGGAACACAGTGTGGAGGTTCCTCAGGAAATTAAAAATAGACCTACCCTATGACCCAGCAGTAGCACTGCTAGGAATTTACCCAAGGGATACAGGAGTACTGATGCATAGGGGCACTTGTACCCCAATGTTTATAGCAGCACTCTCAACAATAGCCAAATTGTGGAAAGAGCCTAAATGTCCATCAACTGATGAATGGATAAAGAAATTGTGGTTTATACACACAATGAAGTACTACGTGGCAATGAGAAAGAACGAAATATGGCTCTTTGTGGCAACGTGGATGGAACTGGAGAGTGTGATGCTAAGTGAAATAAGCCATACAGAGGAAGACAGATACCATATGCTTTCACTCTTAGGTGGATCCTGAGAAACTTAACAGAAACCCATGGGGGAGGGGAAGGGAAAAAAACAAACAAACAAAGAGGTTAGAGTGGGAGAGAGCCAAAGCATAAGAGACTCTTAAGAACTGAGAACAAACTGAGGGTTGATGGGGGGTGGGAGGGAGGGGAGGGTAGGTGATGGGTATTGAAGAGGGCATCTTTTGGGATGAGCACTGGGTGTTGTATGGAAACCAATCTGACAATAAATTTCATATATTAAAAAAAATAAAAAATAAAAATAAAAATGGGCCCTATCAGAGCCCTCTCCAGGATGCTAGCAGGAACCACCCAGAAAGAACTGCTCTCCATTTCTGATTGCCACCGTGGAAGAAGACAAATTAAGCAGGAGTTGCCGGTGGCCCCCACATGGGGAAGGCCATGTTGAGATAAACACAAAGAGTGACAGAACTGAAAGGCAGAGAGCATGTGCTGAAAGAAGCCCTGAGCCCCTGGATCCAGCCATGCCTGAATTCCTCAGGACCCCATAGATAATTGGGCCCATGACCTCCCTTGTTTATTTCATTCATTATAAGTCAGTTTTCTGTCATGTAAACTAAATGAATCTTAAAACAACAAGGAGCCAAGAAGCCATGGAGGAGGCTGAGACTACTCTGGGACAGCTGTGTAGATTGCCAAGAGCAGGGGCCAAACAGATGCCTCTGCTGTTCTGACCTGAGGAACCCCAAGCAAGACCCAGGGAACTTGGAATGTCCCACAGCCCCTCTGTGGTGTTCCTGAGATCTTCTCACTGCCCTCCCCAACCAGGCAGTGCCAAGGTAGGGTGGGAGGGAGGAAGACCTTACAAGGGACAGCTGCAAGTCCTAGGCACCCTCACCCCAGCCCCACAGCCGGAGCCTGCCACACCTGCCTGCCCGACTCTAGCATCTGAGCCAGCTGGAATGAAACTCATCTTGGTTCCTTGAGCCAGCAAATGACTTTTCTCTGTAGACCTTGGTGACACTTAAAAAGACTGGACAGGGTCACCTGGGTGGCTCAGTCGGTGAAGCGTCCCACTTCCGCTCAGGTCGCGATCTCACAGTTCGTGGGTTTGAGCCCCACGTCGGGCTCTGTGCTGACAGCATGGAACCCACTTCAAACCCTCCATCCCCCTCTCTCTGCCCCACCCCCATGCTCACACACACATGTGTGCATTCTCTCCCTCTCTCTCTCTCTCTCTCCCTCTCTCAAAAATAAATAAATGTAAAAAAAAAAAAAAAAAAAAAAAGGCTGGACAGAGTTGGCTCCTGGCCAGGCTGTCATCCTGGCCAGGAGCCCCAGCCCACCAGGCAGAAGTCCTTGGGCGTCTCTCAACCTTGGCCATATGATGAGGGCTCTGCCTAGCAGAATCATGGGGGCTCATACTGAGCTCCCACATTAGGATATACACTGCCCCCCTGGTCAGACCTCAGGATGGGACCAGACCTCAGAGACCAGACCCTTCCCACTGCCTAGCCCATGAAGACTTCCACCCACTGGCCCTGTCAGGCCCTATCTGGCCAGAGAGGTCCCCAGAGCTGCACTGAGGTGGGAGGCAGAGGTGGTGCGGGGTGCTTGGGTCCTACTGGAGTCCCCGCCGCCATCACCCAGCTGTGAAGACTGAGGCAACCTGCCAGGGGCTGCAGGCTGGAGCAGGTGAGCAGTGTGTCAGCCACCAGGACTGCTCCCTGCTCCCACAAACAACAGGCAACGCCCCTGACTGAGAAGGTCTCCAAGAGTCAAAACAGGAAAGGTAAGGACTGTTTTCAAGAAATACATTTCTTCCTTTTTATTCTTTTTTGTTGGCATGCAAAAAAAAAAAGGCAATAAAATGTAGTTGGTGTGGTCTTCGAATCAGAAGCAAGGTTTCAGCATTTGGAGGTTCAGTTCATTCATCTGTAGAATGGGGATATCAGGCATAGACCACAGGATAGTGCGAGGATTGAACAGGGTGATATCAGGTGCTCAGCAGGGAGCCTGGCACATAGTAGAGGCACAAAAAACTACGAGTTACTATTATTTTTATGCCAACAGTCTTCTCGTTGTTGTTGCTGTATTTTTGAGGAGGGGAGCGGGGCAAAGGGAGAGAGAGAGAGAAAAAAAATCTTAAGCAGACTCCACTCTCAGCACAGAACCTGACAGGGGACTCGATCTCACAACCTTGAGATCATGACCTGGGCCAAAATCAAGAGTCGGACGTTTAACTGACTGAGACACCAGGTGCCCCTTATTGGGTTTTTGATGAGCATATAAGAATGATGTGAAATTAGCATACCTATCACGTGGCCCGAGAGGTACTAGAAAACTATAGCAACGCGACATGCAAGAATCCTTCATTAAGCGTAATTTTCTTATGCATTGTGAAAAGACAAACTTTACCCTTTCCCTGTGCATATCATGAACAATTTCTGTCTAGTGGCTGTAAAAAAAAAAAAAAAAAAAAAAAGACAACCTGGAAACTCTACATTTCCCAGCCTCTCTGGAAATAAAGTGCCCGGCATGCCTTACAAAGCATGTCTTCATGTGGCATCTCTTGAGTCTGCACCTCTACCTGACTCCAGAAAGATCTACATCTTGGCAGGCCCAGAATCCCAATCTCATGGTAACTGAGGAAACAGCACCTCTTCCCGTCTCCATTTCTGGGGTTCTCCCAAGAGCATTAGACCCCAGGCTAGCCAGAGTCATACCCAGGACTCAGCCAGAAATAATCAGAAAAAGATGTCAGTCAGGCACTGCTGGGCCCCTGGAAAGACGGGGGCACCACAGAAGAATTGCACCTGACAACAAAGCTAACACATAGAAGACAGAGACAGGAGACAAGTGCACCTGGATTCAGCCATGCCTGAAGATTTACCATTCTGTGGGCTAATAACTTCCCTTTTTTTGTTTGTTTAAACTAATTTAACTTAAGCTGTCACTTGTAACTGAAAAGATCCTGACAAATATGGTGAATTAAGAATCTCCTCGATTAGGAGATTGCTGTCCACAGAAAACAAAGCTACTGCCACTGTGCCTTCCTTTAAAGCAGAGAAACAAACTCAGGGCCAGGCAAGTAGATGACCAACTGTGTGTCCCTGGCCAGGAGCAGGACATTAGGCCTGAAAGGGCTTGTGGCTCTTGGGAAAGGCATGTCCCATCTAAATGTAAGCTCTAAGACCACAGCTGCCTGCTGGGACCCTGCTCTGTGGTTTCTCTTCACGTCTTCCAGGAAGACTAGTTCCAAATGTGCTGCAAAGAAGGGGTTCCACGGTCCCATCTGCGTAGAACATGATGGATTACACAGAGCACAAGACATTTCCTTTTTTTTTTTTTTAAGTAGGCTCCACGCCCAGCATGGAGTCCAACTCAGGGTTTGAAATCACAACCCTGAGATCAAGACCTGACCTGAGATCAAGAGCCAGACACTTAACCGACAGAGCCACCCAGGAGCCCTGAGACGACTTCTTCATTACAGAACTTCTCAGAGATCCCGATGGACTCCCTGAATCTCACAAGCTGAATGCAAGGTACAGCACTGCCCACACCAGTTTGTCAGCTGAACCCCATTTGCTAGAGGCAACGTGTGTTACAATCTGCAGAACTCTCTTGCAGAAAGGGGGCTATTGAGCCTGGCTTCTCAAAGGGCAAGCTGAGGCCCAGGAGCATTAGCCTCGGAGCTTATGAGAAATGCAGAACTTCAGGCCCCACCGCAGATGTGATGAACCTGCATTTTAACCAGGTCCCTGGGGATTTGCACACACACCACAGCCTGACATACCTGCTTCATGTGTTGTGTTATCTATGAAGGAAGAGCAAAAGCTGAGGAGAAAGGTGGCCTGTGTGGCACGGGGGTTAAGGGCCTGGGTTTCTGGGTGAGTGAGATGCATTTATCCATATAAGGCCCATTCGGAGGGGATGCACAGGTATTGCCTATCTCAGTGTCTTGGGAGCGCTGTGGAAAAAGTAGCTGGAGAGAACCAGGCCAGAATCCTACCTATGTGGTCTTGAGCAAGTGGCTTATCCTAGAGTCTCCCTGCCTATCTGCAAACCAGGGATGAGGATCCCTCCCCTGCAGGACAGCTGTGGAGACCACGGCTTTGCATGATGTATAAAGCCCCAGGCCTATCACTGATGCAGAGAGGCTTCAAAGGTTAAGGAATTAATTGTTATAAAATGAGAAGAGGCACACATGCCAAAACAAAAGGAAGGAGGGAAGGAAAGAAGGAAGGGAGGGAGGGAGGAAGGGAGGGAGGGAGGAAGGAAGGGAGGGAGGGAGGGAAGAAGGAAGGAAGGAAGGAAGGAAGGAAGGAAGGAAGGAAGGAAGGAAGGAAGGGGAAAAGAAAAAAAAGAAAAATAGTAAAAAACTAATATTGATGCCCTACCGTCTCTAGGCCAAAGGAAGGAAGGAAGGAAAGAAGGAAGGGAGGGAGGGAGGGAGGGAGGGAAGGAAGGAAGGAAGGAAGGAAGGAAGGAAGGAAGGAAGGAAGGAAGAAAGAATAGAAGAAGAAAAAAAAAGAAAAACAAAGAAATTTAAAGAACTAAAATTGATGCCCCACTGTCTCAAGGCCATTTTTCACTGACAGTATTCAAGGCCCCTGAGGCAAGGCCCAGCCAGTCTTCCAAGTCCAACTCTTTCCTTGCTCCATCTTGTACGTGTGCAGGCGTGTGTCCAGTACATGTGACATCTCACTCACCATGTCTGTCCTGACCCGGCCAACGCATACCTGGTACCTCTGCACGTCTTCTTCCCTCTTCTGAGATTGCCAACATGCACCTTTGCCTATTGGCAACTCTTTCTTCAAAGAGCCCCCAGGAGATCACTGTCAAAGGCAGGGACAGGGTACTGCTCAGCCCCTCAACCCAGGTGGGCACCGGGCGAGGAACACCTCTGACCGGCACAGTGGACAAACACACTAGGAGGTTCTGGCTAAATAAATGAATCACCAAATGACAGACGAATGAGTGATATAGTGACACAGACTCCCTGAAGTGCTGTCCTTCAGGAATTAATCAGTACACAGGAGCTGGCCCACCTACAGACTGCATCCATGTCAACTCCCCCAACCCCTGGAGTCCCCAGCACCGATTTCCTTTGATTTAGGAAATTCACCTGCAGCACGAAATGAGACACACCTACGAGGCCGGGGACGTCATCGGACATACAAAGGGCCGCACCAGGATAACCCAATTCCTCCAAGGACATTTACAGTTGTTTGCAATATGCCTGGGTTCTAATGAAATCCAGCCAAAGGCAGTGATTTTCCGAAGCAACAAGTGACATTTCCTGTGTCTCCATAAAAAGAACACTAGCGGTTGTGGGGCACTGGTGTCATTGCTGGCTCTGCAGGCAGGCAGGACGAGCCTGAGGACAGGGGGACTTGGGGGCCAGCAGGGCTGGGAGGGCGGCCACTCGCTCAGAACGGGAGTGTCCTGAGCAGCACTTACAGCAGAAGCCACGGTGGGCGGCTTCAGATGTCTGGCCAGCACCGCCAGCCTGACCACCGCACACCCAATCCAAAATAGAAAACTGCAGTGGCTTCTGCCCATGCCAGGCCCCGGGCGGCCGGACAGAGCACTGCCAATGTCAGCCTCCTCCCTGAGCATCGATCCAGGCTTCCTCTGAGGCCCCCTGATGCCAAGCCATGTCCCTCTGGGGCCCCTGAAAACAGGAAACCTTCCCAGGGCTCCAGTCGCACCGGGTGGCCCAAAAAGTCCCAGGAGGGGACTGGGCTTCTCTCCTGTCCTTCAGAGGCTACCCGTGGGCACCAGAGCCTGTATTTCCAAATGCTCCCCTTGGCTCAAAATAGAGAGAGAAAACCGACTTTTCAAATTACCAGCTGGAGTTCAACAGGAAACCACAGCATAAAAATCAGTGGCTCCCGGTCAGCCAGGGGGCAGAGGAATAACCGGGCATTTCAGCACCACTCCCCGCTCCCTGGGTAGCACAGAAGCAAGCAGACTGACCGCCAACCCACGTGCCCCCTTGCACACATACCCCACATTCTCAAATGCACGGGGACGCACACTCAACAGATACCCTGACACCCAAATGAGCAGAAACCTACAGATACGCTCACGCACAAGACACATATTCACGCAGGTGCACAGGTACCCAGACGCGAGTGCACACCAACATTCCAAGACACATGTGCAGATTCACACACTCCCAGAGATGTACACACACTTGGCTACGATAGGAAGACCTGGGGCCCAGCACGCATAAGGGACACCACACTCTTCTGCTTGATCAGAGCTTTAGAGACCCTGACCCACTGCCTAAATCACCCGCTCTCGGGCCGGTCAAAATAACTTGCTTTCCTGCCAACCACTTCAGTCAGTGCCCCGTGGTCCCTGCACACAGGGGTACAGAGGAGGTCCTCAGCGCAGGCCTTGACTCACAGGTAACCAGCCTCCAATTCCCAGGAAAGGGCCTTGGACAGAAAGGAGCGAGAGAAGTGAGTACTCACGAGCCCGTCGCAGTTGCTGAGCGCCACGGAGGAGGCTTCAGCCAGGCCCGCCACGTCTCCGACATAGAGGCACGTCCCGAGCAGGGGCTCCACGCGGGTGGCGCCCGACTCGCTTTGCCACTCCACCGTGGCCCCGGGCGCCACGAGGCGGGCATTGGGCCGCAGCCGCAGGTGCAGGTCTCGGCCGAAGACTGTGACATTGTAGAAGAGGCGGCCGCCGGGGTCCTCCTCGTTGCCTCCAGGTAAGCCCGGGGTCTGGTCAGGGGCGGCCCTGCGGGCGCGTACCCCAGCCTGGGCAGACGCCGCCGACACCACGTGGGACACCAAGCGGCCCTGGGCGTCAGTGCGCACCGGCACCGCCAGGATGCGCTCCGCTCCGTGCCCCAGGGGCCCTCCTGCAACGGGAAGGGGCGTCAGACCCGCCAGAGCCTCGCCGCGAAACCCCGCATCCCTCCACCACCCCGCCGCCGCTGCGAACAGGGAAGGGCATTCTGCCAAACAACCCTCAGAAACTAACCTTCACCTCCCCGGCCTTCTTCCAACTGGGAAGGGGCGTTAACAGGGACATCACTCCGGAGCCCCGCCGCCCCCAGGCCGTCCCCCTCTAGGATCCTGCCAGCCAAGAGCTCTGCCCCCTGCCCGGTTCCGGGTTGGGGCTCCGCGAGCTCCTCACAGTTCCCCTGGGGATGGCCCCGTCAGACTGTTCCCGGTCCCTTGAACCTACCGTCCTTGGCAGGACATGGGGCTGCTCCGAAGCCGTTGCCGGTTGGCCCCCTACCCGTGCGCCTCTACCCCTCCGCGGTCCCCGCCGCCCGGGCGCCCTCACCGCTTGCCTCCGGAGCGGCGAGGACTCGGCTCCCCCCGGCACGCGCGGCCTGTCCTCCGTGTCCAGCTCTCGGTTGGACCAACGCTGGCCCCCCTCCCCGCGCGCCCGAGGGCAGGGAGGGGTGGAGCAGGGTCCCTCGGATCTTCAGGGATTCCCTCCAGGGAGCCCCATCAGTCCTCAGGGCCCAAGGCGGCGAGCTCAGCACCCGGCTCCTCCCGAGCGTCCCCGGACGCGAGCCCCGGCGCAGCCTCGCCCTGGCTCCCCAGGACCCGCTGGGGCTAGCGCTGCGCTCTCTGCCGCGGGGCTTTCCCGGTCCTCCATCTCCACGCTCCGCGTCTCGGGAGCCGCGAACGCTCCGAGGCTCCCCCCGGCCCGAGGCGCTCCGGTGCGCCGCGGGGCGCCCCCTGCGCGACCAACCCGGCCCCGAAGTTGGCCAACTTGGCCCCGGGCGGGGTGCGCAGAGTTTGCCCAAGTCGGGCTGGACGACGCCTGGGGAGGGGGCGGCGGGGCACGCGGGGCGGGGCCCGGCCGACCGGGGTCGTGGAGCTCGGGGGCCCGGCCGCACCTACCTGGGGGGTCGGCGGCGGCGGCGGCGAGCCGGGCGTCCGCGGGCGGCGGCGGCAGCAGGAGCGGCGGCAGTAGCAGCAGCAGCAGCAGCAGCAGCGCGGGGCAGAGCAGGCGGTGAGCGGCTCCCGCCGGCGGATCCATGGCAGCCGGACCGCAGCCGGGGCCCCGCACTCGCTGCCGGCGCGAAAGTTCCCCGCGCGCCGCCCAGCCCACATCTGGGGGCAGCTGGAGCCGCCCGCAGCTGCAGCACCGCAGGGCGCGGGGCGGAGGAGGCGAGGCGCGGAGGGGAGGGCGGGGGAGCGCGGAGGGGAGGCGGGGAGAGGGAAGGAGCGAGCGAGCGAGGGAGGCGGGAGGGAGGAGAAGGCGAGCGAGGGGGAGGGCGGGGACGTCGGGCGCCTCAGCCTGCGGTGACCCGGCGCTTCTTGGCGCGGCCGCCGCCGCCGCCACCGCCGCCGCCGCCCGCTCCCCTCCTCGCGCCGCCGCCGCCGCGGTTCCCGGCTCGTAGCGAAGCAGAGACGCCCCGAGGCGGCGGCAGAGAAGCGCGGCTGGCCGGGCCGGGCCGGGCGGGGGGGCGGGGGGGAGCCCCGCCACCGGCCACCATCGGACGCGCCCCGCGCCCTCGCGGCGCACAACCTCGGAGGAGCGGCGCCCAACCTCGGAGGAGCGGCTCCCGCCCGAGCATCTCCACCCAGAGAGTCCTTGGGGCGCCCGGGTCCCGCCCGTCAGCCTTGGGGCTCAAAGGGCCGCCTCACACTCTCTGGGAGCCCTGGGGCAGGACCGGGCGTAGGAATGGGACGGGGTTGGGGAGGCTTGAGATGGAAACACCAGAGGTTGGAAGATGCTTTCAATAGGAGGGTGCGTGCACTGCAGGGGCTATCGCAAATATAAACTTTTACCCTTACGGAGAGATGCAAGGTTTCTTAGTCCCCAACTCCTCTCTGCCTGAAGTTCCTGTCCCTCTCTGCCTCGTCAACCCTCTGTTGCAACCTCTGAATACAGCCTTCTCCACCCAAGCCTGTGCCTGCCTCCCAGAGCTCAGTCAGGTTGCTGCCCTCATTTGCTCTGCCTCCACCAGCCTCCTGGCCTTTGGCCTTTGCACTCCCAGGCCTGCCTAAAATAGCCTCTCTACACTCTACCCACCTTTTCCAACTCAGCACCCGAGGCATCCCTCTCCATTCTGGAGCAAGTTTGTCAAAGCCCATCCCCAGGTGGAATCCCTCCCTCTCCAGTACAGTACTCCCACTGCTGAAGTCACTCTCCTACCAGGCCTGCTGTCCCCCAGCACAGTGACCTTCCCTCCCTAGGTCCCACCTGGAAACCCCCTCCTAGGCATGTCTCTTTGGGGACATCTCTGCTATGTGAGCCCAGACTTCTGCCTCACTTCCCTGGATGGTGGACACCTTTTGGGTTTTCTCATTCACCTGCCCCAGACCAATGCGGTCAGGGCTTTGGGGCTGGCCTTGGTCAGGCAGGGTCTGATGACTCAGGGCCCTCCTGCCGGCCAGGAGGGCCCAGTCTTATGGAGAAACACATGACTTGCACAACTTGTTCTAGCTGTGATTTTGCATCCTCGGTTCCGTCATCTTCAGGATCTGGGTGTGAGGGCTCTGCAGCTTGATGGCCATTTTCACCTGGAATCTTCCCTCTGTGTTGCCTGAGGGTGCCCAAGACAGGATCCAGCCCCCAGACATAGTGAACATTTGTTGTCAATGCTAAAAATAGTGAAATTTCACATAAGAATTTAGATTTCAGTTTTTCTTGAGAAATTGGAAAGTGTGGCCACACCGGGCCTGCATTTCTGCTTATCAACCATGAAATGGGGCATCTGCCCTGCAGTTCACTGCAGGTCTTCTTCCCCCACCCCCAGCAGGCATCCACTTTTGTCATCTCTGGTGACATACCTGGTTCCAGAGAAAGTGGATGGTGATCAGTGTATGGGAAGAGAGATGGCTTCAGAGCCAGGCATCTTGGAGGACTTCCTGTAAGAAGTGGCATGGGTTGAATCCTGAAGGTTGAAGGAGCTGGGCAGCCCAGACCTGTGTCTGTCTAGGTGCTGTCTTGAAACTCATGACACTCTTCCACTCATTCCTCCTGTGGTTATCTGTGTTTTCCTCCTCCTCAAAAGATGGATAAGACCCAACCAGCAGCCTCACCTACTTCAAGGGTCATGTTCTACTGTCTCAGTCGCTCCTTTGCCAGGTCTATTATTGTTACCATAATCCCCCCACCATCCCCACAGTTATTTCTTCGTACAGTACTTAACCACGTACTTGTACTTAAGGTTTTAAAGGATACTTTAAATCACCACTATAAATGGAAAGGCCAACATCTTACCATAATGCAAAGATAACTGCCAAAAATAAATAAAATCAAGCCGCCCCCCCCAAAAAAAATATTGTCAAATTCTAGATACGATTGCCTGCAAAAGGTGCTGAGGCCAAAGCTGACTGGCAAGTGTGGGGAAAATGGTGAGACAGACTAGCAGAAGCAGAGACCTTTCCCTTGATGCCATTAGAAGAGCAGAATTGAAAATGGATGGCTCTCTCACTTTGCGAAGTGCTATTTTCAGACAGGGCCACCTAACTACATTATCTGGCACCACTTTGAAATACCAGCAGTAGGCTACACCTTGGAAAGAGGGTTTGTCTCCCCGTCACTCGTGAATGAGCCCTGGCGGCTGTTCCTTCCCACGTCGCCTCTGGCCTCCTGGGGCCTCACCCAGACATGAGTGGGAGGCAGATCACTGCCCATGACCAGCCCTTTCTTCACTCCCCACCGTGATATCCCACAAGGCTGAGCAGATGAATCAGGCACATGTGCATTGCAATTTCCTATTGAGTCCTTCATGTAGGGGGCCCCGTGTTGACTTGTCCTAGTTCCCTGATCACCTGTCCGCAGCTCAAAAAAAAAAAAGAGGCACCTCCCTACATCTTCAAATTTTCATGGTTTCAGATCTCTCCTCTTCCTCTTCTGGAAAGTACTGGCCAACCCCCGGGGCTTGCCTCACCCTCTGGTCCCCACTTCTTTTCTTTCAGATGAGAAGTGGGACACAGAATTCCCTCATGGTACTTTGTTCAGGTAGACTCATTCAGTCTAGATCCCAAAGACACAAAACCAAGGACCACGGGGTCAACTCAACTGGAACACTTAGTTAGTGTGGGTCACATGTGTTTGGTTTTAGCTGGACTCAAATGTCTTTAGATCTGGCTTGTGCTCTCCTGCTGGATACAGTCCCCACCACTACCACTGTCCTATGGCTCACAGTTGTTACCAACTGATCCCTGAAGGGCTGGACTTGGAACCCTGATCTAGAATAGCCCCAGAGAGGGATGAGGGCAATTCAGGGTGATCTCGGGCCCTCTGACCCTCTTAAAATCTTCCCAAGGGGGGGGGGCACCTGGGTGGCTCAGTCATTTGAGCATCTAACTTCAGCTCAGGTCATGATCTTGTGGTTCATGAGTTCGAGCCCCACGTGGGGCTCACCGCTGTCACCTGTCAGGGCAGAACCCACTTCAAATCCCCTGTCCCCCTCTCTCTGCACCTCTCCCGCTTGCACTCTCTCAAAAATAAACATTTTTAAAAAATCTTCCTGAAGGATGTGAGAGACAGAAAGAGAGGAGGACCCTTCCTGGTCATCTTGGATGTCACAGACCACTGCACATGTCTCAGGGCAGAGATGTTAAGAAAGGAGAATGTCTTCCTCGGTGCCTGGCCCACCTCTGGATGGGATGGGTGCCCTGCCTTATTCTGAAAACTTGGGGCAGGGCTTCTGGCTCTGTCTCTAGCTTTCAGGCCACATGTGCCAGCACAGACTTCATCAGAGCCATTCCTGTCCCCTGGTGGCCACACAGAAACCAGAAGTTCTTCTTGCCCTTTGACGAGGTCATCATCCTTGGCAGGCCCTGCCCGCGCTGCGGGCAACAAGCAGATGGAGGCAAT
The DNA here is from genome assembly GCF_027475565.1 of Acinonyx jubatus. Taxonomy (NCBI): domain Eukaryota; kingdom Metazoa; phylum Chordata; class Mammalia; order Carnivora; family Felidae; genus Acinonyx; species Acinonyx jubatus. The sequence goes on along the minus strand of NC_069380.1, from coordinate 89,979,643 downwards.
GAGGTTTCACTGTCCTCCCTCCCAGCAAGCAAGCTCCCAGGGGTTGGGGGGAGGGACCTAGACTCTTCCAGTCTCCTGGGACCCGTATGCAGAGCATAACAAGCCGTTGAGGTCTTAGTGACCTTGTCAAGGGGCCTCTGAAGACAGCAGCTCAGTCCCCTCTCTGCTGTTGGCAAACAGTGGGTGCAGTGGCCCCGTCAGATGCACTGGCAGAGATCTGGCCACGAGCGGCCTTGGTAAGCAATATGTCAGGGGAATGCTGATTGAACAGAACGTGGAAGCCCGGTGGCCTTTGGGGAGTGTGGTTCTTGTTGTTTCTTGAGCGTGTGCGCGCGCACACACACACCCACACACCCTGACAGGGAGCTGTGTCAGGCAAAAGAGGAAATAAGGGTAGTATCTGGGCAGCAATTTTGTTCGTTGCCACGTTCCTCACAGAGGTGTCCCACCACCGCTGGGATCAGTTCTGCCTGAAAGAGGAAGACAAAGTACTTAAAATTTGAAGGCTTGGGGATCCAGGCTCAATCAACACTTCTAAATGGAGACACAGCTGGAGGCTCCAACTCAATCTAAACAGTAATGACCCAGGGAAAAATAAAAGCTCAGTGCCTACTTGTATGTATGCCTGACCTGGCAGAGAGGCAGTGAGGCCCACGAACTTTCAAGGCAATGTCTGGGTGGGGCAGGTGGCAATGTCCTAGGCCCACTCAGATCAGGGTCTGGAGCCCTGGGTCCATCTGTGTCTGGCCATTTGGTCCAGCTCTCCCACCTGAGAAAGATTTCTGGGTCCCTTAAGATGCCCCTAGCTAGGGGCACCTGGGTGGCTCACTTGGTTTAGCGTTCAATTCTTGACTTCGGCTCAGGTAGTGATCTCACGGTTTCATGAGTTCCAGCCCCGCATTGGGCTCTGCACTGACAACGCAGAGCCTGCTTGGGATTCTGTCTCCTTCTCTCTCTCTCTCCCCCTCCCCAGCTTGCTCTCTATATCTCTCTCAAAATAAATAAAAATAAAAACTTTAAAAAATAAAAATAAAAGATGCCCCTAGCTATAAATAAAACAGCCAGCTTAAAACATAAAGAAATGTATCATGTCACACATCAGGAGGTCTGCAGGTATGGTGGCTCCAGAGCTCAACATGACACCTGGCTATCCTGACCACATAGAAGGATCGCCAAGCCACATGCAGGCGTCCTGCCCTCTCCCAGAAGGGCTGGCTCGCCCTTCTCGGATCTGTGGGCCACAGCTGGGTCACATGCCCATTGCTGAACCAGCTGCTGACACGGGACAGAGGGTGTTACTGGGACAAGCCTGAAGTGGCCGTCTGGGGCAGAATGTGTGTTAGAGGTCAGCCCCGATGCCCCCAACACCTTGTTTGCTTTTATTTCCGAATGAGAGCAAAGCGTAGTCCCAGGCTTACCCCTGCCTGGTAAAAGAAGACATTCCCCATGTGACGTTTTATCCCATTCTCAGACAATGTCACCTATAGAGCATGGAGAATTAATTTCTTTACATATAAATCCTGTATGTAACTTGTGAAGGGCACAATCCTATCATGGGGTTTTGGGTTCCAGTCCTTTGTAAGCCTCACTGGGCATTTCCTCACTGGGAATGTCAACCAGTGGCCCTAGCCAAGTTCTTGCTGGACCCCAGGATCCCTGGCCTCTGGGGCTTTATTCTCTTCAGGTCACACTACCTTTGTGTCAGATTTCTTCTATCCAATTTGCCTGACCCTGCCCCATTCACAGCATCTAGAATGTGGGTGTTAAAAGGGCCAAAGCTTCCAGCTGGGGCTGGCAGTGGTGTTAACCACGGGATCCTAAGGCCAGGACCCGTGGGAGGAAACTCTGGATGCAGAGCTGAAAGCCTTTGGCCATCACCACAGCCACTGCAGACTCCCTGAGGACCCCCCAGCTCCTCCAGAAGGTTCAAGGAGGCCTCTCTCCAGCCCAAGGCCCCATCTCTAGTAGGAAGGTCCTTCTTGGCTGGCTCCCTCCCAGCAGCTCCAGATGGTTCCCTCCTCCTCTACAGAAACACTGAGATCAGACACAAAGTCCCCAGGACATTTGAAATGGAGCTCATGGAAGAACTGGTCACTTCTGCTCCCTGAAAACCAGTGCTCCCTTCTTCTGATTATTCCACTGAAAGAGAACAAAAATGTACATACACCTATACCTTTTGGATGGGATTTTAAAGTTTTTGGTTCTGGTGAAATAATCATCCCTGTGCCCAGCTGCTCTTGCCGGCTCTGTGGATCTGGCTGAAGGCAGCCCCTCTGGAGAAGACTTTTCTCTTCACACTGTACCTGACGCCTCTGGCAGGTTCTCAGGGCCAGTTTTGATGGATGGCATCCTGCCCCCATGTACATGGCCTCTCCTCAGCTCCATCTCCAGCCCCTTCCCTCGGGGGCAATCTCATTCCTATGGGTTTAAGAGTCGGGGCACCAGCCACCCCAGCCAGGTTCATCCCATGCTATAAATGCTATAAATGCAGTAACCCCCAGCATCTCCCCAGGGTGTCTCAGATCCCCTGCTACTCAGAGCCCCATTTCCACCCCATCCCAGCCCCCGCCCCTGCTCCAGTCCCTCCTTGGTTCACATCTGGCATCTCCCCTGACACCAGGGCTCTGGGGACATCTAGGGCCCCTCCCTTTCCTTGCTCCCACATCAAAGGGGTTACCAGCTCCATCTACCCTCTCATTAGCTCTGCACTCGGCCCCCTCTTCCCTCTAACCCAGGTCACCTCTCCCGGGCATGGTGGCGGCACCCACATGATTGTCCGCTGGCCACTAGATGCCTGAATTCGAGCTCATTCACCAAAGTGCCTTTCTCTCCTGCTGGCCAGATGGGTGTCTCCAGCACCCCCACAGTGACTTGCACACAGCATGCTCAGCCTCTCCACACCCTGTCTCCTCATCTATAGGGCTGGGATCATACGCCTCACCTCTCTCCCAGTGTCACACAGAGCTTGGAGCCTGGCACATCCTCATTTCCAATGCAGGGTTCAAACTGAGGCTGTTCCTCTGGAATAATGAAGCAGGCTTCCTAATTAGAGGGCTCCCCCTTCCCCACCCTGTCACTGTTGCTGTCTGGGCATCACGGCTCACCAACATGGATGGATTCAACTCCTCGAAGCAGTCCTGAAATAGGCAACCTGGACTCGTCAGCCACTTTCCAGTCTTGTGACCTTAGGAAACTTAACCTTCCCATGCATCAGTTTCTTTAACTGTATAATGGGCATAATAATATCACCTACCTTAGGGCACCTGGGTGGCTCAGTCACTTAAGCGTCCGACTTCAGCTCAGGTCATGATCTCGAGGTTCACGAGTTTGAGCCCTGCGTCAGGCTCTGTGCTGACAGCTCAGAGCCTGGAGCCTTCTTCAGATTTTACGTGTCCCTCTCTCTCTACCCCTCCCCCCACTCATGCTTTCTCTCTTTCTCTCAAAAAAAAAAATGAACATTAAAAAAAATTTGTTTTAATACATGGTGTAGGGACATCTGGGTAGCTCAGTCGGTTAAGCAACCGACTGGGTTTCAGCTCTGGTCATGACCTCACCATTCATGAGTTCGAGCCCCATGTCAGGCTCCACACTGCTGGTGCAGAGCCTGCTTGTGATTCTCTCTCTGCCCCTCTCCAGCTCACACTCTGCCTCTCTCTTTCTCTCTCAAAAATAAATAAACATTAAAAAATTAATAAAAATTATAATAATATCACCTACTTCACAGGGTGGTTTTTGAGAACCTGATGATTTAACACTGAAAAGCTCAGAACTGATCCATAGCAGAACAGGACCTCCATACCTTAGCTGGTATTGTTTTCCATCGCTCTCTGTACCCAGCCCTGTACAGCGCTGGGCTGTAGGCACAAAACTGTGCTCACAGGAAAATTTCCAGCGTGTTTTGACCACATTCTTTTTTCGTATCATCGCTGACTTTAGAACAAAATCCTGGCTGTACTGCAAGACATGGGTGGATGGGATGCCAGAGCCTCATAAACAACCTTACTCCAGGCTTGCAGGAAATACTGGGATTGACAAAGCACTGCCCGGCACATAGTAGGTGCTCAGTGAACATTTGCAGAACAAATCAGCACAATAAGATAATTTCCAAAGATAGAAGCTATGAAGAAAAGAAAAAGAGGCCCATGGTATCAAATACATGGAACAAGGAGGGGAAAGGTGAGGGTAGGTTTCAGCTAAAAGCCGATCAGAGAGAAGTTACTGGGAATGGGCAGTCTAAGCAATGAGCATCTCAAGCAGAGAGACCAGCACATGCAAAGGCCCTGCAGCAGGAAAGAGCTTTCTCTCTTCCAGGGAAAGAAGGGCAGCAAAGCCTACGGTGATAAAAGAAGGAAAAGAAGGAAGATTTGAAGTGAAACAGGTAACCAGGGGGGCCTTGCAGGTCTCAGACAGAGGTTGCATTTTGTTCTAAGGGCACAATATCAACAAGAGAATGAAGAAAAATCATGTTCATCCCAAAACACTCTGGGAACTGGGAGCCCTCACCAGGACAGTGGTCAGAGGCTTCCCAGCTCCCTTCTCAGGAGAAGGGTCACACATATCTATGCCCCGTGATGATCCCCATCTGCCCTGGTCACAGATGACTCTCCAGGCTGGGCCCCACAGTTTTCTCTCCCCACAGGGTCAGTGTGACACAGGGTCTACTCTGCTGGTGACTTAGCAAAGTTCTTAGGTAAACTATTTCCCTTGGCCATCATAACATCCCACAAGGTGGGACTGCAACATTCCCACCTTCAGATGAGGAAGCCCAAGCTCTGGGACGATAGTCCCCAGGGGAATAGAGCCGAATGGGACCCCACTGACTCCCACAAGAACCTGAGCACTCACTGCCCACAAGGATGCTTCTCCAGAACCCCTGCCCTTCTGGAGTTCAGACCCAAGCATCCCTGCTCTTTGCCTAAAGTAGCAGTCGTTAGCTGTTGCTTATAAATGCAAGCATCCTAGGGGGCACCTGGGTGGCTCAGTCAGTTAAGCATCTAACCAGCTCAGGGCATGATCTCATGGTTCATGAGCTCGAGGCCCACGTTGGGCTCTGTGCTAACAGCTCAGAGCCTGGAGCCTGCTTCAGATTCTGTATCTCTCTCTCTCTCTGCCCCTCCCCTGCTCATTCTCTCTCTCTCTCTCTCAAAAATAAATAAAACATTAAAAAAACTTTTTTAACTCAAATACCCTAAAGTATGATGCATAAGGGGCAGCATGCTAATTTTAGCCTATAGACTTTTGTTTTTCAACTAGAATTATTTGCTAAGATTTTTTTTAATCAAAAGATTTCCCATGAAAATATGCATCCATGGCTTCTCTTGGTGGGAGGCGGGGAGAGGGGGTGAGGAATAGAGCACATCTGGCCACACTGGCCACAGGCTGAAGCAGGGTAACACACAGGGGCCACACAACCCCACTCTCACTGTCCTCAGAGCCCACTTCTGCCTTCTTCAGATGGGGAGAGGGACCCCTGGATGGCCCCAGGGGTGACTCAGCCAGCTCTCCAGCACAACCAGCCTCTATGTCACCACCACCCCCCAGCTTCTCTACGATCGCATATCAGGACCTCCACAACAGCTCCAGATTGCTGGAACTTTCCAAAATGTTCCTTTCCCATTCCCCACATAGTACCAGTGGCTCCTTACTGCTCACCAAGAGATGGCCACCACCCTTTCCCTTCCCACCCCATCTGAGGATACAGGGCCCTCCAGACATGAGTCTGAAAGCACAGGCCACTGGGAGTCGGGGTGGAGGGGGCATGGGCTGGTGGGGGCGGGGGGAGGGGTGTTGCCACAGGAGGACCCTGCTATCTCAACGTCTAGGGGCTTGCCAACAACTTCATATAAACGGAAAGCAGGAAGCTAATTCAGGGCACCTCATGGGCAACTGTCCCAAAAGCCAGGAGGCAAGAGCATTCACCTGCACATGCGTGTGCCTTCATGCACACACACACACACACACACACACACACACCACATGCATGGTGGTTCATGTGCACAAACAGGCATGTAGATGCACACTGACCCCCAGCCCACAAACGCCCAGAGACCCAGACACCCGTTTCAGAGCCCACGCAGCGCCCTGGCCTCCCTAACTGCATTTCCAAAAATGAGAAAGGAAATCTGATGACTCTCAGGCAGCCACTGTTCCCCAACGGCGATTTCCCATCTCCTTTCTGAGCGACCACAGCAACAGGGCAGCCTGAGTTCTCAGCTGAGCCCCAGACTCCTTAGCAACCCTCGGCAGGGTCCACACTGTGAACTGCTCCCTGGCCTTGGCCAGCCTGCAGTCTCTGAATGTCCTTGCTGCCCTGGCCACAAGGGCTGTGGACAGAAGCTGCCGGCTCCTCCAGGGGTTGTAAGGATGGAGGGAGCCTTGGCTGGCTTGTTTGGGGGCAGCTGAGACCCCCCAGTGGGCTTTCTGTTCTCAAGGTCCTCCACAGAGCACAGGAACTAAACTTTTCCCCATCATTACCACACCCAAGGGCCCTGCCCTGTGCCCGTGAGCATCCTTAAACCCTGTGCCAAGAGCTGAGCTGCCACAAGGTCTGTGCTATATGGTATCTGTCCTCCCCTTGATCCGCTCTGAAGACCCGCTATTAGGAAGCCCCTCTTCCAGCACATGCCGGACCCCTATTCCACACAGCATCTCAGACAGAGCCCAGACAGAAGGTCACTGTTGGCCATAGTGTTGTTTTCCATTTTTGAGCAGGCAAATCACATTATCAGCCACCTTGCTATACCTGAGGTCCACTGAGACCCTCCGATCTTTTTTATGTAAGCACAGTAAAGCCTTCCCCTTACCCCTGATGTTGGCAATTGAGAGTATGAACCCAATCACAGGTGTCACTGGTTTCATTTTTCTGGCTCCAACCTGTAAGACGATGTGGTGCAGAGCTGAGCAACAGCAGGGTCACAGGGCTGGGTGGCTCGAAGGATGGCCCAGCCCTGGTCTGAGGGACCAAGGCCTTGCTTTCCTGAATCCTCCCAGGGCACAAGACTGACCTGAGAATTGCAGAGCCAGAAGCATCCTGGGCAAACCCTGAGCTCTAGGGGCAGCAGGCAGTGAAGGGCCATGTGGCTCAAGGTCCATCAAAGACTCTCTGACTGCCAAGATTTCCTGTCACATGGCACCAGGGAAATGGATGCCTCCAAAAAGCCAGACCTCCCCTTGCTAGAAACTGGACTTGGTCTCACTGGACCCTGGGCCTCCACCTTGCTGAACCTTAGACCGTGGCCTCACTGGACCTCAACCTTGGCCTCACTGGCCCCCTGGGCCCCTCCAGCAGCCTGCCCCGAGCCATGGCCTCTATGTTACTGCTGCAGCCCAAGCCTCACCCTCCTCTCTGGGGGAAGCTGGAGCTCCTAAGGAAACGCCTTCTGCAGAAGCCCTACTCCACCGAACAAGCTGTCATCCTGGAGAAAAAAATAAAAGCCTCTCAGCCTCACTTATAACAAACTTGGTCTGTTGTGCAACTTTGCAGTACAGAATGTGCATGTGCCCAATCTCCCTGCCGTTGCATAATTTTCCAGCTGTTTTCAGGACTATTTCATTCTTTGTCTGGCATATTTCACAAGCCATATATAAAAATTAGATATATGTAAATATAAAGTTGAGCATATGTGCGCAAGAAGACGTCAAGTATAAAGCAGGGGAAGGAGGTGGGGGCCAGGACTTAGCAAAAAGGCAGATGAAACAAGTGTAAACATTTTGAATGCCACCTTCTAGAAGTCTGGGAGAGTAGGAGAACTTGGGCTCAATTTCAATTTAAAGGGAGACATTTGTCCAGTAAAATCTATTTCAACTTGGTAGTGTTTGATTTCCCTCTTCGCTGGGTTTTTGTTTTTGTTTTGTTTTGTTTTGTTTTGTTTTGTTTTGTTTTTAAACAATCCATAAAACCCCACCATTTTTGCAAAAGAAACTCTGTGGGAATCTTCTTGCCAAGTATTTCTTAACAGCATAACCTGAGATGCCCTTGTAAGGGGCAGAAAGGCAGCAAGATGACAAGTTCCCTACAATGCCTTGTTGTTTGTACGGGACCATCCACAGAGACAAGCCTGCACTTCCTCCCGTTGTGAGTCCCAAGCTCCTGCTGGGCCCACATGGGTTCTGTGGGTTCCCAGTCACACAGGAGGACCTTCTCCTCCTGGAACCAGCATCTTCCCAGAATGGCACCTGTGCCTGGAAGCAACTGAGCAGAGGAGGGACCCACCAGGGCCAGCCAGTCTGCAACCCCAGGCCACAGGCTGGAGGCTTCAGGGCAGAATCCTGCCCACGGCGTATTTGGTTGGACAGCACAGTGATTCAATTTAAAAATGAGGGGCGCCGGGGTGGCTCAGTCGGTTGAGCCTTTTGATTTCGGCTCAGGACATTATCCCATAGTTCCTGGGTTCGAGCCCCACGTTGGGCTCCATGCTGACAGCACAGAGCCTTCTTGGGATTCTCTCTCTCCCTGTCTGTCTCTACCCCTCCCCACCTTGTGCATGTGCTCTTTCTCTCTCTCGCTCTCTCAAAATAAAATAAAAATAAATTGAATAAGATATATAACTATAAAAATTAAGAGAGTTCCAATTAGAAAATGTAGGTTCTGGGAGCACCTGGGTGGCTCAGTCAGCTAAGCTTCGGACTCTTGATTTCGGTTCAAGTCATGACCTCATGGTTCCTGAGATCAAGCCCTGCATCTGGATCAGCACTGACAGCATGGAGCCTGCTTGGGATTTTCTCTCTCTCTCTCTCTCTCTCTCTCTCTCTCTCTGTCTGTCTCTATGCCCCTCCCCTCATGCTCTCTCAAAAAAAAATAAATAAATAATTTTTAATTAAAAAAATGTAGATTCTGGACTCCTTTTGATCAAGAAAACACCCTGGCAACATTGGGCTCACATCCCAGCATCGCAGCTGGATCAGAGCTTAGGAGAGGCTGTTCCCTCTATTTCTGCCCTTCCTCACCTGAAGCAGTTAACGCTTGCCTTGCAAACCTCCCTAGAACCTAGTGGCATAAGCAAAAAGAATGATCCCCGAGTTCACAGCTCTGCAGGTTGGCTGAGGCACTGTCTTGGCAGGGCAGGTGTGCGAGAAAACTGTGGCAGCTCTGCTCCACATGGGCCCAGGGCACAGAGACAGCAGCTCCGGGGGGAACTCACCACCTGGAGAAAGTCAGAAGCTTCTAGAATGGTAAGCATGAATACACAATGCTTCTGAGGCCAAGGGTCCAAACCAGCACACCATCCCTTCCACCCATGTTCCCTCGGCTAGGCAAGACACATAGTCCAGTTTGCACGAACGGGGCAAATGTCCTCTTCATCCTGGACTGAGAAGCTGCAAAGGCTGCAAAGACGGCAGAGGATGTGGAGACAGGGACGTGTCCTGGACTGGATAGCATTTCCCCCCAAAATGCATGTGCACCCAGAACCTCAGAGAGGGATCCGACTTGGAAATGTGGTCTTTGCAGGTGTCATTGGGTAAGATGAGTCATACCGGATTGGCACGGGCCTCTACCCCAGTGTGAATGGTGTCCTTGCAAGAAGGGAAGTGGAGACACAGAGATCAAACACATGGAGAACGCCATGTAATGACAGAGGTAGAGAGCGGAGTGATGTCTACAAGTCAAGAAATGCCAAGGGTTGCTGCCAGCCTCCATGAAGCTAGAAGAGACTTGAAACAGATTCTCCCTCGGAGAAGAAACCAATTTGACTGACACCTTGATTTTAAATTTCTGGACTCCAGAACTGTGAAGCAGTACATTTCTCTTGCTTTAAACCATCCAGATATGTGGTAATTTGTTACAGAGGCCCTAGGAAACTACCACAGCATGGGTGGGGAATGACTCAGTCAGTTAAGCATCCGACTTCGGCTCAGGTCATGATCTCTCAGTTAATGAGTTTAAGCTCCGCATCAGTCTCCGTGCTGTCAGCACAGAGCCCATTTCAGATCCTCCATATCCCTCTCTCTCTCTCTGCCCCTCCCCTGCTCACACTCATTCCCTCTCAAAGATAAATAAAGATTTTTTTAAAAATGATATAATCTAACAGACTGACCTCTTGACACAACTATGCAAGACTCTCCCACTTGCAAAATATACATGCTCCCTCCCAAGACAACCAATCATGGCATCAGCCACCGATCCAGAGCAGCTCTTAAGCCCTGTTGGAGAAACATTGCCAGGAATTCTACCCTGGAGTAGGTGATATTCTGTAATTAGGGTCCAGATCCTCTCCCTGGGCTGGAGCCTCAGTCCTCTTTGGTCAGTGGCTCTTGGCTCTATTCTCTGGGAGTAATTCTCCTTGGTCACTTCTGAGAAGGACCCCGGGAAACATGCTCTTCATAGCAGCTGGAGGTTTTCTCAGCCAGCATCTTGCTCATAAAAAATTAGTGGCCCTAGATTTTTTCCCCCTTCTTGAGTAGTCTCAGTCTTTTGGGCTCCAGATTGGTGGGCTTTTGCCAATACAGTTCTCTCAAAAATTGTGGGTTTCCTATGTATTTCATTGCATGGGCTAAAAGCCATATGCACAATCTAATTCAAGACGTGTCTCTCTCTGCACTTAATTACAGGTACTGTGGGTAGTTCTGGCTGCTGCAGAACTATACTATTGATATTTTTAGTAACTACTAGGCACCATTTAATTCTTTCAGATACCTTCACAGGGGTGTGAAATCTATGCTTCTGATTCACTGTCCATCCCCAAACTGTATCTCAACAGTAATGCCCTTGATTTGACTTTTCTCTAAGGATATACCTTAATTTGAGGGGGTTTTTTATTGAATGGAAGAGCTGAAGATTAGAAATATAATTTCCTTTTTTAAAAAATGTTTATTTATTTTTGAGAGAGAGAGCAAGAGAGAGAGCAGGGGAGGGGCAAAGAGAGAGGGAGACATGGAATCCCAAACAGGGTGCAGGCTCTGAGCTTTCAGCACAGAGCCCAACGTGGAGCTTGAATTCATGAACCATGAAATCATGACCTGAGTTGAAGTTGGATGCTTACCCAACTGAGCTACCCAGGTGCCCCTAGAAATAGTTTTATTTTTCAACCCAGCAAGTCCCAGATTTTCCAGACTCTTTGTACTCTCTCAATTCTTTCTGAGATCTGGCCAGATTGTTCCTGAGCTGTCTCTTCTTTGTGGTTCCAGACCAAATTCTGGCAACAGGAGCCCACTTGTGACTGCAACATTCTACCTGGACATTGCTAGTCCGAGGCCAGGAAGGCCTTCCAACTTCCAATTTATTGCAAGGGTTTTTTTTCCAATCTATTGCAAGTTTCAACAAATGTTCCACTGTTCCATTGCACAGATTGTCATTTTTCTAGCCTCCTAGATAATGTCTAGCCTCCAGACAGTTTCTGTTCCAAAGCCACATGCCTCAGGTTTCTGTTCTAGGTACCACTTTCTGTAGCAGTTACCCACTGCTGTGCTAACACTGCATACTAAACCACCTAAGAACCTCACAACTTAGATCAATAATAATGTATGTTCGGGGGCGCCTGGGTGGCTCAGTCAGTCAAGCGCTGAACTTCAGCTCAGGTCATGATCTCATGGTTTGTGAGTTGGAGCCCCGTGTCAGGTTCTGTGCTGACAGCTCAGAAGCTAAAGCCTGCTTCAGATTCTGTATCTCCCTCTCTTTCTGCCCCTCCCCTACTTGCTCTCTCTCTCTCTCTCTCTCTCTCTCTCTCTCTCACACACACACACACACACACACACACAAATAAACATTAAAAAAATTTTTTTTAAATAATGTATGCTCAGGCTCACAGCTCTACCACATCCTGGGGTCCAGGCTGAGGGGACCACATGAAGCTCCCAAAGGAAGCTTATCTCATGGAGGAGGCCAGAAGCTTCTAGAAGGATGAGCATGAAAGCTTAAATCCTGGGCTCAAAACCAGCACAGTCACTTCCACCCAGATTCCATGGGCTGGGAGAACCTCATGAATGAGGTGGGACACCCACTCGATTCTAGAGGGAGAAGTTGCAAAAAGTCACCAGGTACGAGGTGTAGACATAGGGATGTGTGAGGAGGTGATCCAACATGTCTTAGACTGAGTTTTCCTTATTTGACATTTTTTCATATTTTGAAAGTGCTACCTGTAACAAGTGAGACGATCCCAAATCCCATGAAGACAAAGCAAGTATTTCCTCCCTGTGAAACTCCCACTGTTTTCTCCATGTAGATAGATGAGAATGAGGTCAGGTGATGCACAAGGAGACCAGACAGAGAGGGGAGCAAGATGGATGCAGGAAAAGGGCTGTAAGCTCCCTGGCAGCTCTCTGGTCCTGCTCCCAACACATAAGAGGCCAGAATGTTCTTTCCACTCAGGATTTCATGGATTATCTCCACCCCCATCCTCAACACAAAGTCTCTGATTTGCTCATGACAGTTCAGATGGGGATTCCCTTCTGTGTTAGTATCCTGTGTCTGCTGCAATGAATCACCACCCAACAGGTGGCTTACGGCAACAGAAGAGTCTTCTCTCCCAGTTCTGAAGGACGAAATCAAGGTGTCAGCAGGACCACACTCCCTTCAGAGGCTCCAGGGAAAAATCCGTTCCTTGTCTCTCCCAGCTTCTGGTGGCTCCCAGCATTCTTTGGCTTGTGACCACATCACCCCAATCTCTGCTTCCTGGTCACATGACCTCCTTCTCTTCCATGTGTGTTTGGGTCAAGTCTCCCTCAGCCTCCCTCTTATAAAGATACTTGTAGGGTACCTGGACAGCTCAGTTGGTTTGAGCATCCAACTTTGCCTCAGGTCCTGATCTTGCGGTTCATGGGTTAGAACCCTGGGTCGGGCTGGGTGCTGACAGCTCAGAGCCTGGAGCCTGCTTCAGATGCTGTCTCCCTCTCTCTCTCTCTGTCCCTCCCCTGCTCTCACTCTATCTCTCTCTCACAAGACACTTGTGATTGCATTTAGGGTCCACTCATACAATCCATGATAATCTCCTCATCTCAAAGTCTTCAGCTTAATCGCATCTGCAAAGAACTCTGCCTAATAAGGTCACATGTATACCATCCTTGCAACCAGTCTTTGTCTCTGGCAAAGACATGAGAGTTGTCCAAGACCACCTCCAGAATAGGAAGAGGCAACTCAGCAAGTGTGGGGGCCTTGTCTGCAAAGAGCAGAGGGAGGGCCTCCAGGAAGAGGTGGCAGCATGGGCTGGAGGCATGAACAGGCATTGTGCATTCAAGAAATTATTCCAGAGCACCTGGGTGGTTCAGTCAGTTAAGTGTCCGACTCTTGGTTTCAGCTCAGGTCATGATCTTGCAGTTCATGCGGTGGAGCCCTGAGAGTGAGGAGCCTGCTTGGGATTCTTTCTCTCCCCTCTCCCTCTGTCCCTACCCTACTTGTGATCTCTCTCTTTCAAAATAAATAAACTTAAAAAAAAAAAAAAAAATATATATATATATATATATATATATATATATATATATATATATAAAAAGAAATGACTCCAGGTTTCAGCTACATTGCCTCCTCGGGGACCACAAAAGATCACCAAAAGGCACAGGCATTTCCTCTCTGTTCTCTGAACCTACAATTAAGTCCAAGCCAGGCACCGCTTTTCCCTAATGAAAATGTCTTTTATCGGTGAAGCTGACCCTGTAAAGGAAAAGCCCTGCTTTGATGAAACCAGTCCTTTAAAATGAAACATTTTATCAAAAGCCATAACACGATCCCCGTGAAATTAAACTGGGAAGACAGACATTCTAAATGCCCCAGATGCTGGTTTTGATTTTTTAAATTGTCAGTTAAATTAAAGTTGGGCCATAGAGACTCAACGCTCAGCTTGCCTTCCTGGAGGTAAATGCTCTGATACATCTCCCCTCCCCACACACCCCCCCCCCACAACGTGTCCTCCACCTCCTGCCAAGCTCTGGGAGGCTGGAGGCAGTTCTCAGTTCTGGGTTTGGAAGCCAGGGAGACAACCCAGAGGACCAAAACTATTCCCAAGATAAGTGGGGAGCCCACTTTGTGTCAGACCCGGTCCCAGGACAGCAAAGAGGTCCTGCCCAGCCACACGAAGGGTCAGAGGTTGACAAGACTGGATGAATCACTCATGGTTACACAGAAAGTGACAAAAACTGACTTGGGCTGACTGTGTAACCAAACCAATGTGAGCTTGCTCTTTGGTGACTCAGAAACTGCACCCTGTTGAGTCGTCGCACATAGAAAACTTTATTTGCAGCAAATCAGGATATCACAGGAGAATAACTTCCAAAGCCATGACTCCCAGAGCAAGGATTGATGGGTTAGGATGAATACTTAGGGAAGGCTTGTCATCATATGTAGAAGCAGGCATAAGGTCATGTGTGAGCCTTAAGGAAACATGCGTGTACACATATGGTACATTATATAAATAAAGCTTGAGCTTCTCCTTGGGCCGAGATTGTACTATTCTAATGAGGTAAAGGTAACTGTCGGTCATTCTAGAGGTCACTCCATGGTCCATGAGCAGGCATGAATAAGGGCTTAAGCTCAAACTGGTCTGGGTGGTCTGGGCCAGGGCGGTCACTGTTGCTTGAGGGGCAGTTTCGCTTCCCATTTGCCTGAGTTAAGAGATAAGCTGGACAGAAGAGTTTAAGGGAAAATGTGGGACACAAAATTAAAAATCGAGGAATAGTTTGGCCTTGGACATCTGAAATAATGTCCCCGGAACCCAGTTTCTGTCCCTCCAGATTTTCCCCTTTCCTTCGGTTGCTCCCTTGGATTACCACAGGAAGTCTCCTCATGGTGCTAGGAGGGCTGCTGAAGGTCCAGCTTTACCTTCACACAGCCTCAAGCCCTGAGGGAAACCAGATTGCTTCCCCAAGATCTCACATTGAGTCCCAGGTCTCTGACAGGCCCAAAAAGGGTCAGGTGCCCATCCCTGAACCCATCCCATGGTCAAGATGATGAAATTGCCCAGGTGGGCAAGCCTGGGCCATGTGATCTGCCCCTGAAGCCAGAGCTGGATCAGCTTCATCCCAACTACATGACCCACAGAGATAGGGTATAAGTGGTCAGAAATCAGTAAGTGTCCCCTAACAATTCCAACTCAGAGTATGCCTGTTAAGTCACAAAAGAAGTTAATTCCTTTTTTAAGTTTATTTATTTATTTATGGGGTGGGGAGCCGGCATGAGCCGGGGAGGAGCAGAGAGGGAGAGAATCCCAAGCAGGCTCCACACTGCCAGCACAGAGCCCAACCCAGGGCTCCACCTCACAAATGGTAAGATCATGACCAGTGCTGAAACCAAGAGTTGGACACTTAACCGACTAAGCCACCCAGGCACCCCTGACAAGTTAATTCTTAGAACCTGGATTGTCCAGTTTAGTCAACTCGGGCTGCCACAACAAAATACCACAAACTGGGGGGCTTACATGACAGTAATTTATTTTCTCACAGCTCTGAAAGCTGGAAGTCTGAGATCAAGCTGTCAGGTTCTGGTGAGGCCTCTTACTGGCTTGCAGATAGCCACTTTCTCTCTGTGCCCTGATGTGGCCTCTTCTCCATGTGCACACACACACACACACACACACACACAGGGAGAGAGAGAGAGAACCATCCCTGGTGTCTCTTCCTCTTTTATAAAGACACAAGTTCTATCAGACCAGGGCCCACCCTTATGACCTCATTTAACCTTAATTACTTCTTTAAGGCCCTATCTCCAAATATAGTCACCAAGGGGCTTGGGGCTTCAACATATGAATGATGGGGGGGAGGAGAATGAAAGGATAAAATTCATCCCTAATAATGGGCAAACTAACCAGCTAATTATACGTCTCTACTGGGTCCTGGGTAAGCATGATATAAAATCCCATGCAACACCAGTTTAATAAGCAAGTGAGGAACTATCCCAGATCAAATAGGAGCTGAAGGTCAAAGTTACAACCTTGACTTTGCCTGCCTCATGAACACCCACATACCACCAGCCAGCCCAGCCCTCCTCCAGGACCACCATTGCCCTGTGGGGAGAGGGGAGCACTGGGGCTGGGTCAGGTCAGCCGGTGCTAGACCCACCCTGGCCCCAGTGGCTACACTTAACTCCTTTTAGAGTACAATCTCAGACACCAAGCTGGGCATCTCCTTGCCCCCCTCAAAGCCACCTGCCTCTTTTGTCTCTCTCTATATCCCACCCTCACCCCCTGTGACCCTGGGCTCAGGCACAGCCCACCCCCTCAGACACGGGAGGGTTTGGGCAGGTTTATTTGCCAAAAACGGAATTATATCACACATATCAGCAACTACCAGTTCTCACTTGCTAATACATTATGGACATCCCTGCAGGACAGTAGCTAAAGGGACCTACTGCTTTCTTGCAACAGCTGCTTAAAAGCCCATAGCAGCAATTTGTCCAACTCCTGTGTTTATTGACATCTTTAGATTGGTTGTAGGTCTGTGTGTGTGTGTGTGTGTGTGCGCGCGTGCACACGTGCGCATGTTACTACCAGCAGCCCTGTAATAAACATCCCCAATTCCTTGTATACTGGTACTTTTATTTCTGTAGGATACAATCCCCAGGGTGGGATTGTCAGGTTAAAGTTAGTGCGTATTTTTAGCTTAACAGATATCAGCAGGCTTTTCCTAAAGGACTGAGCAATCAGCAGGGTGCACAGTGATCCTTCACCCACATCCCTGCAGCTCAGACAGCCATTGCTCGTTTGGACTTTCGCCAATCTGGTTTGTGATCATGGCACCTCGTTGTCTTAATTGGCACCTCTTGACCACCAGAGGGGAGGCTGAGCGTGGTCACCTGTGTTTATAGGTCCCTGTGGCACTGGATGGAGAGTGAGGCGTCAGAGAAGCCTTTCCTGAGGCCATGGGCTCTGGGTATGCATTAACTGAATTAGGCTGGAGAAGAGGAAGGGGAGAGGAGAGGAGGGAAGAGCAGGGTGGAGGCAGAGAGGACTCAGCAAGAAAGCTCAAGCCGGTTCCAGAAGAGCAGTGTGGACAGAGTGACCCCAGAGGACTAGGGTGTGAGGAAGAATGGCCAGGGGCTGTGCACAGCCCCAGGGATGTGACACAGACGTTCCATATAAATACCTTTAAAGGGATCCCTGGGCTGGTATAAGGAACTTATCGGAGATTCCATTCCAACCCCATTCTGTCATCAACTAACCCTCACCTTAGGCACACCCCTCCCCCCAGGCCTCAGTTTCCCTATCTGTAAATTCAGGGAGCTGGCGCAGTCATTCTCCTAAGCCCTTTTAGCTGTAAAATAATCTGAGTGTTCCAGTCAAAGCCTGAACTAAACAGTAAAAGCTTGAACACAGAGCAGCCCGGTTATAGAAACATTAATTGGCAAGCATTTTTAAAGGCAATAGGCCCTCTGAGAACAGAGGATCTTCTGAGAGCAGGTTTTCTTTTTTTCTTTTTTAATTTTTTTAATGTTTATTTGTTTTTGAGAGAGAGAGAGAGAGAGAGAGAGAGAGAGAGAGAGAGCGCATCAGCAGGGGGGAGGGGCAGAGAGAGAGAGGGAGACACAGAATCCGAAGCAGGCTCCAGGCTCTGAGCCATCAGCTCAGACACCAACACGTGTCTTGAACTCAAGAGCCATGAGATCATGACCTGGGCTGAAGTCAGACACTTAACCGACTGAGCCACCCAGGTGCCCCTAGAGCAGGTTTTCAAAGGCAATTTCCAAGAACCAGTTCAGTGACCCTGCGACCCCTCACTCTCTTATAGGGTGTGACTGAACCCCAAAGAGGGAGTCCTGCCCCAGGAGGCTGGCCTGCCAGTCAGAGTGAGGTCAGGAGCAGCTGGCAGGAGACTTCCTGCCTGCACAAAAGGACACAGGAGCCCAAGGGCTTGGGGGAGAGGCTCCAAGAATCTATGAACGGCAGAGCTGTGTCTCAGCAGTGACCCTTACCTGTGAACCTTCCCAGCTAGCCCTGCTCCCACACTGTGCCACTCTCTTCTCCCTGCTGGGTGGTGGAGGAAGTGAGAGACAGAGACACGCCATCCCTTCCCTGGCGAAGAGTCCCTAAGGCAGGGAGGAAGGTGCCTTATTATTGAACAAGACTGAAATAGTGACCAATATGCTGGACAGGACACCTAAAGGTATTGAAAAGACACAGCAGTAAGGTGTAAAGCGACCATGAGACTGTTGATTTCTGAAGGGCCAGCCTGGGTGAGGACACGGAGGAAGTCAGCAAACTGAACAGGTCAGGTGTGGGGGGGCTCTCCCTCAGGGCCTCCAGCGCTAGACAGAGAAACCAGGTTCTCCCGAGAGGAGACCTTTCAGCTCCCACTCTCAAATCTCCACCCTGTATCCCACAGACCCTGTACCTCCTGGTATTTCCCCACTGCTGAGATGCTCAGAACAGCCTCCAGCGGGCTAGTTCGGGCTCTGATGAAGGTGTCCTCCGACGTCCAGATGATTAGTGAAAAGGTTAATAGGCCCCCTAGTGGGCCAACAGCCTGGAAACTTCAGGGCTCTGGCTCTCCTCTATTCACATCACCCCAGCCCCCGACACAGACTCAGGAGATGTAGACCCAGGCCCCCACAAAGAGAACCTGAGGTGCCCTCACATGCACAGAATACTGAAGGCCAGCCAGGAACAGCACCATCAACATCATCTCGGGGTCTGAGGGACTGGAACTCACCAGAAGATCCTGGCTAACCCTCGTTGCCACCTCCAGGGTATTTCTCAGCCTGGACTGTGGGACCTGGGCCTTTCTCTTCTTCACCCCCTGCCCCCAGCTCTCCTCTCAGGGCTAGTGTCCAGCCCATGCCGCCTTTGCCTTTCAGATGTAGGTGGCAAGACAGGGTAGGGTAGTGGGTTCTTCCGGTCCTATCACCAAAACTTTCAGCATCCAAATGGCTAACAGACACATGCAAAGATGCTCGACATCACTCATCATCAGAGAAATACAAATCAAAACCACAATGAGATACCACCTCACAACTGTCAGAATAGCTAAAATCAACACCTCAGGCAACGACAGATGTTAGCAAGGATGCAGAGAAAGAGGAACCCTTTTGCACGGCTGGTGGGAATGCAAACTGGTGCAGCCACTCTGGAAAACTGGAGGTTCCTCAAAAAATTAAAAATAGAACTATCCTACAACCCAGCAATTGCACTACTAGGTATTTGCCCAAAGGATACAAAAATGCTGATCCAAAGGGGCACATGCACCCCAATGTTTATAGCAAAGCTATCAACAATAGCCAAAGTATGGAAAGAGCCCAAAGGTCCATCAACTGATAAATGGATTGAGAAGCTGTGGTGTATATATAGACAAAGGAATACTACTCAGCAATGGAAAAGAATGAAATCTTGTCATTTGCAACAATGTGGATGGATCTAGAGTATATTATGGTAAGAGAAATAAGTCAGAGAAAAACAAGTATCACATGATTCCACTCCTATGTGGAATTTGAAAAACTCAACAGGTGAACATAGGAGAAGGGAAGGAAAAATAAGATAAAAACAGAGGGAGAAGCAAACCATAAGAGACTCTTAAATGCAGAGAACAAACTGAGGGTTGCTGGAGGGGAGGTGAGTAGGGGGTGAGTTAAACAGGTGATGGGCATCAAGGAGGGCACTTTTCAGGATGAGCACTGGGTGTCACATGTAAGAGATGAATCACTGGGTTCTACTCCTGAAGCCAAGACTACACTGTATGTTAACTAACTTGAAAACAAATTTTTAAAAAATTGAAAGAAATCATAACCTCAAAAAAAGAAAAGAAAAGAAAAAGAAAACCTTCAGAGCTTCACTTCCGCCACCTGACCAATGGGCCTCATGCGGATTTTCAGGCTGACATGCAGGGATGGTGAGGACCAGGGTGATGACTAGGGAAGCAGCTGTCCACCCCAAAGCATTGCTTCGTGGGCAAGCTTCCCAGGGCAGACCCTCAGGACCAGGACTCTGCAGGGAGAGGAAGCAGAGTGTATGCAAGCCCCTTGAGCAGCAGGGTCTGGGTGTGGCTGTCCCCAATCACGTTCTCTAAGGGACTGGGACTCTGGACTCATCATAACCACACACACACACACACACACACACACACACACACAACACAGTGGCACCACACACTCTGGGTGAACGCTGTAAAACTACAGGGAGGTAACCTCTGACCATGTGGCCCACTCAGCCCCGGGGATGTCTCCAAAGAAGAAATCCAAAGAAGAGGCAGCACTTGGTGGACGAGAGTCACATACCAAGAGTTGACCAGGAAACACATTCCTACCGACCTTCTTCCCCTGCCTGCCTCTCGCACATGGGAGAGGCTGGACTTGGACTGGCAGGTGGCCCTTCCTGGCTTCAAGGCAATGCTCCCCTCCCCTCCAAGCCTGGTCACCATGAATTCCCTGACACGGAATTCCCAGAAAAATACTGAGACTACGCCAACAATTAACAGACTCTAAAGCCACATTTCCCACCCCAACAGGCTTCATCTCCCATACTCCCCTTGTCTCACTGGGTGGCACCAGGGTCCCCCAGTGGGACCTGCTGCTCCAGCCCTCTTTCTACAAGGGCTCCCTCTGTAGGTTAGGGAGACATTCACAGCTAGAGTTAGCACAGATGGCTTGGAGGAAACCCACTCCCCAACTTGCGGCAAGCTTGAGGAATGCCTCCTCCATGGGACACCGGTCAGCCTGGAGGTAGATGCCAGCTGCTGGCAGTAGATGCTGGTCACCATCAACAGGCCATATTAGAGCCAGTGGAAGTGACAGCCCAGAGGGCCCACTGTCCAGGAAGTACAAGGTGGCCACCTGGGCCAGTGCTATACAGTGCTGCTGTCACATCATAGCCCCCCCCAACTACACCCCAACCTCCAGCCAGTTGTCTGCTTTGCTGGGGTTACCTCCAGATGGCTTCCCAGGCCACTCCCCACACCGGATCCACTGCCTTTCGTGCTCCAGGAAACTTCTCCCTCCATGCTCAGCAGCCCAGGAGCCTTTCCAGCTTCAAACCCACCCGACTCCCTCCTCCACCTCACTTCCGCTGCCCTCAGGGTCTTCAGGGTTGAGCCCAAGCCCTCCCCTGGACTTCCAGCCCTGCACATTGCCACCACACCCTCTCCCCATCAAGGGTCTCCCCTTCCAGCCCTCTGTTCCTGTCCCTATTCCTGAAAAACACCTCATGTGTCCCTGCCTCTCTACCTTGCCTGAGTCTCTTCCACCTACAGTCCCCACGTCCAGTCTCTGCCCCAATCCGACCCATTCAACAGGAAGCCAACAGCCATAAACCTGGGCAACAACTCAGGGCCTCACCAATAGCCAGGAATGTACCCATAAACCACCAGCCAGCATTTGTCTCTGCTCAGACAGAAAGGGCATTGCCAAGTCCCTTGGAGGAGGTGGGTCCTCTCCCAAGCTGCTGGGGGAATATGATCAGGAGCAAGCTGATCTATTAAATGTATGGGGGGGAAGGAGGGGCACCTGAGTGGCTCAGTAGGTTAAGCGTCCACCTCTTGATTTCAGCTCAGGTCATGATCTCATGGTTTGTGAGTCGAGCCCCACATCAGGCTCTGGGCTGACAGCACAGAGCCTGCTTGGGATTCTCTCTCCTTCTCTCTCTGCCCCTTCCCTGCTCTCTCTCTCTCTCTCTCTCTCTCTCTGTCCCTCTCTCTCAAAAATAAAATGAACATTAAAAAAATGTATTTGGAGTCTTCAGTCCTTCCCACGGCCAAGAAGTACTTGATATGGACCTCCTTTGGCTTCCCGATTGTGGAGAGTGAAGAGGTGGAGGGCTGACCCCCATCAGGGTCAAGTTTGAGATTCGCTCTTTCACTACCCCAAATCCAGGTCTCATATATGATGGCAATTGAGGAGAGCAGTTAGCAGGGCCTGCCCTGGCTTGCACATCACCAAAGAGGTGATTATCAATGTGGCGCCACCTAGAAAGCAAAAGAAGTGGGGGTTGGGGTGTGCCCTGGTGGCTCAGTCTGTCAAGCATCTGACTCTTGATTTTGGCTCAGGCTGTGATCTCATGGCTCCCTGGTTCAAGTCCTATGTCAGGCTCCACGCTGATAGCACAAAGCCTACTTGGGATTCTCCCTCTCCTCTCTCTGCTCCCCCCCAATAAATAAATAAGCTTTTTTTAAAAAATTAAAAGAGAAGTGGGGGCTTGGACATGGGGCTTCCCTCACCTAAGGTAGGGATTTTAGGGGGTATGCTGGAAGGGATGTTCTCCTGCCTACCTCATCCCCCACTGACACTATATGAAGAAATGGGGTATGGGATCATAGCCCCTTCAGAGTGCCTTCTTGCAGCGACCTGCCTTAGGGGACGCCGAGGCCCCTCCTCCACCACAGTGCTAGGCCTGAACTCCCTGCTCACCCACTACTCTGAGTTTTAGGACACCATAAAAAAGATGAGTCTAAAAGAAAAATGTATTAAAATTAAAATTAACAATCCACAAGCCAGTAGTTCTTCATATCCACCTTGGCAAGACGAAGCTTGCCGGCATGCCCAAGGGGGCCAGCTCAAAATCGCTCCCTTTGGTGCTGTGTGTATAGCAAAATATCAGGAACAATGAAGATGTCAACCCACAGCTGCCCCCGGCACAGAGGGAGAGCCTTTGGACCACTGGCACAGACTTCCACTCATGCTGTTGTGTGAAGGAGGCAAGTGGCAGAGCTGCAGGGCATACAATGACATTTACAGATGGCAACCACAGAAACCTGCCCCTCCCCCCCCCCGCCCCCCACCTCCAGGGCAGCTACTCCCACAGCACAGAGGGCCTCTGGCTCACTCTCTGCAGCCTGCCATTTCATAGGGGTCGTCTACTCCTGAGGGTTCCATCCACAAATTCCCCAGTCCTTGCTGTGTGCCCTTGGGGCATGGGAATAACCACAAGAGTTAATACTTGCGTTCGGTACTGGAGCTGCCATCACAAAGTGCCAGACTGGGCGGCCCAAACAACAGACATTTAGTTCCTCACAGTTCTGAGGGCTAAAAGTCCAAGATCGAGGTGTCAGCAGCGTTGACTCCACCTGAGGCCTCTCTCCTTGGCTTGGGGATGGCTGTCTCTGATCCATGTCCTCACATGACCTTTCCTCTATGCCTGTGTCCTAATCTCCTCTTCTTATATGGACACCAGTCACACTGGATTAGGGCCACCCTAACACCCTCATTTTAACTTTACTATCTCTGTAGAGATCTTATCTCCAAATACTGTCATGTTCTGAGGTCCTTGGGGTTGAGACTTTAATACATGAAATTTGGGGGGGACACACTTGAGCCCATAACCCTTGTCCAGCATTTATTATGTATAAGGCAATATTCTTTTTTTTAAGTTTATTTATTTTTTGAGAGAGAGAGAGAGAGAGCATGTCAGGGAGGGGCAGAGAGAGGAGAGAGACAGAATCCCAAGCAGGCTCCACACTATCAGCAAGAGCAAAGCTTGATGTGGGACTCGAACCCACGAACCATGAGATCATGACCTAAGCCAAAATCAAGAGTCAGGTGCTCAACCAACTGAGCCACCCAGGTGCCCCTGTGTAAGGCAATATCCTAAGTTCCTTAGCCTTTATCTCATTTCTTTCTTTCAACAACCCTCTGAGGTGTACACTGTTTTTATCATCCTTATGTTACAGATTAGAAAACAGCAGCTCAGAGAGGTTAGGGCAATTGTCCAAGGTCACCCAGCCATAGTGCTGTCAGCTTCCCTTCACTGCGGCCGCTGCCTCCTCAGCATCCATACTGTGTGCCTGCTAGGGAGAGGTGGTCCGTGTGGGTAAGAGTGGACCGTTCCCTTCCTGATGCCTGGCACAGAGAAGGTGCTGGATAAGGGAGTGAGGACCAGAGAGTGGCATGTTTGGGCTAACACAGTCCCTGCCCTTCCATGACTGCCAGTCCCCCAAGGGGCTTCTCTTTCAAAGCTCGGCTCAGAATTGAGCACCCCCTGGCAGCCAACCCCAGCTCTCGGGGCCCCAGGCCTGCCCAGACACAGGAGCAGAGTCCTTTGGTAAAAATCAATGCCATGGCCCGCAAGCAGCTGGGCCTCGCTTCCCAGGGCTCCACCGTATCCCAGCAACAACACGCGCATCCCCTTGTCTGCAAGATCCTGAGAAGATGCTGTTCTCAGATGCCGGAGCCCAGCCAGTCCCAGCTTGAGCTACTGAACCTGCAGCCTCCGTGCAGCGGGGCTCCCGTGGGCTCACCTCCTGGGCTGGAGGCGGGGCTGAGAAAGGTGTCCAGGTCAAAGACCTCACCAAGTTAGTCCCCTGGGTTCTTCCACCCTCCAAGCAGCCGGTTAATCCTCTTAGATCAGGGCGAACTGCAGGGAGGCCTGTCTGAAATGTGAATAGCTAAGGTTTGACAAGCGTCTGTAAATAAATGCATGTGCAGGATGCTTTATGTCGAATCGGGAAAGTATTATTCTCACGCACTGAGATCAGCTACCAAAATAGGTCCAGTGAAGATTCGGGCCCACCCCTGTCTGGCCAGAGCCATCGCGAGACATCAGCCTGTGTGGTCAGGGTACCCAATTCCAGAGCCCAGCGAGTCTGGCTGGCTGGGAGACCTTCCATTGGCACTCTGGCGGGTGGGGGTGCCCATCCCTGGCCCCTGGGGGAGGAGGCGGGAGGTAGAAGCCCACCCCAGGCTCATCCAGACTGTTACCAGCCCTTCCCAGCCAGAGTCACAATGTACTTTTAAGTACTCTGCTTTATGATTTCTTCTGTCTTCTTTGTTCTGTTAGCTATTGCTATTTACCCCTATACTTTACACTTTTAAAAATCTTTGCAGCTCTTTTCCTGGTTTAGCTTCGCCTTTTATTGTGGAAGCTGCCAACCTGTTTCATCTGGCTCATTTATTGGCCTTTTCTTAGATTTACAATTTATTGTTTGATTTCCAAGAATCTTCTTTTTCCGTTTAGCCTTGTCCATGGGTAGGAACGTTTTTGGAGAGAAGAGTCAGGTTTGGGAGCTTGGAAGATCCCAACCCTGATTTGACTCTGGATAGGCTGGCGGCCTGGTCTCTTATAGCCACATTAGGTCTCTGAGCCTCAGTTTCCTCATACAAAAAAAGGAGACAGACCTACCTATGGGAAGATTCATACCTGTGCAGGATCATCACCAGAATGACAAATAACTAATCTTAAGCACCCAGCCCAGAACCTGTCCATGTGGATACACAGACATCACTGGTAGGTGTTTAATAACTGGTGCCAGGAGTATGGGGTTCCAGTATGTCCTTGGTAATTATGGCATGGGTGGTTTTCTTTGTCTTTTCTGGGCAGCTGTGAGGAGGGCTCCAGCCACAAGCTGAGGAACCTTGATGCAGGGAACATCTTATGTATAATCCTGCCCTGTCCAGCTCACACCTTGCCCTCTGGGAAAATGCCTGGTTCTGGTTGGAAAAGGAGTTGTCAAACACAGTGTTTTCCCCCTGCTGCAGCCCATGCTGGACCAATTAGCGTCCCTCCCCAGTGCTTTATTTTATTTTATTTTATTTTATTTTATTTTATAGTTTATTTACTTATTTTGAGAGACAGAGAGAGAGAGAGAGAGTGGAGAGAGGGGCAGAGACAGAGGGAGAGAGAGAACCCCAAGCAGACTCTGAGCTGTCAGTGCAGAGCCTGACATGGGGCTTGAACTCACAAACCATGAGATCGTGACCTGAGACAAAATCAGGAGTCAAACGCTTAACCAACTGAGCTACCTAGGCACCACCCCCCTGCCCAGTGCTTTTTTTTAACTGGACCTAAGGCTACAGGTCATTTCTTCCTGGTAGAAAGGTTTTGAAATATATGTCTGCAGGTGTCAGGACCCTAAGTGAGAAGCTGGCCTCCGGGAGGCCCCAAAGGCAGACAGTGGAGAGTTCTGGCATGCCATTACTAGTGCCCGGGTACCTGTTTGGTTCTGAGAGCATTTGAACTGGTTTAGTCTTGCTTTTGACACTTGCAGCAAAGAATCCTAGCTCGAACATCCTATGGCTCTTCCAGGCCCTCAAAGGTGAAGGCAGCTCAAGGGCCAGCCCCCTTCTAACAGGGCCATGCCCTTCTTTGACCAGAAGGAGGGGCTGATAGATGCATCAGCTTAGGAAGGAGGAATGGAAATGGGCTGCAGAAGGGCCAGGCAGCAGCTTAAAAAAATTAATTAAAATTAAAAAAAAAAAAAAAAAAAAGAGGGGCGCCTGGGTGGCGCAGTCGGTTGAGCGTCCGACTTCAGCCAGGTCACGATCTCGTGGTCCGGGAGTTCGAGCCCCGCGTCAGGCTCTGGGCTGATGGCTCAGAGCCTGGAGCCTGTTTCCGATTCTGTGTCTCCCTCTCTCTCTGCCCCTCCCCCGTTCATGCTCTGTCTCTCTCTGTCCCAAAAATAAATAAACGTTGAAAAAAAAATTTTTTTTAATAAAAAAAATTAAAAAATAAATAAAAATAAAAAAAAGAAGCCCATGCCAGCTTCCCAAAGAACAGCTGAGAATCACAGCCGGCGCCTCTCTGCATGTTCCGATCCCAGCCCAGGTCCCTACCACTGCCTTGTTCCTACTGCCCCACAGGCGGCCCCCCGACAACCCCAGCTGGGATTAGTTGGGAGCTGTCCAGGATGCAGTGTCTCTTCACAGGGGCCTTTCCTCCACACACAGCAAACTCACCCGCCAGACACTTTCCAGCTGTGACACCTCACGGCAGTGAGAAGCCATGGAGTCATTCTCTCACACCCACAGCCAGTCTACTAGCAAATCCTGGTGGCCCTGCCTTGAAAGTAGATCCAGAATCCAGTCACATCGCATACGTCCACCACCCCACCTTGGCGCAAGCCACCACCATTACTCACCAAATGAAAGCAATGGTCTCCCTGCTACTATCCCACGTTGTGTTACCATGCAAACCAGAGCCAGAATAAACCTTCAAAAATATGGGGTGCCTGGGTGTCTCAGTTGGTTAGGCGTCCGACTTCAGCTCAGGTCATGATCTCACAGTCTGTGAGTTCGAGCCCCTCATCGGGCTCTGTGCTAACATCTCAGAACCTGGAGTCTGCTTCAGATTCTGTGCCTCCCTCTCTCTCTGCCCCTCCCCTGCTCGTGCTGTCTCTCTGTCTCAAAAATAAATAAAAACATTAAAAAAAATTTGTTTTAATGTGTCAAAACTTTAAAAGTCATTGTCCCTCTTCTGCCCAAGACCTTCCATTTCACTCCAAGTAAAAGCTAAAGCCTTCCCCATAATCTACAGCTTTACATGATCCAGCAGCTGCCTTTCAGACTTCATCTCTGACCCCTTCCCTTCCCCTGACTCACTCTGCTTCCCGCTCTGCTTTCTCTGCTCTTTCTGAAGTAGGGCATGCCTATTCCCACCTCCTCTGCCTGAAACCCACTCCCACCAGATGCCTGTATGGCCACCTCCTCGTTTTCTTCAGGTGTCAGTTCAACTGTCCCCCTGCCAGTGAGAACTTCTCTGGCCACCCAATACTAGCAGCCACTTCCTTACTCCACCGTAACTGCAGCACTAACTTCCTCACCGACTTCAACTTCTTAGCACATAAGATCATATGACATTCTATTCATTTATTTGTCTGTTTTCTGTCCACACCCACCAGCGTGTACACTCTCTGTGGGCACAGACTTTGTTCACTTTTGTTTTCTCACTGCTGTAGGCTCAGTGTCTGGGACCTAGAAGGGACTCAATATTTGTTTGTTGAATGAATGAGCAAGTAGTACATTGAGGAGGTAGCCTCCCTGAAGAGGTGATGTGAGCTGAGACCTGAATGGGGAGAAGCAGCCATCATTGGAAGATCTGCAGAGAGTTCTTTCAAACTGGGGAACAGCCAAGATCTTCAGGCAGCAACAAGAGACAGGAGCTTTGCGTGGCTGGTGCACAGTTAGTGAGGGAGAGTGGAGACAGGAGGTAAGGACAGAGCCACAGTGAGGTTTGGGCTTTATGCTGAGGGTCCTGGGAAGCCTTTGGAGGGTTTTCACCATTCATATTTTTAAAATATTATTCTCACTCCCATATGGACAGTGCAATGTATATGCCAGAGCAGAAGTGAGAATTAGTGAAGAGGCCATGGAGACGGGCCAGGTCAGTTGGGTGATCTGTGACCCAGCCTAGGATGAGGGCAGAGCAACCAGGTGGATCCAGAGCAGGAAGAGGGGTCAGACACTGCTGAGAGTCCGAGGAGAGAGGGCAAAGGTCTACACTCAGGGGTGTGCTCTCAAGACTCACCACTGCTCCAGCTGGTTATTTTATCCCAGCACCTACCAAACCTGAAGTGCTGAGAAAAGCTTCTGGCTCTTCTGAACTTGGCTGGAGTGAGCTCAGGGAGGACTTCACTGACGAGGGAACATCTTTAACTGTGTAAGAATTTGTCTGCACAATATCTGCAGTGTTCCTCTACACTGGGCCCCTCCACATGCAATTAACATTCAGCTAAGGCCCCATGGGGCAGCACTGCAGCAATGCTCCTGGGCCAGGGTGGAGAGCCCAGAAATACGAGCCCCCCCATGAGACTTTAAACCCACTCACCGAGCCTCCGTGTCCAGACAGGGAGGAGCCCAGCTGGGGGAGGGTCCAGAGAAGGAGCCCAGTGGAGAGTCCAGAATGGGAGGACCCCAGCTAAGAGAAGGGTGGAGGAGCCTAGCTGGGGGAGGGAGAGGAGCCCACTGAGCAGACCTCGGAGAGGGAGAGCCCAGCTGGGGGAGGGTCCCGAGATGGAGCACACTGGGGAGAGTCCAGAGGGGGAGGACCTCCGCTGGGGGGAGCCTCCAGAGAGGGAGCCCGTTGGGGAGAGTCCAGACGGGAAGGAGCCTAACTGGGGGAGGTGGAGGAGCCCAATGAACAGAGTCCAAAGGGGGAGGAGCCCAACTGGAGCAGGGTAAGAGGAAGAACTATAACCCGGTGACTGGGCTGGCTGCCAAGCAGAGGAGTACACCGTGCTCATAGGTAAATACCCTCTCTGGTTGTGTCGCACAAGGCCAGCCATTCGCCAAACCAGCCAGGTCCACACTTTTGAGTCCCACCCAAAAGCACGGATAGAGACATGGGTGGCAGCAGACCTGTGTGGCGCTCTTGAGCAATCCATCAGGAGTGCCCGCCATTCTGAGGGTGCCCCGAGGGAGGTGCTGCTCATACAGGCAAAACCAACATTGCAGACCAGGTCCAGAGCTCGTTCAAAAGCAGGGGGCCTCCTCAGAGGTTGCAGAGGGATCTTCTAGAAGCAGGCTCCTTGGAAGGAGAAAGATTCCCATGATTATACTCGGTTAACCCAGCACCACCCCCCTTCCTCGTCAGAGACCAACTCTAATCCACAAGGGGTGAGGCAGTTTTTAAAGCCACTCGGAAAAACTGTTCATACTCCTGCCCCAGAACCACGAAAATGTCTTGCCTCCCATTTGCATAACGGAGGGAGACCCTATCACAGAGCAAGAGACGTGCCTGGAGGAGCCTGGTGTTCATGAAACAGTCTACAACTTCAGAAGAGAACAAACACATTCCGTCCCTGCAGGGTCCCTCTCCCTCTCTGGTGGGAGACCTGTGCCAAGGCAGGCAGGTGTCAAAGCATGTGACCTGGTAGGGGAGGGGAGCTGTTTGAATGCCTCCGATGTGGAGCTCCATGGGTAAAAGGGGTGGGGGGTGACTCAGCCAGTCTTAAAGGGTTTGGACATCACCCCAAGAGGATTTTTTTGTCAGGAATTCAGGAGAGGGATTGAATGTCCCAAATTTGACCACAACTTCTCCCTTGTTCCAGGAAACAACACATGAAACTAGGCCCCACATGATCATTTGGGGGAAAAATCTCATCCTAGAAGGCTGGAGAGCAGAGATTGACAGAACAAGACATGGGATCCAGGATATGGGACCAGGACATGAGACGGAAACAGGATGCCTCCCCATCAGTAACAGGGAACATGTATCCCTTTAAGCATCAGTAGTATGTAAAATGCCAAGGACTGGATGGTGCCTGTTTCTGGTACCACCGTCCCTGCCCCCAGCCTCAGAGCTCAGTATTGAGTCCAGCTGGGCAAAGGCTCGGCCTCCAAAATGAGCTCAGGCAGGCCGGAGGTGCTGGCTGTGGATGGAAATAACCAGGAACTGCCAGGGAAGAAACACTGGTATGTCCTCCCACGTGCCACCATAGTACTCACGTCTGGCACCTTAAGTACATACCTTGCCTCCTATCCATTCACCCAGAACCCCAGTGCTCTCTCCAAGACCTAGCAGTGATCCCTTCACTTCCTTGCTAAAAAGCTGTCCATTGCTCCCCGTGTCCTACAGGAGAAGGGCAGCCGCCTTAACTTGACCTTCATAGGCTGTCATCCAGCCTTAGACCACCCTTCACCAATCACCAACCCCACCTTACTGCCGACCCCAGCTCCACATGCCCTCCTGTTCTCTAACTGGAAGCTTCATGCCGTGGTCTGCAGACCTCTGTGTCCCTGACCAGACTGGTGAGGCTTCATGTACCCATTAGGAGACAGGAGAGTGGCGAGAGCTTAGGCTCGGGGTCTTCAGACATGGGGTCATATCCACTAGCTACCGATGTGGCCTCAGGCAAAGCAGCTACTTACCTGCAAAATGGGGGGATAAAGTAATGGTGTAGGAAATCATGCTTCCGCAGCATGGGTGGGCTTCCCATTTCCTCCTCTGCCCTTCACATCACTGGTCACCTCTCCTCAACTTCCTTCAACAGGGATGAATTGGGGAACTGGGACCGAAGACAGCACATTGCACATACTTGGCCCCAGGAACTGGCCCAACGACCTCAGTGGGTCCAATCGGAGTGAGCCTCAGGCTTCTATCCCAGGAAGCCTGGGTCCCCTATGCCATGGGTGCCTCAGGAAGAGATAGTGAAGGTGGGTGGTCGGGAGCCACTGCAGCTACGTACTTGCATGTGGGAACCAGGCTAAGGATGAATCCAGCATTTGGAGATGGCAGAGCCAAGAGAATCCCAGAGGACTGGGGCTGGTCCTTAGTGACCTCATTCCAATGACTGCATCAAGCCCCACTTGCAACCAATTATCTCCAGACTTGTCAGTAACAGGAGCTGATCTATTCCCTTTAGAGTTTAAGACACTTTAAGCAGGTTTTTTTGTGGCTTCCAATTCAGACTGAGTGAACCCCACTGCCCAGCCCTGAGTATGAGCCTGGTATGCCTGCCATCAATAGGCACCGACTCCGTGACACTGGGGTCATGACTCCTTGTCCTGGGGTCATCAGGCAGATGCCTTCTTTGCCTCCCCTCCCCTCACCCATTTGCTTTCCTGAATGTTACAGACAGAGACCACATCAGAGGCACATTTGCATACTCAGAACCTACCGTGGTGTGTCCCCCATGCACTAGTGCTCAAATATGTATGTCAAATTAATGGTTGCTCCCAGATGGAATCGAAGTGGAAGTCAAAAGTGTGGCACCCCAAAATTCAGCCTGCATGCCTGTTGCTACGGAGCCTCTTCACCAACTAGGATAATATAAAGGTGTTGCAAGAGAATTTTGAAGAGAGATTCGGGGCACATTTATTTGAAAAGAGCCACTGTCATGCTATGAATTGTTCCCCCCCACCCCGCCCCTCTCCCTGGCCCTCAGAGTGTGGCTGTGGGATGCTGCCTCCTTCACCTCTAGTCTCGTGAGGGTGCTTCCATGGGGCCACTTGGAGGTCATGGGCATTGAGGACTGGAGTCTGACCCCCACATGGGAGCCAATGCCAGCAAAGTCATTGCCAGGAGAGTAGATTCTGGAGGGAGCTACCCAGTTGGAAACAGCCTGCCTCCCCAAGTCCCTCTGGGCCAAGGATTCAGGATGCTCCTGGGGTGCCTGGGTGGTTCAGTCAGTAAATCGTCCAACTTCGGTTCAGGTCATGATCTCATGGTTCATGGGTTCGAACCCCATGTCAGGCTCTTCACTTAACAGCTCAGAGCCTGGAGCCTGCTTCAGATTCTGTGTCTCCCCCTCCCGCCCCTCCATCGCTTGTGCATGCTCTCTCTCTCTCTCTCTCTCTCTCTCTCTCTCTCTCTCAAAAATAAATAAATAAGAGCATGGGAAAAAAGGATGGATGGGGCACCTGGGTGGCTTAGTCAGTTAAGTGTCCGACTCCGGATTTTAGCTCAGGTCATGATCTCACAGTTTGTGAGTTCGAGCCCCACATCAGGCTCTGCACTGGCAGCACAGAGCCTGCTTGGGATTCTCTCTCTCCTTCTCTCTCTCTCCCCCTCTCCTGCTCATGTTTTTGCTCTCTCTCTCTCAAAATTAATAAATAAACATTTAAAAAAAAAAAGAAAGGATGCTCCAGATATGTTAGTCCCTCAGTCTGAGAAGACAATGGATTCAGGGGGAGTCTGTATGCAATGACCCTGCAGAGAACCACAAGCTGGGGATGCCAGGAGGGGCTGGAGGAAGAAAAGGTGGTTGTTCACCTGTTAGCTACAGCAACTCCCACCCCCTCCCCATCCTGAGGCTCCCATGGGATAGAGGGACTTTCCATCCCAGGAACCCTGAAGTCACAGAAGCTGTGAAGAGTCTAGTAAGGAACTTTCCAGCAACCATCAAACGGTACACATGAGAGAGAAAGCCCAACATTGAGGCCAAGTGCAGGAAGCCAGCCCACCCTAGTAGGCAAGATTAAGGTGGGGGGTGGGGAAAGCTGTAGATGAGAAACAGAGAAACCAGGTTCCCGTGGTGGGACCCCAGCTGGAAGAAGGTGCAAGATGGATGGTGCCACCACACGTAGTTTAGTCACTACCTTGAACGGGACAGGCTAACTTCTGGAGCCTGACACCTGCTGACTTTTCCTCTGGAGAAGGCAAGACTTCCTCCCACCAAATACATTTTAAAGGGACAGTAGCAAAAATACCCGGCAGTGTTTTGGTTTCCATGTGAGGGGTGTTTTCCCTCCCAGGACAGCCGGATCCATGTTTGCCTCCTGCCAGCTATGGGTGAGGGTGCATATCCCCCATGCTCTCGCCAGCATTGAGTTTTATGGCATGCAATTTTTTTTAATTTAAAAAAATTTTTGTGTTTACTTAGTTTTTGAGATAGAGACAGAGTGCAAGCAGGGGAGGGGCAGAGAGAGAGGGAAACACGGAACCCAAAACAGGCTCCAGGCTCTGTGCCAACAGCTCAGAGGGTAGGGTGGGGAGAAGAGGGGTGGGGAGAGGAGTCCTGCAACTCACTAACAGGGAGATCGTGACCTGAGCTGAAGTCGGATGCTTAACCAACTGAGCCACCCACACGTCCTGGTTTGCAATTTTTTAAAAACGGCATGGTTATGTGTAAGGTGATAACGCCTTACAGCTTAGAATTTCCTTAATGCCTTGCAAAGTGAAACACTCCTTGACACATTGGCTTGCTGCTTGGTTTCCTTTTCAATAAATTCCTTTTTCACTTGCTTTGGACACTTTGTCCTGGAGGATTAGAGTTGCAACAGGCCCTTATATTTATATTAATTTTCCCTGTCATCTTGAGGACAGCCATTACTTCCCATCTGTTGCTGCTTTTTATCTTGGTTGCATCCCATTTCATTTTATAGAGCCATCTCGGTTTGGCCATTATCCCAACCCTCATCACTGGGTCAAGGCACAGGCTTTGAGGCCGATGCCCTGACTTCCAAGCCAGTCAACTCTTCGCTTCACAATTTCCAACAAGGTTCTTACCTCCCTCTCCAAATGTCAAGAGCATCATCTGTAAAGTGCAAATACTAGCGGTGGCCATGAGCTGTGTCAGGCTCTGAGCGGGGTGTGGAGCCCACTTAAGATTCTCTCTCTTTCTCTCTGCCCCTCTGTCCCACTCATGCATGCATTCTCTCTCTCTCAAAAATAATTTTAAAAATGTTAGCAAACGTGACTAGAGTGGGAGGCAATGGGAGTGGGGAAATGGAAAGTAGGGAAAAAATCAAGTGGAAGAAAAGAAGTCAGGGGGTTGCATGCATCTGTGTTAACAAAGCTGTGATCGGAGGCGTATGGCCTTAGCACAAATCTCTGCAGTTGAGGCCTGTCTATATAAATACACATACACACACACACGCACACACACACACACACACACACGAATAGTCAAGCAAATTCCAGCTTTTAAAATAAATTTACCAAAGATATTTGTTCCCACATGGAGGAACCATGTAGGAACCATAAAGGTGGGAAAACTGGATTTTAATTTAGGGCAAAAGACACCTTAATCCAATCACATCCCAGGCATCATGATGCATTCCTCGTGATTTAAAAGGTGGTTTAAAACAAATGAAATGGAAAAGTAGTTGCATGTTGTTTCAAGTCTGGAAGGAAAAAATGATAAGTGACAGTAGTGATTGTACAAGAATGTAGATTTTTTTAAATGTTTGTAGTATGGGAGCTAGGTACTATGCGTGATGCATCTTACATAGGTGGTTATTTTTTCTTTTTTTAATGTTTATTTATTTATTTTGAGAGGGGGAGGAGGGGAAGAGAGAGAGGGAGAGAGATAGAGTGCAAGCAGGAGAGGGGCAGAGAGAGAGAGAGAGAGAGAGAGAGAAACCCAAGCAAACTCTGTGCCGTCAGGGCAGAGCCCTACCTGGGGCTCGAATTCACAAAACTGTGACATCATGATCTGAGCCAAAATCAAGAGTTGGATACTTAACCGACTGAGCCACCCAGGCACCCCAGGAGTCCACTTTTGAAGTGAGCCAGTTTTACATCAGTTAGAGTAACTTCTTTCTAGAGATGTCTCCTGAGGCAAGGGAAACAAAAGCAAAAATAAACTATTTTTATACATCAAACTACACATCAAACTAAAAAGCTGCACGGCAAAGGAAACAATCAACAAAACTAAAAGGCAACCTTCTGAGTGAAAGTATTTGCAAATGACATATCTGACAAAGAATTTATATCCAGAATATATAAAGAACTTAGAAAACTCAACACCTAAAAACCAATTCAATTTAAAAATGGGCAGAAGACATGAACAGACATTTCTCCAAAGAAGACATACAGACACATGAAAAGATGCTCAGCATCACTCATCATCAGAGAAATACAAATCAAAACTACAATGAGATACATATCACCTCACACCTGGCAGAATGGCTACAATGAACAACACATGAAACAATAGGTGTTGGCAAACATGTGGAGAAAAAGAACCCTCGTGCACTGTTGGTGGGAATGCAAACTGGTGCAGCCACTGTGGAAAACAGTATGGAGGTTCCTCAAAAAGTTAAAAATAGAACTACCTTGTGATCCAGCAACCACATTACTGGGTATTTACTCAAAGTACACAAGAACACTAATTCAATGGGATACATGCACCCTTATGTTTATAGCAGCATTGTTTACAATAGCCAAATTATGGAAGCAGCCAAAGTTTCCATCGATAGATGAATGGATAAAGAAGAAATGGTGTATATACATGCAATGGATTATTATTCAGCTGTAAAAAAAAGAATGAAATCTTGCCATTTGCAATGACACGGATGGAGCTAGAGACTATAATGCTAAGCAAAATAAGTCAATCAGAGAAAGACAGATACCATATGATTTCACTCATATGTAAAATTAAAGAAACAAAACAAACAAGCAAAGGGAAAAAATAAGAGAGAGAGAAACCAAGAAACAGATTCTTAATTATCGAACACAATCTGACGGGTTACTGAGGGGAGGGGGTGAGGGGATGGGTGAAATAGGTGATGGGGATTAAGGAGGGCCCTTGTGATGAGCACCAGGTGTTGTATGTAAGTGTTGAATCACTAAATTGTGCACCTGAAACGAATATAATGCTGTATGTTAATTAACTGGAATTAAAATAAAAACCTAAAACAATTAAAAACAAATAAAGTGAGCCAGTTTTCCCAGCCTCATCCACTTAACAACCCATCTTTTTCCTCTTTCCACGTGCATTGTATATCAAGTTCCCAGATGCACCTGCTCTATTTTGAGCTCCCTATTCCATACTACCGACATCCCAGGCTATTCCTGACCAGGACCCCAGCCTCTGTGATATGCCATGACATCTGGTCCAGAGCAATTTTGAAAGATTGATTTACCTCCTCTTACACCTTGACTCTTTCATATAAATTCCACAGTGAGTTTGTTGATCTCCTCAACAATTCTAGCTGAAATATTGATCCAATTGCATTTATTTTTTTAATGTTTATTTATTTTTGAGAGAGAGAAAGAGAAACAGAGCGCGAGCAGGGGAGGGGCAAAGAGAGAGGGAGACACAGAATCTGAAGCAGGCTCCAGGCTCTGAGCTGTCAGCACAGAGCCCAATGCAGGGCTCAAACCTATGAACTGTGGGATCATGACCTGAGCCGAAGTTGTACACTCAACCAACTGAGCCACCCAGGCACCCCAATCCAATTGCATTTAATGTCTAGATGAGTCTAGAAGACTCAAGAGTCATAGCATTAAAACATCTCAACCATGCACATGGTAATTTCTCCATTTGGTAATGTCTCCCTTTATGTCCTGTACTAAAATTTAATTTTTCCACAGAAAGGTCCTGTGCATTCTTTGTTAGAATGATCTCAAGATGCTTTTTTTCCTGTTGCAAGTGATGACTTTTTTTTTCAATTTCTTGGTCACTTTTCATTAACAATTCATTTTTGTAAAGCATTTTATGGTATTTTTTTAATATTGCCACTTTTACGGTACATTTACTGCATATGTGATTTTTCATTTCATTTTTCAGTAAAGATCATTTATTTGGTTGTCAACACCTCATCATTTGATAAGACCAATGGAAGGTTCAGATAGTAGCCAACTGTTTTTTGGATTGTTTGGAGAGAACCCTGTAAATTTGTAGTCCAGGGATAATTCTTCTATTGCTTCAATACCTGGAATTTCATGGCTCCTATAAGTACTGATTCTCTTACAGAGTCATGTGTAAGCCAAGGAGTCTTCTGTATTTTCTACTCTGAAATTGAATCGATAGAAAAAAAGAGCTTCAGGTTTTAGAAAAGGGTATTTAGAGTCTTTGCCTTCAGTCCATTTACCAGTTTATTGTAAAGGATATAACAGGAATGGCCAAATGGAAGAAATGCAGAGAGCAAGGTATGAGGGAGGGGCACCTGGGTGGCTCAGTCGGTTAAGCGTCCGGCTCTTGGTTTCTGGCTCAGGTCATGATCTCATGGTTCATGGGTTCGAGCCCCATGTTGGACTCTGCAGCTGGCAGCATGAAGCCTTGGGATTCTCTCTCTCTCCCTCTCTCTCTCTCTCTCTCTGCCCCACCCCACTTGCACTGTCTTTGTCTCTCTCAAAATAAATAAACTTTAAAAAAAAAGAAAGGTATGGGGAAGGGGAGCAGGCAGGCCAACCTCCCAGCACCTCCCTGTGGCCACCAGCCTGGAAGCAACATGACTGATTTTCTAGTTGGCTGTTGCTGATGTAGAGGGAGGCTGTTGGTGACAGTAAGCTGATGAAGGATGCATCCAGAAACCTTGCTTGAGCTCCTTGTTCTATTATTTGGTCTGTTGATTCAATCGACTTTAATAGATACATATAATGTTATCGTCTGCAAAGAATGAGGCTTTAAACCTTTTCCTTCTAATCCTGAAGTGTCTTTGGCCAATTCCATTCCTTAGAGACCCCAAATATGGTGTTACCAGTGGGAGTGCCACGAGCCTTATTACCCAGTCCTATTCACAGTATAAAGATGTCCAAAACATCTTCAACCAAGTATTTGCTGCAGGCTTTTGGAATACAGTAGTAGTTATGAAGTTAAGGAAGTTTCTGTCTATTCCTAGTTTCCTGATAGTTGAAAACAATTATATGTAATTGTTACATAATTATACGTAGATAATAATACCTACACACTGGATGGTGTTCTTCTAAATCTAGTAAGATAATTAAAATCAGCATTCCTAGAAATATAATATTTAAAAACCGAGTATGCACACTTTTCTCATGAACACCTAGAAAAAATGAAGAGAACCAAGATGCTGTAAGGTCACCAATCAGGTAGTGAGTATGACAAGCCAGCCTAGGCCACTGGTTCCTCCTCAGCGCACCTAGGGACCCGTTGCAGAAGTGGAGTTGACTCTGAATGTGAGAACCAAAATAAGGCTGTAGGTAAGGGAGGGTGTTTCCAAACTCACGTAGTGGGGGATCTCTGCCAGGCTGGAGGACTGTTTTCTGTGGTCAAGGACTGGAATAGGGGTTTCTGTGTGACCATCTCTCATGGCCTCATGGGCTCAGGGGGGCCATTGCCTGTCCCCACCCCTCACTGTTCAGACCCAGAACTTCAGCATCCGGTGTGTCCCACAGTAGGGCAGGCTGGAGTCAGGGCCGGTAGGGTGAGATGTGGGGAAAGAGTCCGTGCAGGGTGAATGGCCGCATGGTGCAAGCCCCCTTCCCTCCCCTCCACAGCCCCTGCACTCACTGAGCACCAAATATCTCCAAATCTCGGAAGAGTGCAGCCCCTGGGTCCCAGAATACAGACAGTCCTGAGGCGACAGTACCATGTGGTCAGAAGGAAACTCAGGGCCATCAAGCCCCAACTGTAGGGCTCACTCCAGCTCTTGGCCCTGGGGCATATAACCCCCCACATCCCACAGGAATGGCTCAAACTACTGAGACTAGGTCCCTCCACATTGTGCACATCCCAACACAATGGCTGATACCCCTAGGAAAACTGGCAGTGGTGTCTCTCATCGACCTAAAAGCATTGAGCCAGAATCTCTAAACTGGTAGGTAGTCCACAATCAAACCCAGGTGTGGCTTTGTTTGACCAGCTCCATGCTTTAAACTTCTGGAAACAGACTGCCCACCCAGGGAATGTGCTCTCCAGTGGCTATAGACACCCCCTCCCAACTCTCTCTTATTAAACATCTACCTTGATCCATTTATGTTACATATCTGGCCCCTCTGGACATTCAAGTGTGCACATCTCACTGAAGGACAGTTTAAGACTCTTCCTGCCTTTATGGATCCAGTGATGGTGGTTCTGATTTAGCGAACAGGGTAAATTAGCCACACAATCTCCATTTAGGGTAAAGGCTGTTCCTTCTTCAGAACCCCTAAACAGGGTGGGTGGGAGCTGAATCAGATGGTGGCCCAGACACGTGTAAAGCAGGGTCCCTCTCCTGTTTGCATTTTCTTTCAGTAACTTGCTACTGAAGAATGTCCTGCCAGAGCCCTCAAGAAAATGAACAGCTTCTGATTGGGCTCAGACAACCACATCAGAGTCAACCCCTCAGGAAGTCTGTTTATTTAATTGCCTGGTGGTGGCTGTGTGGCTAAACCCAGCCTAGTGAATCCGTGGGGAATGCACTGGCCCAAATCAAACAGTCTCCATGACTTATTTATGGGCAAGACAGATTACACCAGGATGTTTTCTCTCTCCAGATCCCATCAGCCCCCCAAGGCTCCTAAATTTCAGGAAAAAAGGTGACCAACTCAAATACAGACGACAAAAACAAGTGAGATTGGACACGTATGAGAAAAATCACACTGTCCACTCAGTATACCTCTTCATTTTTGTAAGAAACACAGGTAGAGAGACTGGGATGCATAGAACTGAGGGAAACAACAGCATAAGTGTGAGGATGAATGGTAACCCTCAGTCTGGATAAACGTGGACAGATATGATTTTCAAGAGCAATGGGGAGATTTGTTTTTAAATGAAATCTTCTGATTTTTAAGTGTTGGTTCCTTTAAAAAAAAACACTATGTTGGGTATTTCTACCTCCACCATGATGAAGTAATTGGCATCACACTTGTCCCTCTGCTGTCAACAGATATAATGCAACAAAATACAGAAGGCTAATGTTGTCAGGGACCAGACAATCGCCAGCTCATGATTATTCTCTCCTAAGAGAAGGAAGCACATCAGATGAGCCTCGTGTGCTCTCTGGCTCTTGACCTCAGACAGTTTCCTGACCACAGTAAAGAAACTGGACTCCCTGGAGCATCTGAGTGGCTCAGTTCATTGAGCGTCTGACTTCGGCTCAGGTCATGATCTCACAGTTCATGAGTTCGAGCCCACCATTGGGCTTGGTGCTGTCCCTCTCTCTGCTTTGGATCCTCTGTCCTTCTCTCTCTGCCCCTTCCCCACTCACGCTCTCTCCCTCGCAAAAATAAATTTAAAAATTAAAAAATGAAAGAAAGAAACTGGAGTCCCAGCATGTCTGGTAGACAGAGCACAAATGCCGCATTGAGGAAGCAGACATTAGAGTTCAGGTTGTTAAAGTGCCTGAACCATAAAGCATTTGGTAGCATAGAGGAGGGGACTGGTATAGAGCGGCATCGAGATTTCTGGCTGAGACCCCACGGCAGCAAGTGTACAGAAAGACAAACCCAGCAGAAACCAGTTGACACAGTTGAAAGTAGAACTGAGATATTGAAAGTCACACAGAGCTAGGAGTCACTGGAGTTCTGCCCCGGCCTCCTTAAGGTAAAGAAACCAAATTAAGACATTCATCTGAGACCCAATATAGATCCCACATCTCATGAATAAGAACCACATCCTGGAGAAGTGGTTCTCAATTGGAGGGAAAGGGTGATTCGGCCCCTCCCACAAAAGACTTTGACAAGGTCTGGAGACCTTTTTACTATCATGGTGGGAAGTACCACTGCCATCTAGTGGGTAGAGACAAGGGATGCTATTAAACATTCTACAGTACACAAGATAGTCCCCCATAGCAAAGAATTTTCTAGCCCAAAATGTCAATAGTGTGAAGGTGGAGAAGTCCCACCCTAGAGTAAGTGCCATTCTCCACCTTTTCAGCAGCTAGTAGCCAACCTTCCAGATGGTCTCCAATGATCCTCACCTCTTACTATTCATACTCTTGTAAAGTCCCTCCATGGAGAAACCCAAGTAAAGAGGGACAGAGGCCTCTGTCATAGTCAGCAACGAGCAGAGGTCTGTCAATAAGCATATGAGTGACCTTGAAAGTATATTTTGCAGCCACAATGTAGCCCTAGATGACTACAGCCCCAAATGCCAGCTGGACTGCAACCTAGTGAGAGACCTTGACTCAGAACCAAGTCAAGTCACTCCCAGAGTCCTGATCCTCAAAAATGGTAGGGTAATAAATTTTGTTGTTTTAAAGTGCTAAGTTTTGGGGTAATTTGTTACACAGCAATGGAGAACTACAACAATCCTGCCCTGGCAACGCCTAAAACCAAGCCTCAGCAGGATCAAGAACTGCCAGTAAATTGTCTGCCAGAAAAATAAACCTCAGAACCCTTGAAGGGAAGTAAAAATAAGCCAGATTCCTTAAAATGTATAATTTGCAATGTCCAAGATACAATAAGAAATTGCTAGGCATGCAAAGAAACAGGAAAATATGACTCATAATCAAGAAACAAAGCAGTTGATAGAAACAGATCCTGAGATGACCTAGAAGTTAGAATCAGCCTACCAGGACTTTCAAGAGCTATTAGAAACATGTTAAAGAGCCTAGAGAAAAATATGGTCCTAATGAGTGAACAGATGAAACATGTAAGCAGAGGGGGGCCTGGGTGGCTCAGTTGGCTAAGTGTCTGTCTCTTGATTTGGGCTGAGGTCATGATCTCACAAGATCTCACAGTTGTGAGATCAAACCCTGCATCAGGCCCCATGCTGAGCATGGAGACTACTTGGGAGTCTCTCTCTCTCTCTCTCTCTCTCTCTCTCTCTCTCAAAATAAATAAATAAACATTTTTTAAAAATAAAAATATAAGCAGAGAAATAGAAATTATGAAAAGGAAAAATGGAAATTCTAGAACTGAAAAGAAAATATCAGAAATAAAAAAATTTACTAGATTGGCTTAAAAGCAAATTTAAAGTGTCAAGGGAAAGAACCAATAAACTATAGATGAATTCATAAAAATTTCCATTCTGCAAAAAAGATATTTCAAAAATTAAAACACGGTGGGGCGCCTAGGTGGCTCAATTTGTTAAGCATCCAACTTCGGCTCAGGTCATGATCTCATGGTTTGTGAGTTCAAGCCCTGCATCAGGCTCTGTGCTGACAGCTCGGAGCCTGGAGCCTGCTTCGGATTCTATGTCTCATTCTCTGTCTGCCCCTCCCCCACTTGTGTTCTGTCTCTCAAAAATAAATAAATGTAAAAAAAAATT
Organism: Acinonyx jubatus; assembly: GCF_027475565.1. NCBI lineage: Eukaryota > Metazoa > Chordata > Mammalia > Carnivora > Felidae > Acinonyx > Acinonyx jubatus. Next base: position 89,937,769 of record NC_069380.1, on the reverse strand, counting down.
AAAACATGGGGTGCCTACCTGGCTCAGTTGGTAAAGCATGTGACTCTTCATCTTGGAGTCCTGAGTTCAAGCCCCACATTGGGCACGGAGCCTACTTAAAATTTAAAAAATACAAAAAAAAAAGTTCAAAACATTTTTCTAAACATGAATAGAGTCTCAGTGACCTGTAGCACAACATTAAGTAGGCATTAAAAGTCTCATTCAAGTCTCAGAGTAAAGCAGAGAGAAAATGAGAAAGAAACAATTTTTTAAAAAATAATTGAAATTTTCCAAATGTAGTGAAATACATGAACCTGCCAACCCCCAAATCAAATAAGCCCCCAAGCAGTATAAATACAATGAAAAAACCACAAGTAAGAACATTATAATCAAACTGCTAGAAACTAAAGGTGAAGAGAAACTTTTAAAGCAATGAGAGCAAAATGACAAAATAAATACAGGGGAGAAATGATGCAAATGACAACAGTCTTCTCATTAGAAACAATGGAGACCAGAAGATCACAGAACAGCATTGAAATGAAAGAAATAAAACTGTAATCTAAGAATTTTATATCTGACAAAAATATTCTTTTAAAATGAGGGTTAGCTGGGGCACCTGGGTGGCTCAGTCGATTGAGCATCGGACTTCAGCTCAGGTCATAATCTAGTGGTTTGTGAATTCAAGCCCCAGCTTGGAGCCTGGAGCCTGCTTCAGATTCTGTGTCTCCCTCTCTCTCTGCCCCTCCCTAACCCATGCTCTGTCTCTCTCTCTGAAAAAATAAATAAACAATTAAAAGAATACATTTTTTTTAATTTATTTTAAAAAATAATGAAATGAGGGTTGGGGGCGCCTGGGTGACTCAGTCAGTTAGGTGTCTGACTTTGGCTCAGGTCATGATCTTGCCATTCATGAGTTCCAGCCCCCCATCCAGCTATATGCTGACAGCTTGGAGCCTGGGGCCTGCTTCAGATTCTGTGTCTTCCTCTCGTTCTGCTCCTCCCCGCGCTCATACTCTGTTTCTCTCTCTGTCTCTCTCTCTCAAAAATAAATAAACATTAAAAAAAATAAGGATAAAATGAATACATTTCAGATTAACAAAAGTTGAAAGAATTGGTTGCCAGCAGACCTGCACTATAAGAAATACTAAAAAGAAAAGAAAGAAAGAAATACTAAAGAGAGCTCTTAGGCTGAATATAAATGACACCAGATGGAAACACAGATCTACAGAAAGGAATGACAAGCACTGGAAAGGATAAACATGTACATTTAAAACACTAGATTTTCGGGGCGCCTGGGTGGCGCAGTCGGTTAAGCCTCCGACTTCAGCCAGGTCATGATCTCGCGGTCCGTGAGTTCCAGCCCCGCGTCAGGCTCTGGGCTGATGGCTGGGAGCCTGGAGCCTGTTTCCGATTCCGTTGTCTCCCTCTCTCTCTGCCCCTCCCCCATTCATGCTCTGTCTCTCTCTGTCCCAAAAATAAAAAAATTTTTTAAATATGTTAAAAAAAAGAATAAAACACTAGATTTTCCCTTAATTTCCTTAAAAAAACAAATGTCCATTCAAAGCAAAAGTGACAGCATTATAAATTGAGGTTTATAATATACATCATTAAAATTATGGCAATAGTACAAAGAATGGAGAGGAAAATGAAGTTATACTGTTATTAGGTTATTAGTTTCTTATATTTGTGAAGTGTAAATAATAACGTGTGAAATGAACCAACATTAATTGTAAGTATACTGTGATACATTAAAAATACATACTGTAATGTCTAAAACTACTAAAAATAAAAATAGAAGAGGAATAGCTTAGATGGCAATAGAGGAGATTTAAAAAAAGAATTAAATATATTGAATTAATCCAAAAGAAGCCTACAAAAGAAGAACAGGAACCCAAAGCAGATGGGACAAATATAAAACAAATAACTAGATATTTAACTTAAAACCCACTATATCAGCAATTTCATATAAATGAGCTAGACACTCCAATTAAAAGGAAATGATTGTCAGAATAGATTTTTTACTTTTATTTCTTTTTGAAAATAGATTTTTTTAAAAAACCAATGCTCAACTATATGAAAGTGCAAATATAAATACACAGATAGATTGAAAGTACAAGGATGGCAAAAAATGAAAATAGCAACAAATAAGAAAGCTGCTATGGCTATATTAAAATAAGACAAAGTACACTACAAGGCAAAGAATATTTCCACAGATAAAGGGGAATGTTGAATAATGACAAAAAGATTAACTCAACAAGAAATCTCACACAAAAAAATTAACATACTTTGCACCTAATAACTGAGCTTCAAAATTCATAAAGCAAACTGACTAAAGGAAAGAGAGAATTGGACAATTCCCATGTCATAACTGAAGATTTTAACATCCCTACCTCAGTAATTTACAGAATAAGGAAATAAAAAATCAGTAAGGATATAAAAGATCCGAACAACACTATCAACAATCTTTAATTGACTTTTTCAGACTATCTCACTGAACAACTTCAAAATACACATGTAAGGCTTTTTTTCTTACTTATTTTGAGAAAGAGAGAGAATGGGGGAGGGGGGGAGAAAGAGAGAGAGAGAGAATCTCAAGCAGCCTCTGTTTCATCAGCATAGAGCCTGATGTGGGGCTTGAGACCATGAAGCGTGAGATCATGACCTGAGCAGAAATCAAGAGTCAGACACTCAACTGACTCAGCCACCCAGGCGTCCCCAAAATACACATTTTTTTTCACGCACACATGAATTCTCACCAAACTAGACCATACACTGGGCCATAAAATAAGTCTCAAAAATTCCAAAAGATTAAAATCTTATAAGAGTACGTTTCCTGAACACAGTGGAATTAGGTGAAAAGTCAAGAACGATAAGATATCTAGAAAATGACCCCAAATATTTGGAAACCAAACAACATACTTCTAAAAAAAAGTCATATGACAAAGATGAAATAGCAAAATTAGAAAATATTTTCACTGAATGATAACAAAAAATAACAAATTTTATGAAATTCAATTAAAGCAGTATCTAGAAGAAAATTCATAATCTAAATGTCTATGATAGAAAAAAGCATAGATTAAAAATCAATAGTTCAAATTTACATCTTAGCAGTCTAAGAAGGAAGAATATATTAATTCCATGTATGTAGAAGGAAAGAAATAATAAAGAACCAAAATTAATTAAATATAAAACAAGCAAATAAACAGAGAAAAATAACAAAGCCAAAAATAGCTCTTTGAAGTGATTAATAAAATTACAAAACACCCAAACAATTGCTTGATCAGGAGGACTGATCAAGAAAAAAGGGCACAAATTACAAAACATCTGAAATAGAAGAGAAGATATCACTAGAGATCTGACAGATATTTTAAAAATAAGGAAATATTATAAAAAATTTTGTGACAATAAGTTCAACAATTTAGATGAAATAGACAAATTCCTTGAGACACAAAATATCCCAAAAATGACACAAGAAAAAAGAGAAAACATGAATAGCCCTACTTTTCGGTATCCTATTGCTTCAAAACCAATTCCAAAACTTAGTAAATTAAAATAACAAAAATAGCAATCATTTTGTTGTTGCTAAGTTAATTGACTTCAGCTGGGTGGTTCTTCTCCAAATGGTGTTGGCTGGGATGACTCACTCTGCTGCTTTGAGCTGGCAGCTGGGCCAAGCTGGAAGTTCCAAGAATGCATTACTCACATGTCTGGTACCTCAGTGTTCCTCCAGATGATCTCTCTACTTCAGCTTCCTCTGAGCAATGTGGTCTCAGAGTAGTTATATTTTTTACACAGTAGCTGGCTTTAAGAAGGAAAGCAGGAGCTGCCGGGACTTATAAGGGATAGATCTAGAACTGACCCAGCATCATTTTCTCATATTCCATTTTTCAAAGCAAGTCTCAAGGCCACCCCAGCAACAAAGGAGGGACATCCATGTAGAAGCATGCACACAGAAAAGGAAGCAGTGGATGGCATCCAGCTTTGCAGACCATCCACCACAACCTAAATCTATTACATAATGATAACCAAACTCCCCACAAAGAAAACTCCAGGCCTAAATAATTTCACTGGTGAGTTCTTTTTTTTTTTTAATGTTTACTTATTTATCTTGAGAGAGAGAGTGTGTGAACAGGGAAGGCGCAGAGAGATAGAGGGAGAGAGAGAATCCCAAGCAGGCTCTGAGCTGCCAGCACAGAGTTCAACAAGGGGCTCGATCCCACGAACTGTGAGATCATGACTTAAGCCAAAATCAAGAGTCGGAGGCTTAACCGACTGAGCCACCCAAGTACCCCTCACTGGTGAGTTCTATCAAATACTTAATACTACCAATCATACACACATAGATGCAAAATTCCTCAACAAAATATCAATAAAGAGAACACTGCAATATGTAAAAATGACAATAAAATCACGGCCAAGTGGATTCTATCTAAGCTCAACATTCAAAAACCAATTTATAATTCATAGCAATAATGAAATTAATGAGAAAATCACACAGTCATTTTAATAGATGCAGGAAAAGAATTTGACAACACGTAATATCAGTTCAAGACAAAAATTCCCAGTAAACTAGGAATGTAAGTAAAATTCCTCAACTTAATTTAAAAATTTGTGGGGGGGCACCTGGGTGGCTCAGTCAGTTGAGTGTCCAACTACAGCTCAGGTCACGGTCTCACAGTTCATGAGTTCAAGTTCCATGTTGGGCTCTGTGCTGACAGCCCAGAGCTTGGAGCCTGCTTTGGATTCCACGTCTCCCTCTCTGTATGTGTGTGTGTGTGTGTATGTCTATTTCTCTCTCTCTCAAAAGTAAACATTAAAAATAATAATAATAATAATAATAATAATAATAATATTTTTTATGAAAAAAGTATAAGTTCTATCATATGAAGTGGTGATATACCAAACGCTGTCCTCTGTCATAAAGCCTATTGAACATTATGCTATTTTTCATTAAAACATGAAAAATAAATATAAGGCAAAAACATTGGAAGGAAGTCAATAAATCTGCCTTCATTCATAGAAAACATGATTGTCTATGTAGATGATCCTAAAGAATTTTCCCAAAATTACTAGTTAATAAATGAATTTAGGAAATTCATAGATACAAGGTTAAAACAAAAAGAACTGCATTTCTATACACTAGCAGTAAAACATTGGAATATAAAAAATTAAAAATGTTCTGAGGCGCTTGGGTGGCTCAGTCGGTTGAGTGTCCAACTTCAGCTCAGGTCATGATCTCACAGTTCGTGAGTTCAAGCCCTGCATCAGGCTCTGCGCTGACAGCTTGGAGCCTGGAGCCTGGAGCCTGCTTCAGATTCTGTGTCTCCCTCTTTCTGACCCTCCCCGACTCACACTCTGTCTTTCTATCTCTCTCTCACAGATAAGCATTAAAAAACATTTTTTAATTAAAAATGTTTTATTTACAGCAGCATGAAAAAAACATTACATACATACAAACACATTTAACAAACTATGCCTAAGACCTCCACACTGAAAATTACAAAACACTGCCAAGAGAACTTCAAGGAGACTTAATGGAAATATGTATCATGTTCATGAATCAGAAGACGTGATATCGTTAATCTGTGTAATCTCCCCACATCGATCTTCGTATTCAAAAGCCCAGCAAGTATTTTTTGGTAGATATGTAAAGCTGCTTCTAAAATTTACGTGAAAATGCACAGAACCTAAAATAGCCAAAACAATCTTGAAAAAGAATAACAAATCTGGAAGACTTCTAGTATCTATTTTTCAAGACTTACTATAAAGCTATGGTAATCCAAATGATAGTAGTTTGGGTAGAAAAGATAGAGAAACAGATCAATGGAAAAGAATAGAGACCAGATATATATGCTCAACCGATTTTCAACAAAGGTGCCAAGGCAATTCAATGGGGAAATGCATTGTTTTTCTATTGCTGCATAATAAATTAACAGCTTAAAATCAGCAGCTTAAAACAATGCAGCTTTATTATTTCACATATACTTGTGTACTCCACAGAGTTTTCAGGTCAGAAGCCGCAGCATGGTGTACCTGGGTTCTCTGCTTAGGATCTCAAAAGGCTAACAAAATCAAAGTGTCCACCAGGCTGCATTCTCATTTGGAACTTGGACTCCATTTCTAAGTTCATTCAGGGTGATAGAGGAATTTAGGTCCCTGCAGCTGTGAGGCTTTTTAGTTCCTGAAGGCCTCTCGGTATGCTCTGCCATGTGATCCACAACATGACAGTTTACTCCTTCCAGCCAACAAGAGAACCTCTTTCACTTTGAACCTCTCTGACCTCTTTCAAGGTCAGGCCAACGAAGGGTAATCTTCCTTTAGATTAACCCAAAGTCAACTGATGAAAGCACTTAATTACATCTGCAAAATATTTTCTGCCATATAACATTACATAATCATATCAAGGATGGCCTATCATGCTCACAAATCTCACTCACACCTAAGAGGAGGGGTTTACACAGAGCAGGTAACCAGGGGACAAGAATCTTGAGTACCATCTTGGTTTTCTATGGCTGCTATAACAAATTACCACAAACACTGGCTTAAAATAACACTAATTTACTACTTTATAGTTTTGTAGTTCAGAAATCCTAGTGGGTTCAACTGGGAAATGGCACCAGGGATCTTCCTGGGATGATGAAAATGTTCTCTTGGTTACATGGGTTTTTATATATAAAAAATATATAAAATTATATATTGTATATATAATAATGATTATATAATTATATTATATAAATGTAAACCATAGATTATATATAAATATATTATGTAAATATAAATTATATGTAAATTATATATTATATATAACATACATATATGTTATATATACAATTATATATAAAATATATGATATATAAAATGATATAATATATATTTACATGTACATTCAGATATATATGAATACAAGTAAAATACAAAATGAAGACCAAACTTGAAAATTCCCTGACCAAATGAAACCATTTAAGCCAGTTTGGTTTATTCTACTAAATAAGCAAAACCTCATGGGCTGCTTCTTGGAAATGGCTCTGAAAATCCTAAATGAAACTTAAGCTGTTACCCAAAACTGGCATGAGGTAACCACTTTCAACTGATCCCCTATCACTAGGAAAACCCTCATGCTATACCCAGTCATCGCGAAAAATAAACAGCCTCTGTATTTTCACTGCATAGACTGTCCTATAACAGTATGCCTCTGGGCCTCATTCCACTGAGGGCTTGAGGGCTCCCAGTTTGCAAAGTGTTCTTATATGGACAATAAACTCTTGCTATTTTACTGATCTGGTGGTTCAATTTTTGCTATTTCTGGAGTTTTGACACATATGTGTATATGCACATATGCTCATTGAACTTACACTTAAAAGTATATTTAAATACGTTTGATTCAAAAGAACACCACATAGGTCAAATAAAGCATGCTGTTAACTGGATGAGACTCATGTGCTACCAGTTTGCAAACTGAGCTAGAGGATCAAATGGGGCAGGGACCAGACTTCCCCACCCTCCAGATCCCCTACATGTAGGCCAATTGTATTATATATTCCTAGGTTAAAACCTTCAACAGAAAAAAAAAAAAAAAAAAAAGCAGGCGGCACTGGATGACTCAGTCAGTTAAACATCCAGCTCTGGTCATGATCTAGCAGTCTATGAGTTTGAGCCCTGCATTGGGCTCTGTGCTGACAGCTCAGAGCCTGGAGCCTGCTTCAGATTCTGTGTCTCCCTCTCTCTCTCTGGCTCCCCCTCAAAAATAAACATTAAAAAATGTATATATATACATACATATGTATATATATGTCAATTACAACATGGGCAAAAGACATGAACAGATATTTCACCAAAGGTAGAGATGGCAAATAAACGCATGAAAAGACTGTTCAGTAGCCACTAGAAAACACAAATTAAAACCAGAATGAGATATTATTACACATCTATGAAGACAACTACAGGGGAAAAAAATAGTGATAATACCAAATGGTAGCAACAATGCAGACATCTGTCATTCATCACTGGTGAGAATGGAAAATGGTGCTGTCACTCTGGAAAATGTGTCTGTCAGTTTCTCACAAAAGTAAACACGCGCTTAGCACACAACCTGGCCCTTGCACTCTTGGACTTTTAATCCTGAGAAATGAAAACTGATATAGTCACACCAAAACCTGTACATGAATATTCATGAAACCTCTACTCTTTAATGATGAACAAACTCTGGAATGTCCATACCATGGAACACTAGTGAGCAATAAAAAGGAATAAACTATTGATACATGCAACAACCTGATGGATTTCAAGGAAATTATACTTAATGGGGGAAAAGTCAATGTCACAGAGTTCATACTTTATGTTTCCATTTATATCACATTCTCAAAAATGACAGAACTGTAAGGGCTCCTGGGTGGCTCAGTCTGTTAAGCCTCCGACTTTGGCCTCAGGTCATGATCTCACAGTTGGTGAGTTAGAGCCCCATGTCGGGCTGTGTGCTGACAGCTCAGAACCTGGAGCCTGCTTCAGATTCTGTGTCTCCCTCTCTCTCTGCCCCTGCTCCGCTCACACTCTGTCTCTCTCTCTCTCAAAAAAATAAATAAATAAAATAAACATTAAAAAAAATGACAGAACTGTAGAGATAGAGGACAGCTAAGTATTTGCTTGGGGACAGAGACAGGAAGAGGGGAAGAGGGGTGTGACTACAAAGAGGTGACACAGGGGAGTTCATTTGTGACAATGGATTTTTTTTTAAGGTCTATTGTACCTGAATACATAGTAACCACTATTAGGGTATCTGTTGTTATCATTCCTTTGATAAGGTATTTTCCCCCACAATAAGCACACAGCTCTTTTACCATGTATCTTTTTCTCTTTCATACATACATTCTAGATATGCATCACAGATGTAACTAAAGGAAGAGAATATTATCTGAAAAACAACACGAAAATGAGTATTTCATTCCCGGGCAAACTTGGCCATTATTTTAATAAGGCATCTCTTCCATGGGAACCAGTCTTCATTTGCATGAACTCTGTAGCTGGTAGTCTTTTCTTAGTAAGTTAACATGAAGCAAATTTCTTCCTAGTGACTTGTTTGTATGCCCAAGAATACAGCTACTGGCATCTCAAAGTCCTGCTTCTTGACTGTGGTGGTGGTTACTGAATCTCTACATGGGATAGAATTGCACAGAACTACACACACACACACTCACACACTTACACACTCACACACACATGATTGCAAGTTGAAACATGGTAAAAGCCAGGATCTGTAGTCTGTTAACAGTATTACACCAACATCAGCTTCCTGGATATTTATACCCCCTGCAGTTATGTAAGATGTCACCATGGGGCAAGCCTATGAGGGACTCCATATACAATTTTTGCAACTTCCTGTGAATTATTTAGAAATCAAAAGTTTAAAAAAGAAAGCACAGGACAAGACATGTGCAGAAATAATCCCAACCAACAACCACATACTTGGTAGACCTGTGGGTGACGCACTAAGTGTTCTTACTGTGATTCCTACCTGCTCTGACAAACCAGTAGCTCTTCTCTGTTTCTTTTTAACGTTTATTTATTTTTGAGAGACAGAGAGAGGCAGAGCGCGAGCGAGAGAGGGGCAGAGAGAAAAGGACACAGAATCTGAAGCAGGCTCCAGGCTTGAACACGGAGAGCAGTTCTGGTCCCTCTGAGGCATAAATGCTAAGTGAGCACCTATTAGGTGCCATGGACTGTGCTCACTGCTGAGCAGAGAGTGGACTGAAGAGGCCACTGCAGAGTCCGAGAGAGACTATGATGATCTGGCCCGGAAGGTTGGTAGCGGAGAGGCAGAGAAAGGATGGATTTGAGAGGTAAAATAAACAGGACTTGGGCACTGTTTGGATGTGGCCAGTGATGGAGAGAGTTATCCAGGATGACCCTCTGGTTTGCCCTCTCAGCCTCTGTGATAAGGCCAAGGACAAGAGCCAGCACCTGCAAACCGGAAATCAGTATTTCATTGTTTGAGCACCAAGAACCAGCAAGCCCGTTGGACTCCTCTTTCCTGTTCCAGTTGTTTGCACTCAGAATCTCTCTCCTTGGTGGTCCTCAGAGGTGCTAGTTCAGATAACAGGGTCCAGGAGGGGTGTGCCCAGAAAGCCCCATCCCAAGGCAAGTCTACTTTGGATGACCCCTATGCAGAGCATGGGAACACGGTAACACTGAGCCCTGGGCTGGCAGGAACAGGTCTATCCCAGGTCTCTAGATGGAGCCACTGGAGAATCCCCTCATGGGGAAGATAGGAAGAGGAACAGGTGGGAAAGGGGAGAGCAAGTTCAAGTTTGGGATCCTTTGGGATATCAGGTGGGCAAGTCCAAAACTCAAGGCTGGAGGTGGAGAGTTGAGGGATATTAGTCTACAAATGGGCTCGGAGTCAGGGCTGGATAGCTTTGCTTGAGAGGGTTTGCCATGATAGGGAAGGGGGCCAAGGACTGAGGCTCAGTTTAAAGATTGCATCAAGGAGAAAGCAGCAGAAAGCTAGTCTGAGAAGGAGCAATCCAGAGAGCAGAAGGAAACATAGCAGAACATCCTATCAGGCATGCCAAGAGAACAAAAGGTGTCAGGAAAGGGCGAAGCTCCACGGAGGGTCTATAATCTGTAAAATTTCATGGAGAACCCACAAACTTAGACACAAGAGCAAAGACGTGTTTGTGAGCTGGAGGCGAGCCAGTCACGCTTATCACACATACACCTGGGGAGCACACAGCCTTCGGGCCACTTGATCCATGGACACCTGACCATGCTGACCGGGGCCAAGGACACAGACCATTGCCCTGTAAGGCAGTGTGGGCAGGAGCATTTAGAAAGTGGCTACTTGCTTGCCGGAAAGGGGACCCTCCCCTTACATGCCTGGTTATCCTGAGGATCCCCCAGGGACCCCACCTACAGTAAGTTTTTGGTGGGGGAACCAGATGTTCTGGAGGACCTTGAGGGTGTCTGCTCAGGGATCACTTTGGGTTGGGTCTACCAGTGCTCATGGCCCCTCGGCTTCCATTTGAGAGTCACCCGTGTGAGTGGCCCCAGCTCCCAGCTCAAGGTGGGCATGGCCAGCCGCCTCAGTTACAAGATGGTTGGGATATTTCCTGGACGTTCTAAGCAAGAGGCCCTCTCCAACCTGGGGTGAGTAAGCCAGGAGCAGGAGCCGGAGCTCCAGAGGCCCCATGTGAGGAGCATGTCCCTGGGCAAGAAGCCTCAGAGAGGACAGGGGGCTGAGAAGTTTCCAGAGGACCGACCCCTGCCACCAGTGTGAGAGCCCTGGCCCAGTTGCACCAGGCTCTCCCAATACTGGCTAGAGAGTTTCCCCACTTACGCCCATCAGGGATGGATCTCAAAATGACACAAGCTTCACATCCTTCCATTCAGGACCCCTCCCTGCTGAACCTGCATCCTTGACCCAGGAGCTATCCAGAGCCCCAGTCTGGCCAGCCAGGCTCCGTCTGGACTCCTGGAGGCCACCATTCACGTCCCCACCCAAGAACCGCAGACCTAATGCCCGAGCACCCCACCTTGTTCTGAGGACCTGGTGGCCCCCAGCCTGGTCCCTGCCTGCACCCACTACATCTCTTTTCCCCCAACCAAGAGTCTTGGAGACCCAGGAAAATGGTGCCTCCCCCATGGGAGAATTTTGTCCCCAAGGCTCTAATTTAGATTCACCAAAGGCAAGACCCAGTCTGCCAGCCCCCTTCCATGAAATGCCTTGGCCTGCAGGCTCCAAAATTAGGCAATAAACTCTCCTCTGGGAATTTAAAGACACCCTTTCTGCTAATTCTTCGGGTCCTGAGTGGTTTTCACAGCTCATTAGAAACCACCAGGATGGACTTAGCCTCCCTAATGAGCCCTGTGCTTCCTCGGCCCGGGAAACACTTCGGCCCTAATGAGTTTTCCTCCGCCATAAACGCACACACTGAGGGTTAAGAGTGGGGAATTAGCATTTACGGTGTATCCCGGTTTTAATAAGGCCAAGCAGGTGCTCTTCCAGCTGAGCCAAGGGAAATGCCACCTGTAGGGGGGTGGGGGTTGAACAGGACACTGTGCCTCTGTCCCCTCCCACAAGGACAGCACCTCTCTGTTCTGCTTCCTCCACCCCTCCTGTCCTGCACAGCCCCTGCTCCCAGAGTGGCTCCCAGGGCTACATGAGCAGGAATCTCTGCCATCCCTCCCTCCTAGAGCTACAGGCCCAGGGGCAGAGGGCCCAAGGGCATCTCCAGGGAGTGCCCACAGCGGGCAGGATGGGATGCCATGGAGGGTCCCAGGAGATGACGCTGCTGCTTCCTCTCTGGGCAGTGACATCCCCGGGGCTGCCCAATTCCAGAACAACACACCAGCCTTGCTGGCTGAGGCGCCAGAACCTTCTGTGAGCCAGGCCATGGGTGGGCCCTGTTGCTGGACCCAGGAAAGCTGGATGGCCTCATCCACCCCTATCCACCTTGGGTGTTAACAGAACAGGCTGCCAGCGGGTGCTGTTCCTCAAGCTCAGGGGTCAGGCCTGGGAGCATCCTGCTAGGAAGCCACAGGGTAAGATGCCAGACCTTCTCATTTAGGACCCTGTGCACCCACTTCGGCCTGCTCTGGGAAAGCTGAGGCGCGCAGGCTCATTTGTGGGGTAAGCCCTGGGCCCAGGGCAGACACTCACAAGGCCTCAGACTGACAGGGGCCACACTGCTGAACCAGTAGCACCCTGCTTTCCTGCTGGCGGTCAGTACCCACCACCAGCCCTGATCCCTCCAGTCTGGCTTGAGAACCGTGTTCCAGAAAGCAGGCCATGTTCCCTGTGCAAGTTAAACCCAGAGCCAGCAGCAGGATTCTGTGTACATGTCTGTCACGGAGCAAACAGCTCTTGCCTCTTGGGCCTCTTGCCAGCCTTTGATTCATACAACTCAGAAAAGAAGACATATTTTCATGCAGTTTTGCCACATTTATTAAAGAGAAATGTGTTTAATTGACCGGCTCCAACCTGCCTTCCCGTCAACCGGGCAGCGGCTCAGGCTCTGCCGATCTGTTCCTCCAAATTGATCTCAATCTTTCCTGGGTCCGGGTCAAAAACTCTAAACCCACTCAAACAATAAAAGTAACCAGCATGCTCGCTTCCAAGTGACCGCTTCTGGAAGAGCATTCCTTCCCAGCCTTGTTTTCAGAGCCCTTCCCCCTACCATCTTGTTTCCATAATCCTGAGGCTCAGGCAATTAAAATAAAATATCCTTATAGTCTCTAGATGTTTACTAGACCAGCTGGTAATGAGCTAGGCAGGATCTTCTCTATTACATAAAGGAAAAGAACAAAGAATCAGGAATATGGAAGACATTCAAATGTCTTAATTAGTGCTTCCATCTGTAAAAAAGTTTCTCCATCACTAACAGCCGCCCTCAGAGGCCTATCTTGGGAAGAGCATGGTCCCGAAGGCCCAGTGTGGACGGCATCGGCATCTGAGAAGCCCAGCCCTGGTTCCCAGCCCACGGGAATCGTGGGACCCCGGAGCAGCAAAGGGCTGGCAGGGGTCCCCAGCTGAGCCAGAGCTCTGTGTGGACTCTGGGGAGGGGAAAAGACCCACCGGGCCTGTGAACGGATGTGGTCGGGGATGAGCAAGAGCCCTGGGCCCCGGACGGCTTCTCGATGGGGGAAGTACTGGCAGGCACTGAGCCTGTCTCCAGAAACTCCTCCAGCTCTGGCCTCTGCCTCAGCCTCCCTGAAGGCCTGTTTGGATTCCCTCTCAGGCCTCCCTGAAGCATGAGCACCGGAGAGGCCAAAGAGTGGACATACTGCAGGGACTACCCTTTACCTTGGGGCCATTCTGCACCCCACCGGGCTGGCCCCTGCCCCAGAGCCAGGGGCACAGGGCTGGGCTCATACCTGGTGAGGGGACACAATGGCAAGAAGGAGAGATACTGAACAAGGTAGTGGAGTCGGGCTGTGCATGAGTTCTCTGTCTTTAAGCTATGTGTGAGAAATTACCCTCTCCACGGTGACGTAATCCCAGATTGCTTCATAATAAGCAGAGCCTTATGTCCTGAGTATCATCCTATGCCACCACTCCACCACCCCACCCTCTTTACAGGTGATGACATCAAGGCACAGAGAGGACAACAGCTATGTTAATCAGCCTGCAGGCCAGGATTTGAACACCGTGTCCCTGAGTCCAGAGAACTCTGTGCCCTGCACACACCCATGCTGCCTCCACCAGCCAGCAACCATCCCTGGCCTCTTAAATGTGGCCCAGGCATGCTGAAACTTGGGGGGGGGGGGGGGGGCTGCCCACAACCCACTTCTGTGTTCACCCATCCCCTTAGCCTACCATGGGGATTTGCTGTCCCATAGCAGAAGGGGACCTCACACACCTCCAAGCTCAGCACCCAGCACTGGCCCAACTCAGTCAATACTGGCTGAACTCAACTGCATGAAGGTGGGAAACTCTTTTAAACTAAATGACAACGGATGGCTCTCTTAAAAGCTGGGAATGAGAGAGAAAGAAAGCAAATGTGACATGCGTGGGGCTTCCAGCCTGTCCAATTTAACAGTTCAGGAAGTTTCTGCTATTGAAAAATCATTCTTTCCTATAAAGCATCTTGGTCTAATGTTGGACAAAGCCCTCTGTACCGGGCTGAGCCATTCTCCCGCCTTTACGGTTCTCATGTCTTAAATCTTGCAGAGAAAAGTGCAACTGAATTGACCTTTGGGGGATCACTCTCTCACTGGCCAAATTTCCAGAAGACCCGAGATTTTCAATACCCAAACTTCAATTTGATTCAACAAATGTGTAGAGTTTCTACAGGAAAAATTGGATGCTGCCCTTGCCCAGGAGGACCTCACTGGAGAAGAAGGCTCAAAATAAGTTACGGGAGCCGTGGTAAACACCCGGCTAGACGGGAGTGTGAGTTGCCGCAGTTGGGACAAGGGAGTTAGCTCAAGGCACAGTCACGGTGGGGAGGGTGAATGGAGGGTGAATGGAGAAGGGGGTGGCGTTGCACAGAGAGAGGGCATTTGACCTGGTCTCGAAGAAGGAGACTTTATAAGGTCAACAAGGCAGATACTCCACATAAGGACAGCAGCAACAGCCAGAGGACATGATATTATTGGCATGTTGAGGCCAAAGGAAAGCAGGGAGCGTGTCTGGGAACCAGCATGGAGAGGAGGGAGAGGAGGAGGAGGAAGAGGAGGAGGAGGAGGAGGAGGAAGAGGAAGGGGAGGAGCTGGAACAAGCCTCCAAACTGACATTAGTCAGATGGGTGAACGAGACCATCTTGGGATCCTTGGAGCTCCTGCTCCAACTAGCTCCACGCTGTCATGCTTTTGTATTTCTCTCACCTGCTTTTATTGTTTTTTTTTTTTTCCTTTTATGTTCTCTCTTCCATATCAGACTGGCACTTTCTCCCTTCACTGCAATCATTAATGTATTTATTCACTGAATCATTTATGCCACAGATATTTACAGATGAGGCACTCTGTGCAGGATTCCAGGGAAGGCACGGAGGAATCAAAAGATCCAGTGCCCACCCCTTAAGCCAACACAAAGGAAATGGCAGGGACAACGGAGGACGGGGTCCCAGGTCATCAAGGCCAAGTGCTAGTGGAACAAGTGGCCTGGGCCAGGGGGAGCATATCCCAGGAGGACACACTCACACCTCAGAGATGTACTCAGATGCACAAATTTACTGCTTCTCTGCTGTACGCCTTGGAAACCATCTATCCAGATTTGCTAGAAATGTATTTCATTTTTTAATTAAAACTTCCTGGTCAATGCTGCTCCCTCCCTTGACTCTGCTGTCTGGGGTAGTCCCAGCCCCTGCTGTTATGCCCCCCACCCCCTGTGGATGCCTTCATCCACCTCCCTCTGTCTGCTCATTCTGAATGGACCCTGCATCCTGCAGGGACCTTGACTACCCAAACTCCCCGAGGGGTCAGAGCAGGTTTCAGACATTCCAGAGCTAAAAGAGGCAGGCTTGGAGGTGTGATTTGGTCCCTTGCAAATTCTCCCTGGTGTTCTGGGCAGCAGAGTCCTAGCCAGCCAGGCCTGGATGGACGTTTCCTTCTCATGGTCCACTGCACTCCCGGGCCCTGCCATGGCTGAGGCTGGGCACTGGTTTGCTTTCTTCAGGGAGTTCAAGGATCAAGACCTCTAAGGGAACACCAGAGAGCAAGTGGGAGGCCAGATCCTCGGGGCCAAAAAAGCCCCACAGAGCTGTGCCAGGCACAAGCGAGAGCTCAAGCCCGCACACTGCCCACCCACATCCAGGAGTAAGAACCCAGCCTGAGATGGCTCTACACAGGGTAAACTGGTCTGAGCCAGGACCTCATCCTGTCTCCTCTCTCCTCTCTCCTCCCTCCCAGGTTGAGATGTTGCTTCTGCTCAGGCTGATAGGAGCCAGGACAGGAAGGGAAAGGGGCACAGAGAAGACAGGTCCAGCAGCTTCAGCCAGGCGCTGGCTGAAGCTCCCTGGGCCCAGGTCCCAGGACCAGTCCCAGGGTGGGAGCCCAGGTCGGGCTGACACCGGAGGCTAGGCGTTCTCCCGGGGCAGCCCAGGGCAAAGGTGGGGACCACAGCTGGCCCTGGCAGGAGATTCAGGACCAGGGAGCCAGACCCCGACCCCTGCCCAAGGCCCAGTGCTTGGCTGAGGCCCACCCCTGAGGTCACCAGCAGGGACGGAGCCAATGGCTGAAGATGTGACAGCGGTCCGCTCACTGGCAACCCAAGCAAGTCAGAGTTTCCCAGGACCGGCTCAGCTGCTGGAGGCCAGGAGAGGCCGGCCCCAGCCCTATGAGGAAGAGCAAAGTTGTTTCAATTGCAATGGAAAAAAACAACACCCAAAGGAACAGGACACTCTGCCAGGTCTGCAATAACCGTCCTGTCCTTTGGGCTGGCCGGCTCCCAGCAATTAGAGACTCCAGGCACACGGACCCAGGACGCGGATCCATCGAAGCTTCATTACCACTGCCGGGATGCTGGCAGCCTGACAGGCTTCCCGCAGGCCCCCCGCCTGGACCCTGGGACAGACCAGCCATCGCCATGGATGGGGGAACCAGCAGGAGTGCAGCACCTCGCCCTTAGGCTTCCATCATCTTCCCAGCGGACCTCCCCCTTCAAGCCTCTGTTCCCCCATCTGTAAAGCAGGGACAGTAATGCACGGGGCTAGCCTGAACACCAGTCTCAATGGCACACATGGAAAGTACCCCAGAAGTTGATGTGCTGGTGTTATCAGAAGCTGCAGCAGTCCCCAAAGCTATTTTCTGACGCTGTTCTAAGGCCTTGACCCACCAAATGACCTTGAAACCCAAGGACACCCCCCTCCCCCATCCCCCAGAAGGGCGGGCCGTAGGAGGAAGGGCAGGCAGGCCAAGACCAAAGCAAGGGAGGAGTCCTCAGTTCCAGGGAGGAGAACCACAGGACGTGGCCACCACCCAGGCTGAGCCCTGGCCCTGACTTGACAGAAAACGGCCCTGAGACCCAAATGCACAAATGGCTGACCACTGTCTGGCCTCACACGTTCCCCGTCCCATACCCTTCCCCCACATCGCTTTCCTCCGAGCACTCCTGCCCTGGAATCTAGAAGTACTTGTTTGTTTGTTGTGTTTTGGGCTTTAGAGGAAGGGGATTGAGGGGCGCCTGGATGGCTCAGTCGGTTACGCGTCCAACTCTTGATCGTGGCTTAGGTCATGATCTCACGGTTTGTGGATTTGAGTCCCACATCCAGCTCTGTGCTGACAGCAAGGAATGGGATTTTCTCTCTCCCTCTCTCTCTCTGCCCCTCCCCTACTCATGCTCTGTCTCTCTCCCTCAAAATAAATAAACATGAAAAAATTAAAAAAAAAAAAAGGAGGGGATTGAGTTTAGATTCCTCAGTCCACAACCTCTATCCCGTGAGGGTCCTCAAACCCCACACCTTGTTCCGTCCTTTGCTCCGTCCCCTTGCATCCCCAAATGCCCCTCACACGTCTCAGCCAGCATCTGGTGCCTTTGCTGCGTGTCCTTGCATTTTGTGCATCCTTACAAGACGAGAGTGCACTGCTGGGTGGGACTTACTGACACTGCATGATGGAAAAACCTCCTGTTACTGGCTTTTTCACTCGGCCCCAAGTGAAGGTCTAGCCATACTGCTGTGTGTCCCTGAGATGTGCCACTTCTCACTCCAGTAGGGCTTGGAGGTGTCCCCAACAGCCCCTCAGAAGGCATCCAAGCAAGCCAGGACAAGCCATACCAGGAGCGGCATTGCAGGGACACTCACCACGATCCATCTGATGGGAGCCCCTTCACCCTCCAGAGGGCTGTGCCCATCCCTGTCCCGGTCCCATGGCAGAGCCATCAGGATTTCTGTCCGTACGCCCTGTACTCCACAGCTTTCAAATACAGTAAAACCTTGGTTTGCGAACATCATTCGTTCTGGAAACATACTTACAGTCCAAAGCACTCTTCTATCAAAGTGAATTTCCCCATAAGAAATCATGGAAACTCAGATGATTCGTTCCACAACCCAGAGATATTCAGATAAAAATGATTACAATACTGTAAATAATAAAGAAAATACAAAATATAAAGAAAAATAAACAAACTAACCTGCACTTTGGAAACCTTCGTGGTTGATGTGAGGAACACAAGAGAAGGGAGGGTTACTGTGTAGGATGACTTTCACTATCACTAACGGATGCTGACTACAGTGCAGTATTAATAAACTCTTGTCATGTACTGTTTCTAGTGTAACTGGCAATAAGGCAGCAGAGGAAAGGGTCTCTATCTGCTGGCAGCCTGACCTAGAATGAAGCAAAGCATTCCCAAGCTTACTCTTGTGTGGAAAAGCAAAGGACTGTCCATAGTGCTTTGAAGTGACAAAAAATACACTAGGGCCAGTTGTGGGCACCTTCTAACGTTCTGAAAAATCACTGATATCTGCCAAACACCGCAGCCTGAGACTGAGCATCTGAGCATGGGAGACCATCACCCACAATCCCGCAGCCAGAGAGAGAGAGAGAGAGAGAGAGAGAGAGAGAGAAAGAAAGAAAAACCATTGGCTCAGTTGTGATCATGTGACGTTCGGCATCACGTACGACTCATATTGTAAGACATCGCTCATTTATCAAGTTAAAATTTATTAGAAATGTTTGCTTGTCTTGCAGAACCCTCACAGAACAAGTTACTCCCAATCCAAGGCTTTACTGTACTGGTCAGTGGGTGGGCCAGACAACGTCTGCTGTCCCCACTGGGTGGTAACACTGTAAAGGTGGAGCCTATTCATCTGTTGGTCTGCTACAGCTTACCCCCAGTAGGACAACAGTGCCTGTCCCCCCTTCTTACACATCCTTCTTACACATCCTTCTCCTGAGCAGCACTTACCCCCAACAAGGTCTGCAGTGTGCCCCTGTGGTGACCCTACATCCCTGGCGCACACTGCTAGGGCTCCTGGTCTCTCTCGGCCCAGGGGGCAGCGGTGGGACACAGGTCAACAAATAAATTCTACAGTGGGTTCTGGCACTGCTGGTCTTCCTAGTGGGCCTGGCAACACAATTTCAAAATATAAGTCCAGATAAATAAATGGGCCCGGGGCTCCTAGGTGGTTCAATCGGTTAAACGTCCAGCTTCGGCTCAGGTCATGATCTTGTGGTTCATGGGTTTAAGCCCCAAGTCAGGCTCTGTGCTGACAGCTCAGAGCCTGGAGCCCTCTTCAGATTCTGTATCTCCCTCTCTCTCTCTCTCTCTCTCTCTCTCTGCCCCTCCCCTGTTCATGCTCTCTCTCTCTCTGTCTCTCAAAAATAAACATTAAAAAAATTAAAAGAAAAAAATAAATGGGGGGGGGACTGGCCCCCAATGCCTCTGACCTGGGGACCCTAAAAAAGCAGGGTGAGGAAGGCCCTACCCCTGGCCCAACTTAGAGGCCAGCAGAATGGAGCCTGCCCGGGCCCACATGCTTGGTTGGAGTCAGAGGAGGAGCTCTGTGATGTGTTCCCTCCTCACATTCTGGGGCCTGTCCTCTGAGGGTCTGCAAAGGGATAGGAGAGAAAACACAAACTGTGAAAGCAGGTACCCTGTAGCCCCCACTCTTCAGGGCTCTCCTGCCCTTGCCAGGGCCCAGCATGTGTGCCCCCACAGGTGCCTCTCTCCATGCTTCCCAACAGTCATTGGCCCAAAGGTGGACTGAGAGGTCACTCCTGGCCTGCTGCAGGGAGCATACACTCAGACTGGACCTCACCCACACGACAAGTGTCAGCACCCCCGTGACCAGAGTGGGTTGAATTTCACAGTTGAGCTGGATCAGGTGAGACAGAAAGTTCAGGTGTGACAGGTGGGTCAGCTGAGACAACATTCAGGTGTAACAGAAGGGTCAAGTGGGACAGGAGGGAAAGGGGGGAGAGAAGAAGCAGAAGGAAAAGCACAGGCAAGGAAAAGCACAAGTCAGCAAGTGAGGGGCACCTGGGTGGCTCAGTCGGCGGAGCATCCAACTGCAGCTCAGGTTGTGATCTCATGCATGGTTCAGTTCGTGAGTTCAAGCCCTATGTTGGGCTTACTGCTGCCAGCACAGAGCCTGCCTGGGATTCTCTCCCTCTCCTTCTCTCTGCCCCTCCCCCGCTCATATTCTTTCTCCAAAATGTATAACCATTAAACAAAATCAGGAAGTGAGAATGAATGAACGGGACACTGCAGTGGGGGAGGAGACAGACCTGAGATTGCAGGGGAACACCACAGGATGGATAGAGACAGGTCACCATGTGTGCCCCCTCACAGCCCACGGCATGGAGACACCTTGAGAGCTAGGCTGAGGGGTTTGGGCCTCCACTTCTTGAAGAACGAAGCACCTTTGAGCCCGGGCAGGGTGAGCGTCAGGAGGACCCACCCAGCGGTCTGCACTCTCGTGTGGTGAGGGTCTCGTAATCCTCACGCCAATCCGTGAGGAGGACGTGTCATTGTTCCAGCTGTGAGGTGAGGAAACTGAGGTCCAGGGGAGGAAACTGAGGCATGGAGGCCATAGTGAACCCGGATGCTGAGTGACAGAGCCAGGCCTTGCTGACTCCCCCAGGCCCTCTGGACCCAGAGCCCAAGCTGAGACCACCAAGGACAGTGGACCAAGAAAGAAGAGGGGCCTCTATATGCAAGCCCTTGATGATCCAGGGGTCTCTCAAAGAGAGGAAGGCAGACAGCAAAGAGAGAGCAAGAGATCTGGACACCAAGGAGGGTCTCCAGGCCATGGAGTGACCACAGGGGTCCTGCTGTGGAGGGGACCCACCAACAGAAGCCACCCTGAGGAATCGTCAGTGACACTTCTCTCTGAAAACAAGTCCCGGCGGCACCTGCTGGGGGTCAGCGGGGGGCTGAACTGGACTTGGCTGACCCTGGGTCCCTAGGACCCACGTGCTGCTGCATCCCTGGGAGGTTTCCAGACAGGGCTTGGAATCCAGTTTTCACTGGACACCAAAGGCCACCTTGCAGGTGCCCATGGCTGCACATCCTACTGAATGTAGCTGGGCAGTGAGGGGAAGGGTGGGGGAGAAGAGAAGCTGGGAGGGAAGAGAGCCAGAATCTCAAGAGAAAATCGAGGGACAGTGAATTCAATTGGCTCCAGGAGATCTGAACCTAGAGACTCGGTCCAATGTCCCATCTGCACCTGCCACCCCAGTGGAAATGCACATACAAACCACAAGGAAACACCACCTCGCACTCGGTAAATTGGCCAAAATTTGAAGATCAGACAATACCAAGTGTCAGTGAGGATGTGGAGCAACAGACACCTTCGTGCATTGCTTGTGGCGGGCAGTAAAAATAGTCCAAGCAATTCTGGAAAACTGGCATTAAACATATACCTACCCATGGAGCCAACAATTCTACTCTTAGGTACTTACCCAAGAGAAATGAAAACGTGCACAAAAACAACCTGTGTAAGGATGTTTGGTGCAGGTTTATTCATAAGAGCCCCAAACTGGAAATAACCTGAACATCCCTAGTGGGATGATGGTGGTTTATTCACAAAGTGAAATCCTCCTCAGCAATTTAAAAAATCTACTAATGCACAGGGTGCCTGGGTGGCTCAGTCAGTTGAGCGTCCGGCTCTTGATTTCAGCTCAGATCATGATCCCAGGGTCACAGGATCGAGCCCTGCACTCAGCATGGAGCCTGCTTGGTATTCTCTCGCTCTCTCGCTCTCGCTCTCTCTCGCTCTCTCCCCCGCCTCCCCCTCTCCCCTCACCCCTACTTGCGCGTGCTCTCTCTCTTTCTAAAATAAAAAAAAAATTTTAATTAAAAATGTAATAATGCACAAAAACACAACGAATTTGAAAAGCATTTTGGTTAGTGAAAGAAGCCAGACACAACAGAGAGCTGAGTTCCAGAACAGGCAAAGAAGTCTATGGTAACAGAGCTGACCAGCAATTGTGTGGAGCAGGTGTTTGGGCTTGGGGAGCAGAGATTCACTGAAAGGTACAGGAGACTTCCAGGGATGGTGGAATGTTCTATATCTTGATTGGGATGGTGGTCACATGCCTATAGACATTCATTAGAATTCATAACATGTACACTTAAAAACTGTGCATTTTACTGTGCATAAATTATGTTTCAACAAAGACAATTTTTTTAAGATTTTTTTTAATGTTTACTTATTTTTGAGAGAAACAGAGCGTGAGTAGGGGAGGGGCAGAGAGAGAGGGAGACACAGAATCGGAAGCAGGCTCCAGGCTCTGAGCTGTCAGCACAGAGCCCAGTGCAGGGCTTGAACTCACCAACTGTGACATCATGACTGAGCCGAAGTCGGACACTTAGCTAACTGAGCCACCCAAGTGCCCCTAAACACAATTTTTGAAAAAAAACCCTCCATAGCTTCACATCACACATAAAATCTCAACTCCCCTAGGGCCTGACCTGCACCCCCCTCCGTGGGCTCCCCTGGCTCTCTCACTCCAATGTTCTCCCAGCCCCCAGCTCATGCCATGTCTGGAATGTGCTTCCAGAACATGCCTCCTGGGGCTGTGGGCCTGGCCCTTATCATGCCTTCCTCAGTGCAGCCCCACCCCTCCCTGCTGGCAAGTTGCTTCAGTCCCCTGCAAAGCATCTCCCTGACAGTCAAGCTGTCTGTGTCCTCTCAGAGAGGCACTCCTGAGAGCAGTCACCATGCCCACTCTGTGGACAGCCCCATGTCCCTTCTGGCACTGAAAATGTGGGGTCTGGGGCTCTGGGGCCACATGAGCTTCCAGGGGAAGAAGGGAAGAAGCTAATGTGGGCAGTCACCTGGACGGAAGCGGAAGCCCATCCAGGCAAGGGCTCCCTGGCTGTGGGAACCAGACTGGGGACTGGGTGGGAAGGAGAGATGTCCATCTGCAAAGCCCTTCCCAACGGAAGAAGGAGGGGGTGGCGGGTGGAACGCAGGCATACCTGCCTCCACCCTGGGGCTGACCCCCAGGATCTCTATCCTCCCTCCCTGTTGTCCGGCCTCAAGCAGGTGACCCTTACCAGACGTGACTCAGTTTCAAATGTGTACAGGATTCAAGAGCATCTTTCCCAGGGAATGGCTCAGCACCAGTCATCAGGGGAATCTGGCTCTGGAAAGAGACGGCCACATAAGCTGAAATCTCAGCCTCACCTCTCCAACCACGGCCAGTGACCCACATGGCTTCAGAGTCGAGAGGGTCAAGCCACATTTGACAGATGAGTTCCAGTTTGATCCACGTCAATTAAGCCATGGTTGCTAATTTCATCACATCACAACAGAAAATGTAAACCTTAGTGATATGAATCATTCATGTTTCAACGGAGAAGTTCAGTGGTATGCGTGACACACAGGAGGGGGATTAGTTTGTGGAGTAAATAAGGCAGCGACCCACGGTTCCAGATACAAAACACCTGCCTCCCGACTGTGGCTGCAGCTCATGTCTCTGAACAAAATTCTTGGAGGAAGAGCAAACGCGGTAGAGCCATGGCAAACTCTCCTGCTCTGTCATTTCACTCACCCCGCGGACTTCTGGAAGCCTCACTCTGAACTGGGTGCCCCTCCAGCTGCCCGCCAGCTTAGCATTACCCTCTCTGCCCCCCTGTAACTGCAGTCAGACCCAGAGACACTGACCCAGAGGCAAGAGCCAGAGAAGAGCCCAGAACTTGCCATAGGGATTGGTCTAGGGGTAAGTACATGATCCAAGCCAAGCCAGGGAGATAGGATAAGACAGGATAGGATAATGTTTGCTGGAGTCTTCTAGGAAAGATGCTTCCCTAGTCTATAGAAACTTCTGGGGGGAAAAAAAGCTATCTCTCAGTAAGAAAGAGCCTGACCCTAGTAGCTGCTGCCAGTCACGGTGCCACCAAAAGGAGAGCCAGTCTGAGGATGATGCCATCACCATGGGTGGTAAAAAGCAGAAGGGATTCATGGCCTGCATGATACCACTGCATGCCTGATCAAGCCTCTCCTGAAGTCCATACTACCCCCTGGAGATTTTGAATATATGACTCAATAAATTAGCTTCAGACACAGCTGGAGTCAGGGGCTCAAAACAACACTTCCAGTCCCTAATCTCTCTTTATTCTTTCTCTCCAGTCTACTCTATATAGCTTTCCTTTTAGCCTCCTCATGGTGACAAAGCAGCTGCCAGGCTTTCGTCTTCCCAGGTCCAAGTTCAAAAAGAAAGAAAACATCTCTTCCCAGAAGTCTGCACACGAGCTCCGAGATTCAATCCAACTGAACAAACTTGGTGGATGGGCCTGCCACAAACCAACAGCCATGGCCAGGCCTGGTCCCAAACCACAGCCGTGGAGAAGGGGTGGAGCCCTACTGACATCACATGGTCTGAGACTGGAAGTCAAGGAGAGGCAGATTCCCAAAGGCATCTGAATACTGTCACTAGGAAAAAGAGGAGTAGCTGCTGGACAGGCAAAGCCCAAAGACCCAGCCTTCCACCTGCCACGGAGGAAGGCTGCCCCACCCAGTTCTATCATTTTGTATGCCTCCTCACTGACCCACTCCAAGCAGGGCTCAGCATCCAGAGGGGTGACCTGTCCCTGCAACCAGTGGCCTTCCCAACACACCACTTCAGCCAGCCTCTCCGGTGGCCAGCCAGAAACCTTCCCATCACCTAAGACAGCCCCACCTCTAAGAAGTGACCCCAGACTTCACACCCAAGCCAACCAGGGTTCTGCTGGAACCCACCCCCCCATGCACTGTCCCTACCCTGGGAATATCTTGTCAATACCCCCAGCCTCTCGAGCTTCCCTGCTCAACCTGGAAGAACCAGTGGTTGAGCCCCTCAGCTACTCTCCTGCCCTCAGCACCCACAAACTTTGTTTCCGTCCTCTGCCAGACAAGCCTAGAAAACACCCTGTAACGGGTCAGTGAAAATGTGCCTTTTCTCAAATACCCAGGGGCTAAGGCTTCCAGAGAGTCACCCCACGGAAATCCAGGGTTCCCAGCAGCCCCGAGCAAGGCTCATGTGGGGGTCCTGTTCCCATTCCTCACTCTCAGCTGGAGGTGCATTCTCCATCCAGCAGCCCCCTCCTTAGAGCCTCTCCGTGGGTCTGCAGGGGAAGCTTCTGGACCCCAGGAGCCACATTCCTGCCTGCCCAGGTAAGGGTTAATAAGACTGGCTGTCACTGAGATGTTTACCCACCTCCAGACTCCGGATGAAGATAGAAATGGTATTTATGATTTCTACCCAACGTTTCTGGAAAGGATTTAAGGTGCTTACGAGGATACACATATATAACAAGATTGCATAAATTAATGTGGGTGCCAAAAAAGAAAGAAAAACAAGTGTAGGGCCATAAAGCCCAGCAAGAAGGAGGCTAACCTGAAAACAAAGTCCACATGACCTGTAAGCCTGCTATGGCGAGCCACAAAGGAGTCCCAAAGCTTTCTAGCTGCTTCCCAGAAAAAGCGAAACTGTCTGCTAGAAGCTTCAGCGTTGGTAACAGTGAAAGGCACACACAATCACCCAGGAGACATCCCAGGGTATGTATCTCAAGGTCTCCTAAGGGACCAAAAGGCAAGAACAATAGGAAGTAGAAAGTGAGCAGCCTTCCTCCCAGGCTGTGGGCTTGGAAGCGGGGAGTGGCAGGTAAGTGGCAGGGACAGGGATGGTTCTAGACTCCTGCTCCCCACACTTGGGCAAGGAGGAGACTCTATTCCCACTGTGCCCTGGGAATGGCACCCGCTCTCTGGGGAGAGCCCTCGGGGGTGACTATGTCCCAGGGGTGACGTCTGCTCGGGACAGTGGAGCTCCAGCCAGCTCCCCTCAGAGCATCCCTGGACCCTACGAGTCCCATCTGTTTTGGTTTTGAACCCCAACACTTGACTCCCTCCTAGCTTTACTGCCTAAAGCCCCTACTAGGTGCAGCCTGGTGGTATAAAGATTATAGACAAAAAGAGAAAAGTTTCACCTAAAGCCACCTTCAGCTATTTGGACTTTTCAGGAGGTGACAAATAGAACAGAGAGTCCAGGAGCCACCCAGCTCTGGTGACTCAAGTCACAACAAGGTTACCTGAGGACCAGGGGTGCTGGCACATGCAGGGGCAGCAGGGTAGAGAGGTTCAAGGTCTCAGATGCCAGCAGCACAGGGCAAGGTAGGCTGACAGGTGAAGACCCACCGGAACCCTGTCTGGGTCTCCCAGAAACAGCCTGGGATACCATGGAAGAGGCAAAGACGCTGGGGTCTGCAGCTGGCCGAGTGGGAGGGATACAGGACCTGAAGCCACTTGGGCCTTAATACAAAGTGACTTCATCAGTACGCTAGGTTAGGGAAGGCCCAGGACAGTCCTGCTGTAATGGACCTTTTATAATATCTGCTATATTTCTTTCTGATTACAAAAGTCATACATCCACAGGGCGCCTGAGTGGTTCAATTGGTTAAGCGCCCGACTCTGGATTTCAGCTCAGGTCATGATCTCACGGTTCGTGAGTTCAAGACTTGCGTTGGGCTCCATGCTGACAGTGCAGAGCCTGCTTGGGACTCTCTCTCTATTTCTCTCTCTCTCTCTGCCCCTGCTGTGCATGCTTGCTTGCTCTCTCTCTCTCCCCCCACCCATAGAGTAAACAAACAAAAAAATACCACTTAAAAAAAGTAATATATGTCCTCAATTTTAAAAAAACTTTAAAAATACAATAGAAAAACACAAAAATTAGCCATACTTCCACCATTTATTGTGGTTATCGATGCCCTCATTCTGGCGTACAACCTGCTAGTCTATTTTAATTAATACATATATATTTGGGAAAATCCTGCATGGCAAAATCACTGTGGCCAAAGTAAAAATAAAAAAGATAAACTGGGAGAAATATTTGCAAGTCATTGCACCAACAAAGAGTCAATTTGCTAATACACAAAAAGATCCTAGAAATCAGCAGGAAGAAATAGAATCAAAATACCTAACAGCAATCACACATAAGTTAGAGGCAGGGTAAATGACATTAAAGTGTTCTGTGGTCAGTGTCTCCTGGGAGGCAGAGGAGGACACTGATAAACCACAAACTTTGATAAGTTAAAGATGTGTAGTGATTTCTACGGTGACCACTGTCACAGAATTTGGGAGAAGAGGGAGTCAAGCCAAGAGAGGGTGCACACAGGGGGAGTGGACTCTGGGTGCTGGTCTGTTTAAAGTCCTAATCTGTTTGTTGGTTCTCTGAGAGTTTAATTCATAATTATTCGTTTTCCCGTACAAATATGTTTTACGTACTTCTCGGTATACGTGCTGTATTTCATGATTTAAAAAAAAAAAAGAATATTAAAAGAAGCTCAACCCCATTCATAATAAGTGAAAATTTTTCAACTACTTTTCAAAGATCAAAAAGTCTGAGGACTTGGGGCACCTGGGTGGCTCAGTTGGTCAAGCATCTGACTCTTGATTTCAGCTCAGGTCATGACCTCGGGGTTGGAAGATCGAGCCCCGCATCAGGCTCCATGCTGGGTGTGGAGCCTGCTTAAGATTCTCTGTCTCCCCTTTCTCTGTCCCTCCCCAGCTTGCTTGAACAAATGCACCCACTCTCGAAATAAATAAATAAACAAACAAACAAACAAACAAATCTGAGGGCTGTCTGTGTTGGCAAGAGGGTGGAGAAACGACTCCGTGGCTGATGGAGGAGTGCAAATTGGTACATCATCTGTGGAGGATATCTTTCGTGATTTCCACCCAATTTTCCAGGGCACAAAGCTTTGCTCACTTCTAGGGTCTTATCCTACAGATCCCGTCACATCAAAAATTTGCTTGTGCCAAAGCTTCTTCATTGCAATAGCAAAAGATGGGGAACAACCAACCTATCCATTGCTAAATAAATAATGGTGGGCCACATCGTGGAATATTACTCAGCCATTAAAAGGGCACTCTCCAGGGACTGAGATGCAGTTGTCATCAAGTCACATCATTAAGTGAAAACAAGACACAAATCAACAAGTAAAATGCACCACCAGTTGCGCGAAAGCAGCTCAGGGGATATTATATACATGTGATTGTCTGAATGTTCATCAAATATTTAAAACAAAACATCTCCAGGAGGCTGCTCCAGAAACGGATAATGCTGGGTGGTTCTGACAGGCTTGAAAACATGGATAGAAATTATATTTTTCACTATACACCCTTTTGTGTGTTTGAACTTTACAACGGAAAATAAACATTCAAGGAGAGCCTGGGTGGCCCAGTCGGTTGAGCATCCACCTCTTGATTTCTGCTCAGGTCATGATCTTACAGTTCATAGGTTCAAGAGCCCTGCACTGGGCTCTGTGCTGACAGAGCAGAACCAGCTTGGAATTCTCTCTCTCCCTCTCTCTCTCTCTGCCCCTTCCCTGCTTGTGCGTGCACTCTCTTTCTTTCAATAAATAAATAAATAAGTCTTAAAATAAAAGAAACGTTCAAAATTATAAGCAAAAGTTATGGTGGGATTAAGGAATACTCGAATTTCGAGCACAACGTTTGCAAGAAAGCTGCAGGAAGGGGAAGGGACAGTGGCAAGTGGCAAATGGAAGCTTCCCTTTTATTATTAGCTGGGTGTGTGCCCTGTTCCCCCCTCCCACCCATTCCATCCCCCCAACAGGATGCCAGCTTACCAGAGAACCAGCAAAGGGAGCCGAAGAGAGGCGAAGAGAGACAAAGAGCCAACCCCTGGCTTCTTGGGCGCCTTCAGCCTGGCCTGGAGGAGGAGGCCACGCCCCCCAGAGAAGGAGCCCCGCCCCATCCCGCCTCCTGTTGCCGGGAGTGAGAAAGTCACACGCCGGCAAATACCTTTGCCCATCTGTGTAACACTCACCTCATTCTGTTCTCACTGCTTTTTCCACTAACAGCTTATCGGGAACATTTTCTCACGACAGAAACTGCTCTTTAACTACAAGATTTGTAACGACCAAAGTTTACTCAACCGATTCACTGTTAAACACTGAGATTTCTTTGTTGGCATAAATTGTGCCTTGATGAAAATCAGTACAGCTAAATTTTGGTGTGCGGCCTTATTATATCCTTAGGAAAATATCCTGGAAGTAGCTCTTTGGTTAATGCACATACACAGCTCCTAGCCTTCTAGGCACAGCATTGCAATGGCCCGGTTTATACTGGTGAGAAGGTCAATCTCCCAACTCTCTTCCAGGCCTGGATTCCAATATGGTTTTATCTTTGCCTACTTAATATTGGGGGTGGGGAGCATCTCATTATTGCTTTCATTTGCATCCTTTGATTATTAATTGGGTCGAGCCTCTTTTATGTGTTTCTTGCCTGTTTTCACTTCAAACATGAATTGCCCATTTTGTATATCTGAACACATCCAGCATCTTCTTCCTCCCCCTCTTTCCTCAGGCCTGAAGGTCCCTCCTGGTACACCCACAGCTGTCAAAGTCCTGTGCATCCTTCAAGGTCAGCGCCCTGCATTGGCCCTCCCGCCAGGCAGTCATTCCTGACTTCCCACGCTCTTGGCTCGGGGCACTTGCTGCTTTGGTCCTGCCTGTAGTCACCATCTGCATGCCTGTACCCTGCCGTCTGTACCAGCTGTTTGTTCTACCCCTCAGGCCCAAGGCTCACCCTTAAGTAGGGGTCCTTAGACCCCTGGTCAACAGTGTTTACAGGGCACCTACTGCCCAGCTACAGCTCCCAGGGCAAATCGGACTCCGTCCCTGCCTGTACGCCCCTTGGGAAGGGACTGTCCCTCCCATCAGCCAGCTGCTTTGAGCATCTGACCTGCAGCCCAGGCCTGTACCCTGCGACTGTCAGCTCCCATGAGAACACTGAGCCTCAGAAGCAGAACAGCATCTTCCCCGGGGATGCAAAAGAAGGTGGAACTCTCAGCTCAGTATTCCCTGTAAGAAGCAGAGCCTGAGTGGGGAGGAAGGTGGAGCCCCTGGAGATGACAGACAAGGAGGAAGAAGGTTGGGGGAGCGACTAAGTGGACAGTAATATTGAGGCTTTAACATTGGATCCCGAAATTGTTGGACCACGTCCAGTGACTGGCCGGCATTGGCCATCTTAGGTCATGCTCTCTGGTCACTGAGTTTTGGCAATCCACTCCCAGGAGAGATGGGAGCATGGTCCCCAGAGAGGATGATGGGGACCCCGGTGCCACCAAGAGCTGGGATGCATGAAGTCACAGTTCTCTGGAGGTGCTGTGCGTGAGGCAAACGCATGTTGGGGAGGTTCCCATGGGAGGAAGTAGAATCAACTGAGGAGGCTGTTCTGGGTCCCTTCTCAGTTGTGCTGGGGACCCTCTGGAAGTGCCCCATGGCACAACAATGCCTTAGGGCTCAGCCCCAAGATGCTGAGCAGCACCTGCCTCGCTGGCCAGGGGACCCCAAGCCCAGCCCAGTCATCTCCTGACCCCCGGTGTCATCAAGAAGGCGACTCTGCAGTCTGGGTGACCTTGGCTCCCAGCACCAGAGGAGATGACAAATTTCTTTTCTTCCTGCTGAAAACATAATCCGTCCTTTCGTGGATCTCTGGGGACCGGCGGCGCGGCACATGCATTATGGAAGCTTTTGCCTGGGCTCATTTCAGTTGACTACAGGGCTGGCTCAGCGCCCACTCTTCCTTAAGCCCTTCAGAGGCTAAGAACATTTCAGTGCCAAGGGGTGGATTCAGGGATGTTCCTGAAAAACATCTTATATCTCTATCAACTGCTGCTGTCCTGATTTCTAGGCTTGAATTTCTGAATTCAGGCAAGAATAAGTTCCTCCCACATGCCAGGCACTGGGATGCAGCAGGTCCAGCGTGGGTCTGCCCTCTAGGGCCGCAGTTGTGCTACACACATGGGGAGCCCTTGGGTCCCCGATCCAGACCTGTGGGCAAAAGGGTCTGCCCAGAAAATGTAACACAGGCCCTGAGACCTGAAGGCTGAGCACCGCTCATCAGTTGAGGGGTGGGAAGGAAGCCTCTGTGAGGATGGGCTGCGGTGTTGTGAAGTAAACTGAGGCCAGATGACAAAAGGCCAAGGATGCCAGGCTACTGAGAGTTTGAACTTCATCCTGAGAGCCACCGGAGAGACCTTCAGCAGCGTTAGTCAGGGAGATGACCCCGACAGATTTACATTCTAGAAGGATCATGCTGATAGCCTCTGGACAGCAGACCAGGAGGGTCCCAAGCAGGAAGGAGCATTACTGCAGTGCAGGGAGGTGGAGGAGGTGACCAGTCGGGCAAAGTGCCGTGCACGTCAAGGGAGAGATTCCCCTGCAAGATGCATTTGAGGGACAGGATTGAGAGGACCAAGCACAGAATGAGCAGTAGACAGGAGGGCAAGGAGAGGGTGATGTGTCAGAGGTGTGAGCCTCAGGGGAATGGACACACCCCCAGGGGACAGGAGGGGACAGGAGGGCTGCAGAGAGCAATCTTTGGGGGCTGGGCACAGGGTGTGGGAAGCAAGGCAGTGGGTTCAGGACAGGTGCACTGAGTTTTAGGTGCCTGTGGAATGTGGAGATGTCCAATAGGCAAGACGAGATCATTCAAGCCGAGAACACATCTCAGGCCTGCTGAGTGCCGGCACCTAGCTACACCCTGGGTCCAGGCACCCCCCAGAGTCAGGGAGGCAGCCGCCTATGGGAGGAGGCCTGGGAGGAAGAAGATCCCAGGGAACAGATGAACGTCAGGCCTTGGAGGGGAGGGTGCTGGGTGCATCCACATCTCCCAAAGAGAGCCCAGGGTGAGTAAGGATAGGCAAGGGAGAGCAGGACCGAGAGGGTGTGGCTTACATCTTACATCACAAATACAGGTGCTCCAAAGCACCATATTCTTCTTCCTTATCCAATTCTGAACGTAATGTAAACCTGCCAATGAAAGGCACCTTCCAGTGCCTATCTGCTAACCTATCTGATTACTGTCAGGGTGATCGCTAAATGGATCGAAAATCTAAATGTATAAACGAAACCACACACACAAGCATGGGAAGAATTGAGCATTACGATCTTGACACAAGGAAGGTTTTTCAAACTAGGACCCAAAATTGAACAACCATTAAAGATTGATAGACTACACAAAGATCAAAATCTTCTGCACAGCAGAAGCAGCTGTAGGCAAAGCCAAGAGATCAAGTGGGAAAAAAAATATTTGCAACTCAGATCACTGTCAAGAGAACTAATATCCCTAATATATAAAGAGCTCTTGGAAACTAAGAAGATAAAGATCAATAATGCAATAGGGGGAAAAAATGATGAAGAACTTGAACACAGTGAAATACGAAGGGCCCTCAAACATAAACAATGCAAATTAAGAGAAGAAATTATGAAAGGAAATGCAAATTGGCCCCCCACTCCCCACCCCCAAAGTGGCTTCTCACTTTCAGCTTGGCAGAAATGTAAATGTGACAGCACCCCTTTGTTGGTGAAACTCTGTAGGAAGAGGTATCACCACACAGAAGGCGATTTTGCAAAGGCTATCAAAACAGCAAATGCATTAACCCTTTGACCTAGCAATTTCACTTCTGGAAATGTATCTTTTAGATATGCCTGCATGTTAAGAGCAACAGATTGGAAATCTAAGTGAAACCACTTGTCTTAAAAAAAAAGAATGTGCGGGGAGGGAGCGCCTGGGTGACTCAGTCAGCTGAGCTTCTGAGTCTTGATTTTGGCTCAGGTTATGATCCCAGAGTTGTGGGATCGAGCCCCATGTCCAACATATGGAGCCTGCTTAAGATTCTCTCTCTTGGGGTGCCTGGGTGGCTCAGTCAGTTAAGCGTCCAACTTCAGCTCTAGTCATGACCTCACGGTTCATGGGTTTGAGTCTCATGTTGGGCTCTGTGCTCAGAGCCTGGAGCCTGCTTTGAATTCTGTGTCTCTCTCAAAGAGACACTCTTTGCCTCTCTCTCTGCCCTTCCCCTGCTCACGCTCTGTCCCTCTCTCAAAAATAAACATTTTTTTAAAAATTTTTTAAAAAAGATTCTCTTTCCGTCTGCCCCTCCCCACCACCCCCCTCTCTCTCTCTCTGTCTCTCTCTCTCACAATAAGATAAAAAATTAAAAATTGTGCATGGCACAGCAACCTGGAAGAAACTAAAACACACACCTGGAGATCTTTCCATTTGCGGATCAGATTCACAGTCCCCCGCCCCCTTCACCTTGCTTGGGGCCCTGGGTGGAGGCTGTGGTGTGATGGGAAAGCCCTTGCCCCTGACTTCAGGTCAGTTTCAGCCAGTGGAAAAGGGAGAGGACAGAAAAGCAGAGGTATGTGTTCACTCATGTAGAGAAACCTCTGGCCAACTACACATTTTTTTTTTTTTTAGAGAGAGAGAGAGGGAGAGAGAGAAACAGAGAAAGCATGAGCAGGGGAGGGGCAGAGAGAGAGGAAGAATCCCAAGCAGGATCCGCACTGTCAGTGCAGACCCCGCTGTGGGGCTCAGACCCACGAACCATGAGATCATGACCTGAACCGAAGTCAAGAAGCTTAACCAACTGAGTCACCCAGGCACCCCTGGCCAACCTGTGCTCTTGACCAAAAGTCAGGGCTCCTGCCGGGCAGCCCTGTTGGCTCATCTCTCCCCCATTCCCCTGGCCCCTCCAGCCTCGGGCAATAAGGATAAGGGCCACCCCTCGTGCTTCGCTACCTCCTGCCCACACCTCTGTGAAGAGTCCCTCTTAGTAAACGCTCCTCAGATTGCCCAGTTTGAGTGAGCCATCTGTTTCCTGCCAGGCCCCTGACTGATGCAGCAGCTATTTATAAAAAGGACGAGGACGCACTCTAGGTATCAGTCTGGAAAGATCTGCAGGGCACATTATGAAGTAAGAGCATATAGCAGTTACCGTATGATGAGAGAAAACACACAGCTGCATCTGTGTATGTCCTTAAAGAAACACTCGAAGGACCCACAGGAGGCTGATAAAGGGGGTTGTCGATCGGGGGACAGAGTAGACAGGAGAGGGAAAGGGCAGGCAGGACTCTTCTCAGCCTGCCCTTTTATCTGCAGGGCCTCACTGTGGGCACCAGGCCATGCCTACGCTGGGTCTCTCCTGAGTCAGCACCCCCTGCCCTCAGCTCAGGAAGGTGATGGCCCCCACAAGAACAGCAGGAAGGATTCCCTGTGCACATCTCCAAACAAGATCTGAGCAAGGCAACAGAGGACAGACCCCCAAATACCACTCCCAGGCACTTTGACATTTCTACGGACCCCACTAAACCATTGGATCTTCTAATAATGATTAGTTTGCAAGGAAAGAAAAATCACTTCCAGTCTCTGAGCCTCTGTGGGGACCCCGAGAGGATCCGCCAGCCCCTCCCTCCCCTGCATCCAGGCACACATTTCCTGATCCGCTCCCCTCCCCCTTCTCCCAGGACACCGTGTGCAGCAGGCCCACTCTCCCTGGTGAGGGCTCCTACTGGCCTAGCCTGCCCTCGGCTCAAGACCCAGATTACATTTGCTATCAGCTCTCGTGCTGGGCTGGCCTCCCAATTCACCTCTGTGCTTCTCCCATGGCTTGACCATGGGCAGGGGCCACGCTTCCCTGATCTTTGCGGGGTCTCATCTGGAAAACCGAGAGCATTCTAGTCCTCATTTCCCAGGGTTACAGAAGGGGTGACACCCTTTGCCAGCCCAACACACACAATACGTGTTCATTCCAGAGAGGGTCAGATGTCAGGAGGGCCCAAGGGAAAAGGCCAGCCTGAGTGGGACCTGGGTTTCTTCCCTTGTAAAGAATTCATTTCTGAGCCATCGCCTTCCCTGCTGAAAGGCTGGCCCCATACTTTGGACCTCAGGTCAGAGTTGGACCCTTTACAGCCTTTAGTTATTTATTTTATTTTTTTAACTTTTTTTTTTTTTTTGAGAGAGAGAGACAGAGTGCAAGCAGGGGAAGGGGAGAGAGAGAGGGAGACACAGAATCCAAAGTAGGCTCCAGGCTCCGAGCTGTCAGCACAGAGCCTGACAGGGGGCTCAAACTCGCAGACTGTGAGATCATGACCTGAGCCGAAGTCAGATGCTCAACCAACTGAGCCACCCAGGCACCCCTATAGCTTTTAGCTTATGGAAGCCTAGGACCAGCTCCACAGTAAATATTACTGTCCCCATTCTGCAGATTGGAAAGTAAAGTCTCAGAGAGCTCAGGTCTGCCTCACTGGCTGCTGCAGGTAGTCTGTACATAGCCTCAGACTCATATCTGTGACTCCCCCATCAGGGTCTGCAGCTTGGCATCCCTGGCATTCCTGGACTCCTCAGAGTCTTCCTGGGCCCACCCACAGCTCTGGGACTCTGCCTGTCCTCACCAGCTGGCCCACTAGGGCTCTGTCTGTCACTGCATGCTGGACCAGCAGCTCCCCCTGAGCAGTTCTGGGTAGCCCAGCTTCCAGCTATGCTCCCTGCCTCATGACCTCGAGGGGCAACCGCTCTAGCTTCCTGCCTTGTCTCCCATCCAGCAGAGGCGCCTGCCCTCACTGCCCAAGCTGCAAAGTCCAGG
Source organism: Acinonyx jubatus (assembly GCF_027475565.1). Taxonomy (NCBI): domain Eukaryota; kingdom Metazoa; phylum Chordata; class Mammalia; order Carnivora; family Felidae; genus Acinonyx; species Acinonyx jubatus. Next base: position 89,901,985 of record NC_069380.1, on the reverse strand, counting down.
GGCTGCATTGCCACTGGCCAGCACCCTGGTCCCATGACCCTCCGTGACAGCCCACCTAGGGCAAAAGGGCACATGTCCAGGTGCGGCCCCTTCCAGCTGGGAGGAGGACAGAGGATGCTGCCAGAAAGAGTTGCTTGGGCTACTGAGGAGAGGGGACCCCCACCCAGTACCCTGGACTGGAGTCATGGACTGGTCTGAGGAGGCCCTCAGACTAATGGTGCCCCAGGCGGCTCTCATCAAGATCCAGATCCAGATCCAGATCCGGGCCCCATCAAGCAAGCCAGGGCACAAGGCAAACAACGAGGCTGTAAGGATGCAAGTGATGGTGGTGGTGGCCAGGCGTGCAGACAGAGCCTGCAGGCAGACCGGGGGCTCCTGCCAGCCCAGGGTGCCCAGGATGCTGGCGTCACAGACAGGTGTGGCTCATCTTCCTAGATAGCCAGGACTGCGCTGCTGGCTGAGCCCTCCTGCCTCACACAACTTCCCGCACAACTTCCCGTGCAGAGAAGGGGCAGGACAAGGCCCCCAGGGAACAGTGGCTTCTGGACAAAGGGAGTCAGCAATTCACTTCCTCTTCTGTCCTCCAGACCCCCAGGCCCACAGGGAAAAGGAAGAATTGGTTGGTTTGTTGTTTTCCGTTTAATTCTTTCTCCTGGTGGCTGCCAGGGGATTCAGGAATGTTTCCATTTTCTTTGCATGAGTTGCTGAGAGTAATTTACATTCCCATTGAACTAAGCAAGTCAGGGACGTCACAGCCCCCCTACCTGTGACGGCCCCTTGTCCACACCAGCTATCTGCATTCGGAATGCCGCCCTCGTCTACACTGGGACTCACAGTGAGAGCACTGCCCCTGTCCAAGTGGGAGTACTACCCCCCCCAGGTCCACACTGGGAATACCACCTCCATCCACAGAAGAGTATCACCCACCACCCTGTCCACACTGGGAGTACCACCCACCCTCTTGTCCACACTTGTCCACTCTCATCCACGTGGGAGCACCACCCAACCCCTGGTCACAGTGGGAGCACCTCTCACCGACCTCATCATTCACCCTTTGGCTGGCAAGGTACCCATGGACAAAGCCCCCTGAACCATTTCAGGACCAAGCCTTGGAAGCCACCTGTCTGCTTTAATTCTCACCTCCATAGTCTGAATCTCAGCAAGCACGTGCCATGGACTCCTAAATGTTGGCATTGTGTGTAAAGGAAGACCGAGTCCTGGCAAAGTCCCTCTGAAGTCCCTGCATGTGGCTCAGTCAGCTCCTTGCAGTTGGCCTGGCCACAGTGGCTCTGGGACATTGGTGAGCCACTTGACAATTGCCCTCCCTGGGCTGTAACCCTGCCATGAACTTTAGGAGATATGCACCTGATTCACCAGGGTGTGAACCTAGCCCCTGCAGGCCAGAGAAGCAGAGAGGCAGGGAGACAGGCAGGATTGAAGTCTGAGGGAAGGCAGAGGAGCAGACCCCAGTGACTGGGAGAGACAAGGCCAGAGAGGCAGCCAGACCAATAGCTGATGATGGGGTGGGCTGACGGGCACACAGTGGGCAGACCTAGGGCCAGTGTCCTGGGGCTCCAACTCACCACTCAGTTGGAAGGCTCCTAACCCTCCAAAGCATGTGGACACAGGGAGAGCCAGTGCCCCAGTTTTGGCCAAGCTGGCCAGAGTGTGCCTCAAACACTGAGAACGGCAAGACTGGAGACAGGCTGTGCTCACCACCTGCTGATGAGGTGGCCTCTTCTGAATGGAAAGGGAGAGATCGCAGTCTGCTTATTTCTTTGATATTGACACAACATCTGAAACACCACAAATAAAGCTGCAGGCACCCTGGAGCCTCCCAAGCCCAGCATTCCCTTCACAGAGGTAAGCCCAGCTGCAGGCATGATACATGTGTGTATCTGGACATTTGTCCACATGCATGTAAGATAATACTGCAGCCAAGAGCTATATATGTGGATTTGCACACTATTGGGGTGGCTGGGTGGCTCAGTCGGTTGAGTGTCTGACTTCGGCTCAGGTCATGAGCTCGCAGTTCCTGAGTTCAAGCCCCACGTCGGGATCTATGCTGATAGCTTCAGATCCTCTGTCCCCTTCTCTCTCTGCCCCTCCCCCACTTGTGCTCTCTCTCAAAATAAATAAAGCATTAAAAATATATATATTTCGTCAGCACCTGCCACGAGGCAAGTTCAACTCTGGGTGCTGGGCATGAGATCGTAGAAAAGAGCAGCTTTAACATCTGTGAAGAGCCCGTGCCTGTTGTCTGCTCAGGCTGCCCACAGCAAAGTACCTCAGGGTGAGGTGCTCCAACAATAGACATCTCCTTTCTCACAGTCTTGGAGGCCAGAAGTCCAAGATCAAGATGTCTGCAGGATTGGTTTCTCCCCAGGCCTTTCTCCTTGGCTTGTAGATAAGCCACCTTTTCCTTGCGTCCTCACATGGTCGTCCCTCTGGGTGCATCTGTGTCCTGATCTCCTCTTGTTATAAGGACACCGATCATCAGGACACAGTCACATTCTGAGGTAGTAGGGGCTAAGACTTCAACACATGGGGGTGCCTGGGTGTCTCAGTCAGTTAAGACTGGACTTTGGCTCAGGTCGTGATCTCACGATTTGTGAGTTTGAGCCCCGCGTTGGGCTTTCTGCTGATAGCTCAGAGCCTGCTTCCGACTCTGTCTGCCTCTCTCTGCCCCTCCCCTGTTCTCTCTCTCTCTCTCTCTCTCTCTCAAAAATGAATAAACATTTTTAAAAGATTTAAAAAAAAAAAGACTTCAACATACGAATTTGGGTAGAAGACAAAATTCAGCCCATAACATCTATGCCCTGCACCACTTAGGAATCAATTTGTCTATGAGTAACGGGAACTTAAAACAAACAAGGTAGAAGTGCAGGCCTCTCTCACATAAAAACCCAGAGGTTGGCAAGCTAGGGCTTCTTAGTAGCTCTGCTCCCCCCAATGTCCCCAGAAACCTGGCTAGTGACTCCATCATGCCTGGTCTCCTTTCCCCAGATCTCCTGATTGATGCTGTGGTTCCAGCCATCAGAGCTGCATTCCAACATTAGGAAGGAGGAAAGGACAAAGAAGGGGCAAAAGTACCCACTGGCTATCGTTCAAGGAAGGAGCCATAAATTGCCCCTCCACCCTTCTCCTTACGTATCAATGCCTGAACCTAGTCACGTGGCCATACCTGGTTGCAAAGGAGGCAGTAAAATGCAGCCTTTATTCTGGGAGGTCCTGTGTGCAACTGAAAACGTGGAGTCTGGTCACTATTGAATAAAGGGACGTGGGAGATAGAGGCATGTTTCAGCCTCCATCATACATTCTTGCCAGCAATTTTTACTTCAGCCTTTGTATTTACCTAACACAGTATCTCACTGTTGTTTTAATTTGTATTTTCCCAATAGGTAGTCATATTGGCTATCATTTTGTTCATAGTTTCCTACCTTAGAATTGTCTGAATTTTTGGAGTGCCTAGGTGGCTCAGTCAGTTGTGAGTTGGAGCCCCACATCTGGCTCTGCTCTGACAGTGCAGAGCCTGCTTGAGATTTTCTCTCTCTCCCTCTCTCTGCCCCTTCCCTGCCTCTCAAAATAAATAAACTTTAAAAAAAATTGCTTGAGGGGCACCTGGGTGGCTCAGTCAGTTGAGTGTTTGACTCTTGGTTTCGGCTCAAGTCATGATCCCAGTGTCGTGGGATCAAGCCCTACGTCAGGCTCTGCACTAAGCATAGAGCCTGCTTAGGATTCTTTCTCTCTCCCTCTTCCCCTCTCCCCTGCTCGTGTTCTCTCTCTGTGTCTAAAATAAAATAAAATAAAATAAAATAAAATAAAATAAAATAAAACAAATTGCTTGAATTTTCTCTTCTTGGACTTGCCACTTTTTTGTTTGGTTTGCTTTGTCTTTTTATTATTGATTTGTAGAACTGCTTACATATTCTAGTATTAATCCTTTGTCTTTTTTTATATGTTGCAAAGATTTTCTCCTGTCATGGTTTACATTTGTTAATGGCATCTTTGGTCATAAAGAAGATTTTCGGTTTCACATTATAAATTGTAGCCTTTGGGGTGCCTGGGTGGCTCAGTCAGTTGAGCATCTGACTCTTGATTTCAGCTCAGGTCATAATCTCACCATTGTGGAATTGAGCCCTGCGTCAGGCTCCACGCTGAGCATGGAGTCTGCTTAAGATTCTCTCTCTCTCTCTCTCTCTCTCTCTCTCTCTCTGCCCCTCTCCCCAACTCACCCTCTCTCTCTCTCTCTCTCAAAATAAATACATAAATAAATAAATAAATAAATAAATAAATAAATAAATAAATTGTAGGCTCTCTTTTATGGTTGATTTTTCATTTATGTGTTCATTAAAGCATTATGTGCACCAAGGTCATAACCGTGTTCTCCTGTATTTCCTTTAATACTTCCATTCTTTCGTTGCTTCCATTAGGTCTTTGACTGATATGGAATTCTTTTTTTCTAAGCCATGAAATAAGGATCAAACTTTATTTTTTCTCCTGAGGATGGTTCACCTGTCTTGGACTGTTTGCCTCCAGTTCCATCCCAGCCCTTCCCCAGTTTAGCCCTGCCCCATGGGGAGCCGACCCTACAGGCTGCATTTCCTAGGCCACTGTGTGTCTCCTGGTGTCTGGCTGGGCTCGGCCCACATAGGCCAAGCATAGCAGGAGATGAGGGCAGAAGGAAAGCCCAGCAGGGTGCCCCTCCCCTTCCCCTCTGCCCAGCTGGCCACTCTGGAAAGAACCACATCCACTGCATGGCTACAGCTATCCCTGGGTAAGCCCACTGTGCTCCCAACCTCCACCAGCTGACCTCAACTCGCTTTTCTCCCCCAACCTAGGCCAGTGAACCTACCTCTCTGGCTCTTGCTGGCTTCTCAGCTCCCCCATCAGCTTTGCAAACCAGTATCCTACATCCATTCTTTCCATTTTATTTTCTTTTAAGTAGGCTGCATGCCCAATGTGGGGCTTAACTCACGACCCTGAGATCAAGGGTCTCATGCTCTGCTGACTGAGCCAGCCAGACGTCCCTCCTTCTATTTTAAATACTCTTCTGAGTATGCCCTGACTGATACAAAGAACCAATTTTCCCTATTTATTAAAAAAAGGGGGAAAAGGTCTTCCCACTGATTGGAAATGCCATTTCTGTCTTGCACCAAATTCTCATAGGTGTATAGATCATTCTGGATCATTCTGGATCATCAATCAAGCCCCAGGTATGTTCTGTTTCATGTGCCAACACCACACTATTTCAAGCTCTAGAGAACCCAGCGTTCTAGAGACCCCTGGAAGAATCCATTGATATTCTTTTTCCAAAATACTTCATTCTGGGCTACCTGGGAGTCTGACTCTTGATTTTGGCTCAGGTCATGATCTCACGGGTCATGGGTTCGACTCCCCGTGTCAAGGGGAGCCTGCTTGGGATTCTCTCTCTCCCACTCTCTGCCCCTACCCTGCTCACATGCTCTCTCAAAATAAATAAATAAGCTTTAACTTAAAAAAAAAAAAGTTTAGAGTGGCTCGATTGGTTAAGCATCCAACTTTAGCTCAGGTCATGATCTCACGGTTCATGGGTTCAAGCCCCGCATCAGGCTCTGTGCTGACAGCTTGGAGCCTGGAGCCTGCTTCCGATTCTGTCTCCCTCTCTCTCTGCCCCTCCCCGCCCTCTCTCAAATATAAATAAACATTAACATAAATAAATAGATAAAAAAATTTTTTTAAGTTACAAAAAAAACACTTCATTATTCTTGACCATGTTGTCTTCCTTATGAATTATGGGATCGGTTTAATGAGCTTCATGACAAATTCCCCCCTACTGAGACTTTGATTGAGATTTTCACTGAACCTACATTAATCTGAGAATGAAGCCTTCGGAACATTGGATATTTCCACGTTGAAAGTGATATTTCTCATCATTGACTGAGATTTTCCATTGTGCTCCTCTGCAAGGTTTTGTGATTTCCAACATTTGAATCCTCCCGCAATGGTTCAGGTTCATTCTCAGGCATTCTCCAGATTCTGAGGCTCCTGTAACTGGCAGCTTGTTTCTATTATGTTTTTAATTAGTTATTACTGCAGTGAGGAACGCTAGTGCTCTTCGTGTTGATCTAGTTTGCCACCTTGCTGGACTCTCTAATTAGCTCTTATAATTTGACAGGTGATTGAATCTTCTTGGACTTTCTAGGTAGAGGGTCATATCCAACTACAATAATGACAGTTTCTATTCTCTTCCTTTGCAACTTTAGCTTCTTTATTGCCAAGGCTCTGTGTGTCAGCTAGAAGCAGTGACAAAGAACTTGAATTTATCTTAATTTGGACTTTTAATAGGAATTGGCCTAATGTTTCACCATTAGAGGGGTGCCTGGGTGGCTCAGTCGGTTGAGCATCTGACTTCGGCTCAGGTCATGATCTCATGGTTCATGAGTTCGAGCCCCAAGTCGGGCTCTGTGCCGACAGCTCAGAGCCTGGAGCCTGCCTGGGATTCTGTGTCTTCTTCTCTCTCTGCCCCTCCCCCGCTTGCACTCGGTCCCTCTCTCTCAAACATAAATAAACATCAAAAATAAAATTAAAAAAAATTTTTCACCATTAGATATGCTATCTGCTTTAGATATCTCACAGACATCCTTTATCAAGCAAAGGAATTTTTTCTTTTATTCCTGAGGGTTTAGGGTTTGGTTTGGTTTGGTTTTTAATCAGGAAAAGAAGAGGTTCTGATATCTATAGTGGTGAGTATGTCATTCGGACCAACCATCTCACTGAGGAAAAGCAGAACCGGACCAAATATTTTGAAATCTGTCAGGATACGTCAGAAAGCTAACAAGATAATGAAGAATTCCTGGGGCACCTGGGTGGCTCAGTCGGTTAAGCATCTAACTCTTGATCTCGGCTCAGGTCATGATCTCACTGTTTGTGAGTTCAAGCCCCTCATCAGGCTCTGCACTAATGGCACAGAGCCTACTCGGGATTCTGTCTCTCCTTCTCTCTGCCCCACCCCCTCTTGTGCGCTCTCTCTCTCTCTCTCTCCTTCTCAGAATAAATAAATAATTTTTTTTTTAATTCCTGAACTGGGACAGCATATCCTGAGGGAGGTTGGAGACCCGGGAGGTGAACCCAAGGTTTAGGACTATGTGGTAGCCAGAATTCTAAGTCAGCTCCAAGACCCCTCCCCGCTGGTGAACACACACCTTCTTCAGGTTATTTAATCAAATATGAATGTCCAGCTAGGCACTTCTGAGGAATGATTTGGCCAGTGTGATTAGTGTCCCAAATCAGCCGATCTTATGGTATGCAGATTCTCCCAGGTGGGCCTGACCTAATCAGGTGAGCCGTTAGAGGGAACAGCATTCTTCCTGGCAAAGGAGATTCTAAGTGTGAGAGAGATTCAGCATGAGGGAGGTTCTCTTTTGCTAGCTTGGAAGATGCAGGAGGCCTATGGCAAGAGAGGCAGGCAGCCTGTAGGGGCTGACAGCAGCCCCTAGCTGACAGCCAACAAGGAAACAGGGACCTCAGACCTACAGATGCAAGGAATTAAATTCTGCCAATGACCTGAATGAGCTTGAAAGCCGACACTGAGCTCCAGGTGAGATGCAGCCTGTCTGACACCCTGCTTTCGGCCTGGTGAGACCCAGAGCAGAGAACACAGTTCTCTGACCTACGCACCTGTGAGCTAATGAACAGGTGTTGTTGTAAGCTGCTAAATTTGTTGTGATTAGAACACGGCATAGAAAACAAATACGTTTGCTGCTTCCAGAGAAGGCAGCCGAGGCCCTGGGTGACACTTTGATAGCTTTGCAAGGGGATCGAGGCCAGGACCTGCTGTTTGAAAACTGAAAAATACATCTTAAAATAATTTTTAGATCAAAGAAAACAAATCACAATGTGAGCTAGAAAATATGCTGAACGTAGTGGTAACAAAAATACCACATCTCAAAGCTGGGGAGATTGCAGCTGAAGTCATGCTTACTGGGAAACACAGTTTTCAACACAAGTATTACAAAAGGCAAGGCTGAAAATAACAGCAAAATGAACCAAAGAAACCAAAAAGAAAGAGATGGTAAAAATACAGATATATGCTACATAACTCTTTTTTGAAGTTTATTTATTTATTTTGAGAGAGACAGAGTAAGCATGAGTGGGGGAGGGCCAGAGAGAGAGGAGAGAGAGAGAGAGAGAGAGAGAGAGAATCCCAAACAGGCTCCACACTATCAGCACAGAGCCTGATGTGGGGCTCAAACTCCTGAAACTGTAAGATCATGACCTGAGCTGAAATCAAGAGTCCGAGGCTTAACTGACTGATCCAGCCAAGCACCCCCACCACTTAACATTTTAAGGCATCCAGTAAAGAGGATCCGCTAAGCCAAAAGCTGGTTCTTTAAAAAGAAAGATAATATCGGGGTGCCTGGGTGGCTCAGCCGATTGGGCATCGACTCTTGATTTTAGTTCAGGTCATGATCTCACGGTTCATGGGATCAAGCCATGCATCAGGCTCAGCGCTGGCAGCACAGAGCCTGCTTGGGATTCTCTCTCCCTCTCTCTCTTTGCCCTTCCCCCATCGGACTTTCTTTCTCAAAATAAATAAATAAACATTTTTCAAAAAAGCAAAATAGGGGCGTCTGGGTGGCCCAGTTGGTTAAGCATCCAACTCAGGCTCAGGTCATGATCTCACCATTCATGAGTTTGAGCCCCACATCTCGAGCCCCACTCCTGGCTGACAGCTCACAGCCTGGAGCCTGCTTCGGATTCTGTGTCTCCCATGTGCTCTGCACCGCCCCCCCCCTGCCCCCGACTCGTGCTCTGTCTCCCTCTCAAAAATAAATAAACATTAAAAAATTTTTAAATAAATTTTAAAAAGCAAAATCAAACTGATAAACCCTGTAGACATGAGCGAGAAACCAACAGAGAAGACACAAGAAAACAAGGTCAGAAACGAGAAGGAAGAGTGTGCCGTGGAGCTCACTGACATTCACAAGCTGAGAGGACAGAAAGTTAAGCACAGTTAGCACAGGACCTAGCAATTCTGGTCCTAGGGATCTACCCAAGAGAACCAAAAACCCGCTCACATAGAAACTCAGGTGTTGTTCAAAGTAGACAAAAGGAGACCCAAGTCAAATGCCCTCCAGCTGATGAACAGATAATAAACTGCGCCAGAGCCACCCAATGGAATATTATTCAGCAATAAAAAAAGAGTGAAGCAGTGACACACGCTGTAACACGATGAACCTTGAGAATCTTGCGCTCAGTGAAGGCCAAGTGCTGTATGGTTCCATTTATACGAAGTGTCCAGAATAGGAAAATCCACAGAGACAGAAAGCACATGACATGGGTGTCAGGGGCTGGGGGAGGAGGAGACGGGGAGTGACTGCTGATGGGTACAGAGATTCTTGGGGATGGCGAAAATGTTCTGGAATTAAATAGTGGTAATGGCTGCACAACATGATGAATATACTAAAACCCACTGAATTGGATGCTTGAAAGCAGTGAATTTTGTTACTATATGAATTCTGTGTCAATAAAAAATTGCAAAGGAAAAAAAGGTAAGAGGTTATTATCAACAAATTAATGGCTACGCGTCTGAGGGCCGAGGGCAGCTCACAGCACATCACCCTCAGTCCCTTTGTCCTGCCACCTCTCTGGGTGTGTGATGCAGGACAGCTGCCCAGGGGCATGAGTTCATGTGACCTTGGTTCATCAACTAGCCCAGATGCAACAAGAATCTGCTTCAATTACAGACCGACCACTCAGGAGACAGAATCTGCTTGGCTGAGCGGGGGTCAGTTGTCCACCCTGCCTTGACCAAGTGCGGCCAAGGCAACAGGACCATGTGGCATAAACTTAGCTGTCCTGGCCCATCCTTAGGAGACATGGGGAGCAGTTCTCAGAGAAGATAGACTGGGCAAATACCCCCCCAAAATGGCCATTCTCCTCTAACTTGTTGATGTCCCTCTCAGAGTGAGGAATCCAGAACGGACGTCCACACACTGAGATCCCAGCAGAGTGCACAGAGGAGAATCACATCCTCCACTGTACTGGTTCTCTGCCTCTTCTAATGTGACCTTGCCGCACTGTTGGCTCAACCTGAGCACAGTCACTGTACTTGTTTCCTATTGCCACTGCAATGAATCTCCACAAGTTCAGTGGCTTAAAACAACACAGATTTATCCTCTTATGGTTCTGGAAGCCAGAAATCCAAAATTAGTATCACTGGGCTAACGTCAAGGCATCAGGAGACTGGTTCCTTCTGGAGGCTCTAGGGAAGAATAATCCACTTCCTTACCTTGTTTGCCGTCTCCCAAGCTGCCCTGGCCTAAGGCTCCTCCCTCCATCTTCACCAAGGGTCACTCTTTGCTTTGAAAAGATCCCACTGCTTTGATGCAGTCCCGTCTCTGCTTCTAGCCCCACATCTCCTTCTTCTACAGTCCAGTTTCCCCCTCGTCCCCTCTTACAAGGACACTTGATAATTACATTTAGGGCCGATCCTCGTAATCCAGGATAATCTCCCCATCTCCAGATCCTTAATGTAATCACATCTGCAAAGTCTCTTTCACCACATTTAAGATAATATGCAAAGGCTCCAGGGATTAGGACATGGAAACATGGTGGAGAGGGCCACGATTCAGCCTCCAGTCACCTCCAGCCTCTGCTCTCTCCCCATGACACTGCTCTGCTCCTCTGAAGCACTATCTGTGACCTTCCTCCCCTCCCTGGACACCCCAGTTCTGTCCCTTTGGGGGGCACTTTCCCTGACATCCCCCACCACACCCCAGTCCTGTGTCCCCTTCATCTGTCACCTGTCATGTCTGTGTCTGTGCAGCCTAGGACAAGCCCCCTGTCCTAAAAGCCCTGATGGTCTTCTCCATGTCAGGTGCCCCTCGGTCTGGTGACCTGAGGCCACCTGGTCCTAGGCCGACCTCCCACTAACCTGAAGGCCCCATGACCTGCTATAGCATCTCATCACCAGGCCTCACCTTCCAGTCCAGACAGCTCCATGCCCCACCCCTGTCATCCAACCACCCCTCTCCATTGGCCAGGTTAGCTGCCAGATATCTCTCAGGCCAACCTCCACAAGTCACTGAGTTCCTTTGCCAGCCCCCAGGAGCTGGGCCTGATGCAGGCACTCCTGGCGTCAGCCTTAGTGGGGAGAGGCCAGCAGGGTGGATGTCAAGACACGTTGTCCACCCCACTGAGGAGATGCTGCCATGGTCCCCATACCCTTCCCTGAGGCTCCTGAAAACGAGGAACTTCCACCCACTCACTGTCCCCAGTATCAAGACGCCAGCACAAATCCTTCTCTTAGGATCTCTGCAGGGCCCCCAATCCTCTAGACTCTTCCCTAGTCCCCAGGCCAACCCACCCAGTCCCAGGCCCAAATAAACAGTCATAGCCTCCAGGGGCACTCATCCAAGTCTTGCTGACTTATTGACATGGTAAACTTAAGGGAGCCCAGCATACACCATCTCAAAATGAGCCCCCCCTCACCCCAGCAGACAGTGGGTGATCTTGGGAAGCTGTTCCTATGGGAATAGGTGGTAGGTGTGCTATTGGAGAACCTCATTGTGGCCTTGAAAAACAGAGACAACAGAGACCAGTGTCCCCAGTGCAGACATCCTGTCAGCAAGCCAAGGGACGGAAACATATATGGAGTCAATGGGGAGGACTGAGAGGGAAGAAAGAGAACATGCCAGGCCATGGCCACCCAGCACTCACCACCAAGGCACCTCCCAGAGTGGAGGGTCAGAGCCGGCCCTACTATTGCACCTCTTCCAGGGAAACCAGGCCCAGTGTGACCCAAGCATCCCTCCAGGTCTCCCCAGCTCTGAGTGCCTCTATTTGGTTTTTTTGCCCACCTGGGAGTCCCACGGGCAAAGACAGGGCCCAATTCATGTCTGGGCTCCCTGTACCCATCATGGGACCTGGTGTGTGATAAAAGCTCAATAATGCTTGTAGGGATGGATGGATGGATGGTGGATGGATGAACAGATGGTGGATGGATGGTGGATGGATGGATGGATGGATGGATGGAATAAAGATGGAAGCGAGGAAGGAAGGAATGATGGAGGGATGGATGGATGGATGGGCAGAAAAAAGATGGATGTGAGGAAAGAAGGAATGGATGGGTGGGTGAATGGATCGATGGATGCAAGGAAGGAAGAAGGAAGGAAGGAACAATGGATGGATGAATGGATGGATGGTGGATGGATGGATGGATGAACGGATGACTGGCTGGATGGATGGGCAGAAAAAAATGGATGTGAGGAAGGAAGGAATGATTGATGGATGGATGGATGGATGGATGGTGGATGGAAATGAATGCAACCAAGTATCCCAGCCCTCTCCAATTCCAGGTGAAGACATGGAAGTCATCTCTCTCTCCTGGCTCCAACCTCCAGGTAACAACCAAGTGAGTGGTTTTAAATCTGACACACCAGGGTTCTGGCTGCACAGCTGTGTACTTCTGGGGGAATCACTTAACCTCTCTGTGCTTCAGTGTCCCCCTATGTAAAATGGGGATGGTAGCAGTACCCACCTCATGGATTGTCCAGTCAAGTGGATGAGACTTCACCACAGTTCCTAGCAAATGGCAATCACTGAAAAGATGCTAGCTTTGCTCCTCTCACTCTCCCCTTCCCTCTTTGGGCCTCTCTCTGCTCCCTCTGTGGACCACAGAGAGGCATTCAGTCCAGCTCTATTCCTTGATCTGTTCTGAAGCTGGTGGGAGACACAGGTCAGCAGCATGAACCCTGAGACAATGAGAAGGCTGGCCACCAGGGCCCAGGCAACACTTCACCTGGCCTGAGGGTGTGGGTCCTGCAGGGCTCCTAGGCCAGCTTGTCTACCACCCACGGTGTCTACCCCGCCATGGCCCGGGTTTGGGGTCAGCTCTGCCATCGGGGCCAGCAGCCCTCAGCCACGCCCTGCACTCCTCCTGAGGAAGACAACATGGCTGAGGTCCCCACAGATGACACAGATGGTATGTTTGTCTGGAGGGCCAGGGCCTCTGGGCCTTCACCCCATGATCCAGCAAGGCAGGTGCAACTGGCTGAGGAGTCTTGGACAGGTTCCCCAAACAGCTCTCTTTCCCACACTGAGCTGTGGCCGAGAGGCAATGTGAAAGGTGTCAGCCCACTGGGACGTATGTGCTTGGCCCACCTTCCCCAGGGAACTGCAAGACATGCAAGGCTGCAGTGGGGTGAGGCCAGGGGGTATTCTGGCTTTACAAACAGCTCCACATAACAAGAAACACAAAGGGAACGTGGCTGACCCCAGAGGACAGCACGACAGGGCCTCGAATGCTGAGCTAACAAGCTTGGACCTCTGCCCATGAGAAATAGGGCAGTGGCTCCAGAAGGGTCTGGAACACGGGCTGCCTAGCTGGCTCAGTAGGTGGAGCATGTGACTGTTGATCTGGGGGTTGTGAGTTCGAGCCCCACGTTGGATATAGAGAATACCCAAAAATAAGATCTTTTAAAGAAGAAGAAGAAGAAGCAGAGCAGAAGGAGGAGGAGGAGGAAAAGGAGGAGGAGGAGAAGGAGGGTCTGAAACAGGAGAGCTCTGTGGCTGGAAGAGTTTATCTCACACACTCTGGGGCCGTGGGGGGTGTGGCCTGGACTGGAGACCATGGAAGCAGAGTCTGGGGTCCAGGAGCATTGGCCAGGTACTGGGCACAGCTCTGCAGGGAGACAGGACACGGGGCTGGGGGCCAGAAACACAGGAGGATGGAGGTTCCTGGAGCTCCAGGCTGCCCAGGCAGGCTCCCCAAGTCCTGAGCGCTCAGGGAGGGCCTTGCTTTAAAGGAGAGATGGTCCTGGGCAGCCTCTCCCCACAGACATCATGGTTTAGCACGTCGCAGAGCCACCTACCCAGGCGCCCTCCTGCTGCTGTGCATTATTAAATTATTCCTGGGGAATTTAAGGGAGAGGCATGAATAATTCAAAACAAGGGATAAAGTCAAATCTAATCAACTCTGTCTGCCGACTTGAACTTTGGTGTGACAACCGGCACGTGCAAGTAGAGACTGCAGGAGCCTGAAATGAGAATCTGGGTCCGGGATTTGCATTCAGACATTTCAGAGGAAGTTCTGCTGTGAAGCCCCAGACCAGGGCTGCAGCGGTGACTCCTGCCTCCCAGTCTCCCAGGGCCCATTGTTGGTCCTCACCGTCCTTCACAGGGCAGCTTGGTGGCTGAAGCTGAGTGTGGGCACTCTTTAGCCGTGGTACTTTGGGATGGTATCTGACCCTACCGGGCCTCAGTTTCCTTGTCTGTAAAATCACCATAAAAATGCAATCTACCTCATGAAGTTGCTTTGAGCATTCCGTGAAATAATGTACAGGCAGCATCTCATGTGGACATCAAATGCAGGGTGAGCATTTGCCATCATTCCAGCCTTTATAAAAACACTTGTCTTGGGGCGCCTGGGTGGCTCAGTTGGTTGGGCATCTGACTTCGGCTCAGGTCATGATTTCTCGGTTTGTGGGTTTGAGCCCCGCGTCAGGCTCTGTGCTGACAGCTCAGAGCCTAAAGCCTGCTTCAGATCCTGTGTCTCCCTCTCTCTCTCTGCTCTCTCCCACCCATAGTCTATCTCTCTCTGTCTCTCAAAAATAAATAAACATTAAAAAAAAAAAAAAACACTTGTCTTACAGGGACACCTGGGTGGCTCGGTTGGTTAAGTGTCCAACTCTTGGTTTTGGCTCATGTCATGACCTCACAAACCATGAGATCCCTCTCTGTATCTCAGAATAAATAAATAAACTTTAAAAATAAATAAATCAATTAATTAGAAGAGGGCATGAGGGTGGGCACTAATCCAATGTGACTTAGTGTCCTGATACGAAGAGGAGATTAGGTCACAGATGGGCACAGAGGGAACACAATGTGAAGACACGGAGAAGCCAGCCATCTACAGGCTGAGGGTGGAGATCTCAGAACAGACCAATCCTGCCAACCCTTGACCTCAGACTTTGAGACTCCAGAACTGTTGGAAGTAAATTTCTGTTGCCGAAGCACCCAACCCAAGCAGACCAATGCAGATATGTGACCTCTTTCTGTAGCAATTCCTCCCACAGATGTACACTGGGCACCAGGCACCGTCCAGGCACTGGGCTTACACAGCATGCAGGCCGGCCCTCACAGAACTTAGTCTAGAGCCTTCCAGCACCCCCAACCGATCACAGTAGAAGGGCTATGAGGCACCGGTAACAGGCACTGCCTTGGGCACCACCTTTGGTCCAGGGCATCGGGCAGGAAGCATTTTGGGCTGTCCTGACTCTGCTGAGATGTGGAAGACCCTAGAAGGGACCCTAGAAGGCACAATCCGACTTGGGGCCGACACTCATAGAAAAAGAGATGCCAGAGGTGGGGGGTGATTGGCATTGAAGCAAGATAAAGCCTCACACTGCCTGGGAGTCCAGCAGAGCTGTGTTCATGGTGAGAAAAGATAGAAAAGGCACAGAGGTAAGAATGGGTCAGCTGAACTGGAGCCCGCCTGGCCTGGTGGAGGGCTCACAGCTGACTACTGGGTTCCCCAGCTGGGATGCCCACTGCAGCCAGACAGGCCAGCAGGGAGGGAGGGAGGCAGGCTGGCCTGGGGCTGTGAATAGCAGAAGAGCCCCAGGTCCTCCAAGGGGCAGCTCTTCCTCAGCTTCTGCCTAGGAAACAGCAGGATGTCAGCCCAGGGCAGCCCTCTTCAAAGAAATCCTGAACATCTAGCCTTTGATGTGATGTTAGCAATTTATCACTGTGGGTGATGTCAAACAGAACAATTCTGGCCAGACCCAGATCCGATGTATGCAATGCATCTTCCCACCACGGCTGCCAACTTCCCTGACTCTCCTGCCCCAGCCTCAATGACCTTGTACCTCGGGATGGGCCTGCGGGTGGGGCCACCCAATATCCTCCCTCCTTGAGCTGAGAGCCTACTCTCCTGAGCCTCACCTCACCAGCGTCTTGCCTTTCTCACTTCCTTGCCAAACCCTGCAGGGCTCAGCTCAGCAAAGGGCAGCCATTCTTCTTTCTGACATTTTCCAGATAAGTGGATGATTTTATTCTGGAATTTAGGAGCGACCTTTATCTGCTGTCTGGAAGGAAGCATCTGTCACCAATGTGAAGCCTCCACTCTGTGGCCCCTGTGTACACGGAACCAGGCACCCAGTGTCTGAGGCAGGCGGGCTAGACATGAACACTCAGACCTGGCAGCTGCCCAGAGATGCAGGTGCAGACACCCCCCGGGACACAGGCAGGTGGGACCCTGGGTCAGTCCTAAGGTCCCTCAGTGCCACGTGCAGAGACTGGATGCTGAAAGCATCCAGGGGACGGGACTTTAGGAGGAATGAACTGCCTGGAAACCACCAGGATTCCTCTGATCAAAATCAGGGTGATGGCAGCAAGAGACACGTTAAAGATGGAGGAATCACCGTGCCCAAGCACCCAACAGTGTGCCCGCGGTTTGTCCTGGGAAAACGGAGCAGGTGTTGGGACAAAACATCAGGGCAGTTGGGCATTTACCGGACCAAGTAGATAGCTCATGAGTTGCTACAGATATGGCTGCCCCTACGGCTTGCAGACCCTGGACAAATATATCTGCTGTGTTTTTTGTATTGAAGCATAGTTGACACACAATATCACATTAGTTTCAGACGGACAACACAGTGATTCAATAAGTCTTCGACAAATTTATTCTATGTAGACTATTTGGGTCACCCCAAAACCAGCATTGGCAGCCCCACTTCACATGATCCCACAGGGGAAGACCACACAGGCCAGCAGGAACCATCCACTCACTAGGCCACCTTTCTAGAGCCAGGGCTCAGCCACAGGACCCACAGAACCACCAGCCTGAGTCCCAGAGTCTCAGACTTTTTGTTGTTGTTGTTGTTAATGTTTACTTATTTTGGGGAGAGAGAGAGAGAGCACAAGTGAGGAAGGGGCAGAGAGAGAGGGAGACACAAAATCTGAAGGAGGCTCCCACCTCTGAACTATTAGCGCAGAGCCCAGGCTTGAACCCACGAATTGGGAGATCTTGACCTGAGCCAAAGTCAGACGTTCAACTGACTGTGTCACCCAGGCACCCCCCTGAATCCCAGAGCTCTTTGAGATATGTGGTCAACTTCACTCACTGTGTATAGGATCAGACTGTGCCTAAAAGGGAGACCAGGGCCTACACGGGTCCCCATTCAGGTTTGGAGAGCCCCTTAGCCCTGGCTGGTTCCAGGCACTGGAGGGGGACTTGAACAATTTCAAGGAAGACACCCCAGAGTGTGGAAGGCTCAGGGGTGCCAGGGCAGGGCCCCAACCACCAAGGTCAAAAACAATCCTAACTGCAGAGGCCCCAAGTGTGGGACCAGCTAGAGCTGAGCCTGACATAGGACACAGTGAAGGGACCAGGGAAGGGCTGGCTGCAGATAAAAAGGAAATGGGAGAAGTGGAGCCCCTGAAGCTAGGATTGTCCATGCAGGGCAACTTGCAGACGGCATCACCCTACACATCCCAGGCGCCAGGTCATTCAGAGCACAAATGGTGCCCCACCTGCCCTGTCCCATGCCCAGGCCGCTCCAGCCACTCACTAGCCGGCCCCTCCACGCCCGGGCGAGGCCTGGTCCTCTTGCCAACCTCAGAGCCCATGCAGACACTTCTCCCAGAGACTCTGCCCAGAAACACAGGAGGCTTTCTCTGCAGCCCCGCAGACCAGACAGCGTTCATTTCTCAGTGTCAATAAACCCCGCGTCTCCAGGGCAATGACTTTTACTTGGCAAATACTAAGCGGCAAGGGACGGCAGGCATGAGCCTCCAGTCTAGGGGAACCGCAGCCAGCACTTGGCCACCTATTGATTACATCTCCCTCCTGATGCTCTGGCACTGCAGGGATGAGCAGACGGAGGGTCTGACAGGACCCCTGCCCCCAGGGAAGGGAGGAGAAAGCCAAAGCTTGTCTCCAGCTGCGTGACATAGCCCAGCACAGGGGAGAGAGCCAGGTCTCCGGGGTGTGACCTCGGGAGGGCAGCAACAGCTGGTGCAAAAATCCACCCCAACATGTAGAGCAAGCTGTGCCAGCTTATTGGCAGTTGGGAGGGAGCAGGGAGTCCTAGAGGCAAGGTGGGGATCCAAGGAGGTGGCAGTGGTCCCCATGGGTGGCCAGGAAGTGAACCGTGCTACCCTCTGCCAGTCAAGGGTCTCCTGGGTGGCTCGGTCAGTTTTAGCATCCGACTTCAGCTCGGGTCATGATCTCGTAGTTCATGAGTTCAAGCCCCACAATGGGCTCCTCACTGACAGTGTAGAGTCTGATTAGGATTCTGTCTCTCCCTCTCTCTCTGCCACTCCCCTGTTTGTGTGTACTCTCCATCTCAAAATAAATGAATAAGCTTAAAAAAAAAACCCAGAGGCAAGCCTTGTTGCAGAGTGAAGACTCATTCTCCATTGTTGAATCTATGTGAGAAATTAATATTGCTCCTAGCCACCTGACTCTGACATTTCTGTTCCTGGTAGACTAATAACCACATTGCCCCTGTGGCTAAAGGAGCAGGTTTCCCTCCTCCTACTGTGTCAAGCTGCAGTGACTTCCTTTACTAAACTGTCAGGAAGGGACCAGGGAAGAGGTGGTTTCCTCGCCCCTGGGTTTTTAATCACCCACAACTGTTGTCTCCTCATGACCTGTGCTAGGCCTGGCTTCTCTCAGGAGCCAACACCCAAATATCTGCTGGATGGATAATGGAGGAAGGACGGATGAATGGAATAAACAGATGATGGATGATGGATGGATGGATGGATGGATGGATGAATGGATGGGATAAATACATGATGGATGATGGGTGGGTGGATGGATGGATGGCATAAATAGATGATGGATGGATGGATAGATGGATGGATAGATAAACAGATGGATTTCTCTTAGGTGAGAGTAAGTTTTTTGAAAGTAAGTCTGTGCCTTTCACTTCCTTGTTTTCACCCACAGTGAATTCCACAAAACATGCTTCACAGAGTATTTCTTAGCTATAGCAGACCATGTCCGGACATTGCCCTCATTGATCCTGCATGTACCACATAACGGTCATATGAAAATCTGGTAGAATTCAGTGGGAGTAAATTTTTGGGCCATTTCCCAAAAATTACACTTAGAAGCTATTTTCTAAAAGCTTCTCCTCATTTGATGGTTGTATCCTTTAAAATGTACCTTGAAAATGTAACTGATTAAAATGTAACTGATTAGGGTGCCTGGCTAGCTCAGTTGATGAAGCATGGGACTCTTGATCTCAGGGTTGTGGGTTCAAGCCCCATGCTGGGTGTAGAGATTACTTAAAAACAAAAATCTTTATGGGGCACCTAGGTGGCTCAGTTGGTTAAGCGTCCAACTTAGCTCAGGTCATGATCTCGAAGTTCACGAGTTCGAGCCCCATGCTGGGCTCTGTGCTGACAGCTCAGAGCCTGGAGCCTGCGTCAAATTCTATGTCTCCCTCTCTCTCTGCCCCTCCCCTGCTCGTGCTCTGTCTCTCTCTCTCAAAAATAAACATTAGGGGCGCCTGGGTGGCTCAGTTGGTTAAGCGTCTCACTTTGGCTCAGGTCATGATCTCATGGTTCATGAGTTCCAGCCCCGCGTCAGGCTCTGTGCTGACAGCTCAGAGCCTGGAGCCTGCTTCAGATCCTGTGTCTCCCTCTCTCTCTGTCCCTCCCCCGCTCACACTCTGTCTCTCTCTCAAAAATAAATAAACATTTAAAATAAATTAATAAATAAACATTAAACATTGTTTTAATTTTTAATAAAAAATTATTTTAATCTTTTAAAAATAAAAAAATAATGTAACTGATTAAAAACGTACATATATTCTTTAAGCAATATGAAAGATGTTTAAGTAAGAGAGGAATAGTCTGATTTTCCTATTTAGCATGAGCTTATCTCCCTTGACTCCTGGCCTAAATAGATAGTAACACCATTTAAGAAAGAAATTGTAATAAACATTTCTATTCATTTTTCAAAAAAGAAAGAAAGAAAGAAAGAAAAAACAAAAAACACTTTTTCCTCTAACCAACCAGTTAAATCCATGCAAAAGTTGTCAAGGTCTCAACAGCAATTCAGAAATCATAGACTCTTGGAATGAACACAACCTCTGGGAGAGCACTGGGGGACATCCCTACCAACCCCCCTCATCTTACACTCAAAAAAATGGAGATCAACATCACAAAGTGCCTTGGTGGCAGATACAGAGAACACAAGCTCCAATGCTGACCTGGAACCTTCCATTTCATCAGCAAGCCTTTATGCTATGGGATAAGTAATGTGACAGCTGCTAGGAAGCAGCACCCCCCCTCCACCCAATCCTTAGAACGCATGCAGGGGAGGGGCAGAGAAAAAGGGAGACACAGAATCCGAAGCACACTCTAGGCTCTTAGCTGTCAGCATGGAGTCCAATGTGGGGCTCAAACTCACGAGCCAAGCCGTGAGATCATACCTGAGCCAAAGTCAGATGGATGCTTAACTGACTGAGCCACCCAGGCATGCCCCATAACTGTTAAATATTCAGACCAGCAGTTCTCAAACTTTTTGGTCTCAAGACCCCTTTGCACTCTTAAAAATTACTGAGAACCCCAAAAAGTTTTTATTTGTGTGAGTTATATCTATCAGTGCTTACCATATTATAATTTTTAACCAACACATTTTTAAAACATCCATTCATTAATTCATTAAAAAAATAATAATCTCATTTGCATGCTTATATAAATAACACATTTTTTTATAAGCGCTAATTATATTTTCCAAGACAAACCAAAAAATGCAGTGCAAAGCATGCCATTGTTTGGCAGGTTTGCAGATCTCTCTAATGCCTGGATTAAGCAAAGACAGCTGGGTTCTCATCTCTGTTCTTGCCTTCAGTCTCCTGTGACGTGTTGTTTGGTTGAAGTAAAGGAGAAACTCTAGACTCCCAGAGAGATGCAGTTAGAAAAGGGAGGCGTGTTTTAATAGCCTTTTCCAAGAATAATGGGTACTCTTACTTGATACTACGTCAGAACTCTACACGTAGCAGTTTCTGGAAGATCAGTCCCCAAAGCCAGAGTAAGGGTGAGTGAGCACTCAGGGTGCAGACTCAAAGGGGCACTCCCTCATTCTCAGGGATGCATGGTGCCTGCACTTCATTCCCTCCACCTAATATGAGCCCTGCCAGTTGCAGTATGAACTTTGAAACCACAGTGATAAACTTTTTTATTCTGTTCCACTAAAACTCATTCATCTGGGGGTGTCTGGGTGGCTCAGTCAGTTAAGCAGCGACTCCTGATTTCAGCTCATGTGATGATCTCACTGTCTATGAGATGGAGCCCCACGTAGGTTTCTGCACTGATGGCACAGAGCCTGCTTGAGATTCTCTCTCCCCCCCTCTCTCTGCTTCTCCCCCACCTACTCTCTGTCTCAAAATAAATGTATAACATTAGACAATTTTTAAATTCATTCATCTGTCTTGTACTTTGATTGGGTCTTTTGCCCAGGCATGATTGTATAGCCATCGGGACTGGGATTTGATTTTACTCTACTTATAAGCTAATAGATTAACTTGTTACTGTTTCATGGATGCTGACAAAAGACAGGAGATCCCTGTGTCAGAGACAAAAGACTTCATTACTCACAGCATGCTGCCACAGCAAACAATGTGAACCTTACCCTGTAGGAGTGGGAGAGAGCCACAGTGGAAGACTGTCTTTCCCAACAGAAACATGATTCTTTGTCATTCAGAAAATGTTGGTTTTGGGTGCCTGGGTGGCTTGGTCGGTTAAGCATCTGACTTCAGCTCACATCATGATCTCACAGTTCATGAGTTTGAGCCCTATGTCAGGCTCTGCACTGACAGCTCAGAGCCTGGAGCCTGCTTCAGATTCTCCCTCTTCTCTCTGACCCTTATGCTCTGTCTCTCTCTCTCTCTCTCTCTCTCTCTCTCTCTCTCAAAAATAAGCATAAAATAATAATAATAATAATAATAATAATAATAATAAAGAAAATGTTGGCTCACTCGGTCATATAGATATTCCAAATATTGACATGTTTCATGAAGCAATATCAAAAGTCACACTATTAATATCATCATTAATCTCATCAGAAAAGTCTTTAAGTATTGATGTGGCCCTATGTGGCTCAGTTGGTTAAGTGTCTGACTCTTGATCTTGGCTCAGGTCATAATCTCATGTTTCATGGGATTGAGCCCTATATTGGGATTTGCACTGACAGCGTGGAGCCTGCTTGGGATTCTCTTCCTCTCTCTCTGTCACCCCACACCCCACTCTCATACTTGTGCTCTCTCTCTCAAAATAAATAAACTTCAAGAAAAAAAGTCTTTAAGTATTAAGAAGCTATTAAACTCACAGCAGTGGGTACATGTTCCCAAAATTCTAATTTTTGCCTGAAAGTTCAAATTTTATTGTTGACCACAAATACTGTCCATTATTTCCCTGGAAGAAAAAGGCTCATTTTGTTCATTTTCCAAAGAATATCTTCCAAATACCCAAGTCTGAAAAACCATAGTGTGTCTGTCAGTCAATCTTTCAAGAAAATGTCATATTCCATGAAAAAAGTGGTTAGTTCAGCTTGCAACTCAAGCAATTGTACAGATGCTTCTCCTCAACATAACTGTCATGCTTCAGAATGTATCAAATGCTTTATGTGTGCCTCTTGACACAAAAGACAAAAAAATCATTCACTCAAGAGTCAACATTTAATAAAATGAAAACTGTTTACTCCTTCCTCAAGGACATTTTTTTAAGAGAGAGAGAGCATGTGTGCAAGTTGGGGAAGGGCAAGGGGAGAGAGGAAGAGAATCCCAAGCCGGCTCCACACTTATCGAGGAGCCCAATGCAAGGCTCAATCCCACGACCTTGGGATCATGACCTGAGTCGAAATCGAGTCAGATGCTTAACTGACTGAGCCACCCAGGTGCCCCCCATATATCAGTTTTTAAAAGCACCCTCTCAGAAGGCCCAGCCCTGACTACCTAGCCTATAGTAACTGCCCCCAGACATACAGAACGGATGCGGGGCTCAATCCCATGAACACTATACCTTTACCCTGCTTTATTTTCTCCTTAGTGTAAATCATTTCCTGAAATCATATGATTTCTTTCCCTGCGTGTTTACTATCTGTTCCGCCCACCACCACCATCACTGCTGGAAATGCAACAGCTTTTCGTGGGAGGTAGTCCAGCACCTAGGACAGCACCGTTGCACGTGGTAAGTGCTTGAGAAGGATTTGTTAAATGGATGGAGAACACTTACTGCTGGGCACCGGATTCTAGGAGACAGAATACGAGACAGTCCAGTCACAGCTTC
Source organism: Acinonyx jubatus (assembly GCF_027475565.1). NCBI lineage: Eukaryota > Metazoa > Chordata > Mammalia > Carnivora > Felidae > Acinonyx > Acinonyx jubatus. The sequence continues at coordinate 89,878,696 of NC_069380.1, read as the reverse complement.
TAAGATACTTGCAATTTACTTCATAATTGCAAAAAAGTCTGCTGACAATGAAACATGAAACTCTTCAAGAAATGGGTACCGAGAAGAGAAAAAATCTGTTCGATAGTAAAATAGTAAAGAACCCAAATACCCATCAACAAAGAAATGGTTAAATCAATTGTGGTCTATACATATAATGTAATACTCACTACACCAAAGAAAGAGAGAGAGAGAGAGAGAGAGAGAGAGAGAGAAGTATTCTCAACAACATGGATGAATCTCGTCATGCTGAGTGAAAGAAGCCAGACACAAAACAGAAAACACTGAATGATCCCATTGAAGGATGAGAACAGGCAAAACTCTGTGGTGATAGAAATCAGAACAGTGGCTACCTCTTAAGATTTGGGAGTATATGCACTAGGAAAGGATATGAGGGGGCCCTGTTGAAATGCACCTGAGATTTTGCTTTAATCAGATATAGTAGGGTAATCAACAACAGACAGCTTTCTTTGAAAGGAATGTTTGCTGCTTATAATTCCCGAGGGAAAAGGGCATTCCATGGCACCAGGGCCCATACAGAGAAACACCAGGGTCCATCGGGAGGCAGAAAGAGCGAGGGGATGCATGGCCAGAGCCTGTATTGTGGTTTCTGAGGGAAGAAAGGGGTGAGGCAAGAGGGCAAGTTTAGGATTGGATAGTATAAGTAATTTTGGCAGGTTCTAGGCTCTAAGAGGGGTTCTCTAGTTGTCTGGTACCTGGCCCTGGCATGCCTTAGGGCAGGGAGGATATTGCTTGGTGTGTGAGACTCAGCTAAGGGAGGTGGTGGGGGGTAGAGGCTTTGGATGGGTCGGTTTGCATATAAAAGGCGTGCTCACAGGCACATTGCTCCTTATCTGTAGAAATCAGCTATCCCTGGGAGAGGTGGTCTCTCCCCAGCCAGCAAAGCATCAGAAGATGTCAAAACATCTTAAAATATAGAAAATTAAAAACATGGGGCGCCTGGGTGGCTCAGTCAGTTAAGCATCTGGCTCTTGATTTTGGCTAGGTCATGATCTCACAGTTCATGAGTTCAAGCCCTGGGGCTCTGTACTGACAGTGTGGTACCTGCTTAGGATTTGCCCTGGGGCTCTGTACTGACAGTGTGGTACCTGCTTAGGATTTTCTCTCTCCCTCTCTGCCCCTCCCCTCCTCGTGGGTGCTTTCTCTCTCTCTCTCTCTCTCTCTCAAAATAAATAAATAAACTTTAAAAATGTTAATTTAATTGGTTAAGCATCTGACTCTTGGTATCAGCTCAGGTCATGTCTCACAGTATGTGGGTTTGAGCCCTGCATCGGGCTCTGTGCTGATGGTGCAGAGCCTGCTTGGGATTCTGTCTCTCCTTCTCTTTGCCCCAGCTTGGGCTCTTTCTCTCTTTCTCTCTCTCCCTCTCTCTCTCTCTCTCTCTCAAAATAAATAAATAAATAAACTTTAAAAACTTAAAAAAATACAAATATAAAATTTGCTTGGAAGTAACACAAAGACAAAGAACACTAATTTAATTTCTTTTTTAAAAAATACAAATACCTACCTAGTTAGAGAAGGGCAAGGGGAGAGAGGAAGAGAATCCCAAGCCAGCTCCACACTTATCGAGGAGCCCAACGCAAGGCTCAATCCCACGACCTTGGGATCATGACCTGAGTCGAAATCGAGTCAGATGCTTAACTGACTGAGCCACCCAGGTGCCCCCCATATATCAGTTTTTAAAAGCACCCTCTCAGAAGGCCCAGCCCTTCAATTGGAATTCAATTGGAAGAAACACAAAGACAGAGGAACTCACTAATTCTCTCACCAGTCACCACGCAGGCCCCTCCTGCTCTTTCCAGTGTCAGAATCCTCTGCCTCAAGCCTAGACTCTAGTCCCAAGGGTCAGGGACTGTCCATCCCCTTCCAGCCTCAGGGCAACTTGGCCTTAATGCAGCTCGGCACATTCATGCCACCCTCAGTCTCTCTCTAGCTGCCGGCTTAGAACTAGCAAATTCTCCCTTGACTTACTGCTTCTCCTGAGTGATCCCGTAGTAAAGCCAAAAAAAAAAAAAAAAAAAAAAATGCACCGCTGCCTGTGTCACCTTCTCCAGCCACTGTTCTCCTTGGTCCCCCAAGTTTCCTTTCACTCTCCCAAGATGCTTGAGGGGCGCCCTTCCTGGAAACTGCCCCTTTAGCAGCATGGACTTTTATCCCATTACTAGAAATGAGGCTTTTTGAGGCTAGAAGTGCTCACTAAGCACACGGGAACTACTTTGGGGGTAAGAACAGGGGGAGGAGTGGTGTCAGATGGCCGTGGTTAGGCCAAGCCTGAAGGCAGCCTGGGGCAGAAGGAAAATGACCTGGCGCTCCCCGCACAGGCAGGGAAACCTGGGGGCACCACCTTGATGCTGGACTAGGCAGGACCTGCTCATATAGGATGCAGATGCGCTTCTAGCCAGGCTCCCTCGACCCCCACTCTCTTCTAGCAGTCAGACCGCCACAGTAAGTGCCTATGTCCTGTGGTCCCCACCCTCACGGCCTGGAGCTACTCATCTCTTCTCTGAGGCCAGCACAGAGCCCACTTGGCAGTAACTGCTGGGGACTGAAGCAGAATGTGCACAAAAGAACACCCCAGGGGTCATCAGAGCGACAGTTGAGATAGTAGAACACATTCTCTGCACTGTCACCTCTGACACAGCCCAGCTAAATGCTGCCTAGAGCTGTGTTTCCGGAGGACGCCATCAGTGACACCAAATTGTAGGATTCAAGTCCTTCCGGCCCGGGTCAAACTCAACTGAGGGGCTATGGTGCTGCTCCCAGCGTGAATTTGAAATGTTACTCTGAATGCCTTCTTCAGCGGTGACCAAGCCCTGGTCCAGGCAAGGACAGTCTGGGAGGGGTGGGGTGGCCCAGACGGCACGCACAGATGGGCACACAGGCGAACAGCCCGCAGCCCCAGGGAGCCGGCTCTGGCCCACTGAGGAGAACCCTGGTCCAGCGGCTGCATCAAGAGCCTGCTGGGACAGTGTTTCCTCCACCCTGGAAGAGAACAGCCTAATTCTAACAGCTCCTGGCCCGCATGCTCTCAGAAGAGAGGAGGCCTGTGCTGCCAGATGGGCCCGCTCATTAGGATGGGGAGCATGGTATTTTTTATGCAAATGAGGGCAAATAAATCCATCAGAGAAATGTGAACAAAAAACATGATCAGAAGGGTGGACTTTGTGGGTACTGGCTGAGAGGAGAGAGGGGAGGCTGGGGAAATGCCCTGCCTGCCACCCCCCTCCCCCCACCCCCGGGGATTGCCCCGGCACTCTCAGCCCAGGTGTTCTGGATTTGCCTGCCCAGGCTGCCCAAGAGGGAAACTGAGGCCTCCAGGGCCCCATGCAAGACCAAACACAAGGGTATCAGCTGGGCCTAACCTGACCTGCAGCCAGGATCAGAAGACTGTCTGGGGACAGTTGGAGGGCACTTGGAACTGGACAGGGGTGAGGTCAGGCACACAACTGTCCAGCCCAACTCCAGCAACTTGTGTGACCCAGACATATAAATGGACACTGGCCAGACACAATCAACAACCCAGGAGCCAGGGGAAAAAGCACCAGGGCCCAGACTGGGCCTGTCCAGATTTCCTGGACATCTCCAAGACACAACTCCACACACCCAGCTCTTGCCGCAGGACAGGAATTCCCTGCTCCATCTGTCAAATGGTCCAGACCTAGAGAACTTCTCAGACCCTCTCTCGCCCTTCTCCCAGTCCTATCGTCCTGCCAGCCCAGCTCCAAAGTATCCTCAGCAAATCCCCCTGCTTCTCTGTACCACCTCCTCTCCACCCCCCAGCACAGGTATGTCCCAGTGATGGACCCCATGCCCCCACCTACCTCCACCCAAAATATCTTCTCAATGAGGCTCAACCCAACCACCCTTTTAAATACCAAAACCTTCCTCCTCACCCCCCTTACCCTGCTCTTCTTTTCTTTTTCTTTTTAATTTATTATTATTTTTTTTTATTTTAGGGAGAGGATGCATGAGCAGAGGAGAGGGGCAGAGGGAGAGAGAGAATCCCAAGCAGGCTCCATGCTCAGTATGGAGCCCAACATGGCTGAAATCAAGGGTCAGACGCTCAACCAACTGAGCCACCCTTGTGCCCCTTCTTTGCCTTTCTGTAGCATTCAACTTTCTAGCACATTAAATAATTTATTCCTTAATTGTATTATTTAGTGTTTATTACCTGCCCTCCCATCAATAAAATGTGAGTTCAATGAGGGCTGGGGTTATTGTCTGGTTTGATGCCTGAGGTATCCCAAGTGGCTTAAATAGCACTTTTACATAGCATTGCATATTAAATATAATACATATTGGGGTGCCTGAGTGGCTCCATTGCTTAGGCATCCAATTGATTTCTGCTCAGGTCATGGTCTCATGGTTTGTGAGTTTCAGCCATAAATCAGGCTCTGAGCTGACAGTGTGGATCTTACTTGGGATTCTTTCTCTCTCTGCCCCTACCCCACTCGTTCCCACTCTCTCTCTCTCTCTCTCTCTCTCTCTTGCTCTCTCTCTCTTGCTCTCTCTCAAAATAAATGAATAAACTTTAAAAAAATAAATATAATACATATTATTTGAATGAGCAAACATGAAATGCCCCATGACCACCCTTTTAATGAATGCCAGGTGAGCATGGTTCCAGATCTACCCAAGTCCCCAAGCTTGACTTTGGGTGGAGATTAATAAGGCTGGAATCTTTTCAAGTGTCATCTAGTTGAAAGTGGCAAACTTAACTCAAGAGGACCCAACAAAAAACCTCTTAGTTGGCTCATGGAACTGAAAAATCCAAGAGTAACTGGCTGAAGGCGGGGCTGGATCCAAATAAGCAAATGATGCTGTTACGACTTGGTGCCCTTAGTGCTGGCTTGAGCCTCAGTCAGGCTGTTCACATGTGACCCGAGCAGCTTCAAGCCAACTTCCTCCCTGCCTCCAGCCTACCAGAGAGTTTCTCTTCAAAAGTCCCAGACGTAGGGACACCTGGATGGCTCAGTCGGTTGAGAGTCCAACTTCAGCTCAGGCCATGATCTCATGGCTCATGGGTTTGAGCCCCACATCAGGCTTTGCACTGACAGCATGGAGCCTGCTTCAGATTCTCTGTATCCCTCTCTCTCTGCCACTCCCCTGCTCACACTCTCTCTCAAAAAAGAAATAAAAAATTTTTTAAATCTTAAAAAAAAGTGCCAAAAGAAGTTCACTAGGCCTGACTTGAATCAGATGTACAGCATCTCCCACCACCCCACCCTGAAGCAATTGTCATTCTTAGGAAATGTCAGGGACCGGCCAGACCAGGCATACCAGAGTCAGCCTGAACCACATGGACCGGGTGGAAAAGAATGAGCTGTGACCAAAGTAGGGGCCACAAATACAGAGCAGGCATGAGAGGCTGTCCATCCCTGTGTAGGAACAGTCCCCAGGCAGTCTGGTTGATCCCAGTGCTGAGAGCGTTGACCTGAGGAGTGACCCAAAACACCTGAGCTGCCCTCTCACCAACCCAGTCTCCATCCAGAAGAGAAGTAGTGTGAGAAAGTCAAAATGATAATGACAACCCCTTTAGCCAGAATCTGGCCTCATTTGCAATCAATTTTCTACACACTCTTCTGATCCTACCCTCCACCAGCCCCCTCAAATCAGACGTCATTAGGTCAGGACTAGGAAGGATGGTCGCCATCATCACCATCATGTAACATTGTTCAAGAACTGCAAGACCATGCAATTAGACATGAGAACAGAATACGAAGTTTAAGTATTCAAGAAGAATTGATGATATTTGTATATGACACAGTTACAGACCTGGAGCAGTCAGAGAACTGACTGAAAAAAAAAAACATTAAAAACAATAAGGTCATTCAGTGAGTTATATAATTCTTTATCCAAAAGTTATATCCAAAACTTAGATCCTATAATTTGTTACAGAAAATAGGAGCAATACCAGCTAGATTACATAAAAGAAACTATATCATTCACCAAAAGGGCAAAATTTTTTTTAACTAGGAATAAACTATATGAAATAAATCATTAACATAAAAGAAGACTTTAAGGGCACCTGGGTGGCTCAGGTGATTGAACATCTGACTTCAACTCAGGTCATGATCCCACAGTTCATGGGTTCAAGCCCCAAGTCAAGCTCTGTGCCAACAGCTTGGAGCCTAGAGCCTGCTTGGGATTCTGTGTCTCCCTCTCTCTCTGCCCCTCCCCCACTCACACTCTGTCTGTCTCTGTTTCTCTTTCTCAAAAATAAATAAATATTTTTTAAAAATTAAAAAAAGAAGAAGACTTGAATAATAAGACATATCTTGTTCTGGAATACAATATTGACACAAATTGTAAAAATGTTCTACTAGGTCCCCCAAAAATTCATGTCCTTCCAAAACCTCAGAATGTGATTTTATTTGGAAATAGGGTCTTTGCAGATGTAATTAGTTAAGATGAGGTCATACTGGAGTAGGGTGGGTCCTTAATCCAAAACAACTGATGTCCTCATAAGAAGCAGGGAAGAGACATAGAGAGGTACATAGAAAGAACACCATGTGACAGTGGAGACAGAAATTGGAGTAATGTATCTACATATCAAGAAATGCCAAGAATTGCCAGCAACTACCAAAAGCTAAGAGAAAGGCATGGAACAGATTTTCCTCTAGAGACTTCAGAAAAGACACTGCCTGCTGACATCTTAATTTTGGGCTTCTGGCCTCTAGCACTGCAAGAGAACACATTTCTGTTCTTCCAAACCACAAAGTTTGTGGTAAGTTGTTACCAAAGTCCTAGGAAACTAACACAGATGTCAATTCTCCTCCATATTAACTAGAAGCTTAATTCAATCCTAATCAAAATCCTAACAGGACTTGATTGGGCTTGAGGTTTGATTTGGTTTGCTCTGCTTGTTTCTTTGCTTGCTTGATTGGGATCGTATTTTGTTTGGGGTGCCTAGGTGGCTCAGTTGGTTAAGTGTCCAACTTCAGCTCACAGCCCATGAGTTCAAGCCCCGCATCAGGCTCTGCACTGACAGCTCAGAGCCTGGAGCCTGCTTCAGATTCTCTGTCTCCCTCCCTCTCTGCCCCTCCCCCACTCATGATATCTCTTTCTCTCCCTCTCTGTCTTTCTCTCTCTAATAAATAAACTGGGTGCCTGGGTGGCTCAGTCAGTTAAGTGTCTGACTCTTGATATCAGCTCAGATCAATGATCCCAGGGTCATGGAATCAAGCCCCTTGTCAGGCTCTGAGCTCAGTGTGAAGCCTGCTTGGGGTTCTCTCTCTCCCTTTGCCCCTCTCCCCAGCTTGCACTCTCTCTTTCTCTAAAATAAATAAAATGGAAAAAAATTAATAAATACATAAACTTTTTTTAAAAGGACAGTATTTTATTTTTTCTTCACACTGTTTTTGGAAGGGAAGATATTTGAAAGTCATTCTACAGAAACAGACTCACAAATGCAGAGAAAAAACTTGTAGTTGTCAGAGGAGAGGGGCTGGGGGATGGGAAAATGGGTAAAAGAGTGTGGGAGGTACAGGTTTCCAGTTATGGAATGAATAAGACACAGGAAAGAAAGGTACAGCACAGGAAATAGAGTCAATGTAATGGAATAGCGTTTTATGGTGACAGATGATAGCTACACTTTTGAGACAGAACAGGGACTGAGCTCAGGTCCCCTTAACCCTGACCACAAAATCCAGCCTTCTTTGGCTACCTCCATTAACAACAACAACAACAACAACAACAACAACAACAACAGCTAAAGCTCTATACCTTTTGAGTAGCACATCTCGTGGGAATGCAGAGGGAGGGAGTTTACTGAGAGAAGGATGCTTACTACAGACTCTGGGCAAAGACTGGGCCAAACCAGTCTGTGCCAAGATGGACCCCACTGCTTAAATTTCACCCCTCGTTGTAATACTAAAAATCACACTGAGGGGTGGAGATGTAATATGCCAGAGAAACACGATGTATGAAGAAGCATGTTCTGTCACCTGTACCTGTATCCCAACTTCCTGGGCTTCCCCGCCCCCACATGCTTATAGGTCATTCCTTTCTCCCCTCGGCCCCTTTAAGATGTTCCCGGCCATTGCTGAGGAGCCAGTCTGACACCTTTGTTGTGGCTCTGTCTCCCTTCAGCTGCACCTGTTACTCCAATAAAGCCTTGCCTGTGCTTCTAAATTTGGGGTCCAAGGGTGTCTGGGCGGCTCAGTCAATTGAATGACTGACTCTAGATTTTAGCTTGGGTCAAGGTCTAAGAGTTGTGAGATTGAGCCCGCATTGGGCTCTGCACTGAGCATGGAGCCTGCTTGAGATTCTCTCTCTCTCTCTCTCTCTCTCTCTCTCTCCCTCTCTCTCAAATTAAAAAAAAATCTAAATTTAGGGGCTCGGGCCTCATTTCTACAGTTACTAGGTCCAAGGACCCCAATCTGGTGACACACTTGTGGTGAACATAGCATAACATATACACTTGTCAAATCACTCTCTTATACACCTGAAAGTAATGTAACACCACATAGTATCAACCATACTTCAATTTTAAAAGTAAAATAACATAAAAGCTGGGGGGCAAAGTCAATCTATCAGAATGAAAATTAAGTTGTATCCAGGATATTTCTAAAAGCAGAAGAAACAAAGGAGTGGCACTCTCTTCCAGACGTGATGAACCTGTGTGGCACCACCACCAAGAGGGAGGGATCAAGGCAGACAAGAACATTCAGAAATAATCTGAAATACAACCAGGATTTAATACATGAGAAAGGGGAACCATCACATGAGTTGGCAAACATAGATCATTCCATAAAAGGCACTGAGACAAATGGAAAGTTGATCAGTTAAAAGTAATACAAACAAAAATTAATGCCTACAAGTGCTGCACTCCTTTCACTAAAATAAGGTCTTGATGGATCAAATATTTTTTATTTATTTTTTTATTTGAGAGAGAGAAAGAGAGAGAGAGAGCAAGTGGAGGAGGAGCAGAGAGAGAAGAAGAGAGAGAGAATCCCCAGCAAGCTCCACACCATCAGCGCAGAGCCCGACATGGAGTTCAAACCCACAAACCATGAATCATGACCTGAGCCAAAATCAAGAGCAGTCACCTGGGACACCTGGGTGGCTCAGTTGGTTGAGCATCCGACTTCGGCTCAGGTCATGATCTCACAGTTTGTGAGTTTGAGCCCCGCATTGGGCTCTGTGCTGATAACTCAGAACCTGGAGCCTGCTTTGGATTCTGTGTCTCCCTCTCTCTCTCTCTCTGCTCCTCCATCACTCTTGCTCTCTCTCTGTCTCTCATAAATAAATAAATGTTAAAAAATTTTAAAAAAAAAGAGCGGTCACTTAACCACCTGAGCCACCCATGTACCCTGGATCAAATATTTAAGCTAAATCATTCAAACAGAAATGTCCAAATCAAGATGGCGAAGCATATTCCTATCATACCTCCTCATCCCCAAATAGCTAAGAAATGGCAAGAGAAAACAGCATTTTCAAATGGATAATTCCACCCCCCCCACACACACACACAATGGTACAGGGAAGAGGAGAATGATGCTTCAGATTTTGTTTGGGGGATATAGTTTGGGGAATTTCTGGAAAATAAGAAAGCAAGTAAGAGCAGAGCAATTTCATGTTGAGGTGAGAATTTAGTTTTCTCACCAAACCTCTTTGATGCTTCTTGCAAAGGGATCCTGAACATACAGGAGATCCAGGGCCTGTGCCTGCACAGTTACACTTAGAAGGATTCTCAGAGACAAAACCCAGCATTCTAAGAAGGAAAGAATATTACTAATCAGCTAAAATTTTCCTTTCATCTTATAAGCCATCTTCCACTTGCAAAGATTTCACAAAATGGGAGCACACTCAGGAATGCCTAAAATCCAAAGGCTTTTGTTCAAATAAATTGATGGATAAGACATATCTGATATTGTACAAGACACTACCTACATCAAACACAGTAAACCCCCCTGATTATATTCCAGTCTCCACCCAACGCCACTTGCCGTGTTTTGCTCACAGCTCTTTCCAAAAGAATGAAATAAACAATGAGGGACACAGGGCTGCAAGGACACCCCACAAAAGAGAGACACAGAGGACGCTGGTTTCAGACAAAGCCCAAATTCCCTTCTCCTTCTGTCTTCCTACGCAAATACTTTTCAGAGAGTTCTTAGGCTTTTGATTAGCTATCCTTCTAAGACCTTCCTTAGCAAAGACTGCATGTGCTTACAAGGAACCCTCCTCCAGACCGCTGAGTTTGGCCAAGTCGTGCTGATGTTCCGGCAGCCTAGCGTGTTCTTTGAGTTGGCTCCAGAAGTTGTGATGGATTTTCACTTAGCACTTCCTCGGCCCCTTTCGGGCAGCCTGCTGAAACAGAGCTGGCCCCACGGCAGCAGCAGAACAGACTGGCCTTTGCTGCACAGTCGGAGACGGGCTCTTCGTGTTCTCGAGAAATGGAAGGCCAGGCCCCGCTTCCCGATTCCCGCCCTATGGGCAGTGAGCTAAGGAATAAATGCAGCCGGTCGCCACAGGGGAAATAGCCGCATCCAACAAACCCAGAGACATCCTCACCCCTTGCTGCTAAAATTAAAGCAACTTTGAAGTTCTATTTAATACCCACTGAGTTAGCAAAGAGAAGGTAAGTTAAGTGGCATCTCCAGATACCAGCAAGAGTGAAATGAGCCAGGGCCACTCCCACACCCAGGCCTCCTGGGCATGACCCTCCCCAGGGCCGAGGGACCAGTACACTCCCCATTTCCCTCAGCTCCTCATCTCCGTCACTGGCAACCCCAGAGTCCTGAATGCAACAGCAATTGAACACAGAGATGCTTACCACATCTTTGCAAAATTAGAGACGGCCTCAGCTTATCACACAACATTACTAAAAATACTAAGTTTGGGGTGCCTAGGTAGCTCGTGGGTTAAGCATCCGACTCTTGGTTTCGGCTCAGGTCATGATCTCACTGTTTGTGAGTTCAAGCCCCTAATCAGGCTCTGCTCTGACAGCACACGCCCTGCTTGGGATTCTCTCTCTCCCTCTCTCTGTCCCTCTCCCACTTGCTCTCTCTCTCTCTTTCCCTCTAAAATAAACAAATAAACTTAAAAAAAATCTTTATGGGGTGCCTAGGCGGCTCAGTCGGTTGAGTGTCCGACTTCGATTCAGGTCATGATCTCACGGTTCATGGGTTCGAGCCCCACGTCAGGCTCACTGCTGTCAGCCTGTCAACACAGAGCCTGCTACAGATCATCTGTCCTCCTCTCTCTGCCCCTCCCCTGCTCTCTCTCTCTCTCTCTCTCTCAAAAAATAAATAAAACATTTTTTAATGTTTAAAAAAATCTTTAAAAATACCCCTACTAATGCTAATAATGACATATCACAACAGAACTGGATGACCTTAAAATGATACAAAGACTAAGCACGTATACCAAATCATTATGTTGTACGCCTAAAACTACTACAATGTTACCTGTCAATTACATCTGAATAAAAGAATTTTTAAAAATGTTTCTCATTACCAGAAGAAATACACATTCAAAACACAAAGTGAAGAAAACAGATCATACGGCGAGATTTTGTAAAACCCAAAAAAACCTAAATTATATAACAGAACAAAGGCAAAATATATCTGGCACATGAGCTAATATGTGGATTAAGGCAATGAAAGCTGTTCCAAAAAGGCAACATCACACAAAAGACGTAACTAAACCAGAGAAACTCAGAGAGATAGAAACTTCCAAGTATGAACAACTTATATCCAAGAAATGCAGCCAAAAGTACACAGAGAAGGCTATACTCAGGGTAAATAGCATTAAATAATATAACTAGGGGCACCTGGGTGGCTCAGTTGGTTAAGCATCTGACTCTTGATATCGGCTCAGGTCCTGATCCCGTGGTCAGGAGCTCTGCGCTGAGGGTGGAGCCTGTTTGGGATTCTCTCTCTCCCTCTCTCTGCCCCTTCCCTGCTCACGCTCTCTCTCTCTCTCAAAAGAAATAAATAAACATTTTTTTAAAATATAACAAATGGCCCTTTGTTACAGTAAGTGGTATAATTCCCAACATGACTATTAATGCCCACATAACAAATGCCATAGCACCAACTTTCATAAAGCAAAACTTACAGGAGATATAAAGAACAGCAGGCACCTTAGCAGTAAAAGCCTGGAGTACACCTCTTTTTTTTCCAATGAAAAGGAGACAAAAATTAGGATTAATTAATTAATTAATTAATTGAAATACACAAATAAAAGCTTAAGCAAATAATCCCTTTTGTGCGTCTTCACTTGGGGAAAAAAAAAAAGAAGCAGCCTCGGGAGCCTGGGTGGCTCAGTCAGTTGAGCCTCCAACTCTTGATTTCAGCTCAGGTCATGATCCCAGAGTTGTGAGATCAAGCCCCACACTGGGCTCCTCATTGAGCCTGGAGCCTGCTTGGGATTCTTTCCCTCTGCCTCTCCCCGCTAGTGTGCGCTCTCTCTCTCTCTCTCTCACTCTAAAATTTAAAAAAAAAAAAGCCTCCTCCAGATATTCACATACACACACACAGTAGCAATATGAAAAAACACATAGGACACTATGTGGAAGGAGGAACTCAGAATGGGACTTAGTTCATCTTTCCAAATGCGTAAGAAGTAGCCACATGTGATGGGACCAGAATGGGACCTCTGGCTGGCCTTCATTCAACCCTCGCTCTGTGTCCAACCCTGGTGCCAAATGACCTGCCTACATTGTCATGATTCATGTTCCCTGAGGCTCTGAGGTAGGTGCACTTTGCAACTGGAGACACCAAGGTGTCAAGGCTACTTAAGCCTGATGGTGATCCAAGCCTCAGCTCCCAAAGGAAAAGCAGTCCCTGAAGTTAGTGGGGAACACTCAGGGGCTTTTCATTTGTTGGTTTGTTTTCAGATTCTGTTTTGGTTTCTCTGCCATCTTTTCCAATGAAAACACAGTCAGTAAGAAATCTATCAAAAGATTCGCACCAGACTCCCTGTCCAGGAAACCTACCCCCATCCCTCCCACCTCCTTGGAGCTCACCACTCCATCCCCTGTGCTCTTCAAGACAGGGTTGCGGCTGGGAGTCCATCCTTGTCCCTGGATGAGGCCAGGCCATGGTGGACACTCAGGCCTTATTGGCTAGATTCAGTGATCAGGTCATTAACAACAGTAGAGGCAGGAGGACAGAGGCCATTCTCGTTGTAGGACCTCCCTCTCTCCCCAAGGTTCCCCAGGGGTCTCCCCTTGGCCCCCCTCCCACCCCCAACAGTGATTAGACACTGTCCCTGGATCTCAAATCTATTTTCTCCTCCTGGTGCCTCGTACTCACTGCCCCAGTTCAGCCCCCGCTTCAGCCACTTGCTCTCCATTCTGGAGCAATCTTTCTTCTGCTTGCTGCTCCCCTATTCCTGTTTCTCCCTGGCCCACCATGTGGCCTTCAAAGAAAATCCAGGCACTACAGCCTGAGTGCTCCATCCTGAGCCCACTCCTGCCCCTCCATGCACAGCCAGCTGCCACCGTCACACCAAAAGTTCCATGTTCCCAAACACAGACCTCTGCAATGCTGTTCCCCAGCCCAGCATGCCCTTCCCACTGCCTGAGGAATTCTGTTTTTTAAATAACGGATTTATTGAGATGTATTTCACATACCATAAAATTCAGTAACAGTGCAATAGTTTTTTTTTAGTATACTCAGAGAGCTGTGCAGCCAACAACACAATCAATTTTAGAATATTCTCAGGGCTCCTGGGTGGCTCAGTCGGTTGAGCAACCGATTTCGGCTCAGGTCACAATCTTGCAGTTTGTGAGTTCGAGCCCCAAAATGGGCTTGTGGCTGTCAGTGGAGAGCCCTCTTCGGATCCTCTGTCTCCCTCTCTCTCTGTCCCTCCCCCATTCATGCTCTGTCTCTCAAAAATAAATAAAACATTAAAAAAAAAAAAAGAACATTCTCATTACCTTCCTCCCCTCCCCCGGGAAAAAAAACCCATATCCATTAGCCTCCACACACTTACCCCATTCCAGTCCTAGGCGATCGCTAATCTACTTTCTGTCTCTACAAATTTGCCTCTTCCATACATATCACATAAATAGAATCATATAGCAGGTCATTTATGACTGACTTATGTTACTTAACATGTTTTTGAGGCTTGTCCATGCTGTCTTGTGTATTCCTTTTTATTGCCTAGTGATGTTCTATTGTATGAATATGCCACAGTTCTATGCATCCGTAGGTGAATTTGGGCTTTGTTTCCACTTTGGGGCTATCGTGGATAATGCTGATATGAATACTCGTGTGCTACTTTTTGTGTGAACATATGTTTTTATTTTTGTCGGGTACACGCCTAGGAGTAGAATTGCTGGGTCATACGGTAACTCCGTGTTTCACCATGTGAGGAATGGCCAGACCATCTTCCCACATGGCTGCCCTGTTTTACGTTCCCACCAGCAGTGTGTGAGGTTCCCGGTGTCTCCATGTTCTCACCAACACCTGTGATCTGATTATTTTTATCCTAGCCATGCTACTGAGTGTGAAGTGGTTCTCCCTGCAGCTTTCATTCATATTCCCATGAGATCTGGTGATGGTGAGCATCTTTTTATGTGCTCATTTGCCACTTGTATACCTTAAAAAAAAAAAAAAAAGGTATTCCTGGAGCACCTGGGTGGTTAAATGACTGACTCTTGATTTCAGCTCAGGTCATGATCTCAGAGTTCGAAAGTTCGAACCCTGCATCAGGCTCTGTGCTGACAGTACAAAGCTTACTTCGGATTCTCCCTCTGTCTCCCTCTCTGTCTGATCCTCCCTGCCTCTCTCTTTCTCTCAAAATAAATAAACTTTAAAAAAATGTTTAAAAATAGATATCCCTTTACAATCTCTTTCATTTCTGTACTGTCAATAGAGTACCTACCCCTTCTTTTTGCCTAGCAAAATCGTATGTCTCTTCTAAAATCCAGATATTACTTAATGAGTTTACATTACACCGTAACTGGGGCACCTTGTCACTCTGTGTCACAGCCTACATACTTACATGTCAGGCTGTGAGCTTTCCAAAAGGTCAAGACCCCACCTACTCATATCTGAGTGCCCAGCCGCCAGGGTGGGGCTGACTGGACAGTCTGTCACTGAACTGAATGAGTCTGTGTTGACATCAAAGAAGGGTGTCTTTGCCTTCTCTGGAGGTGCCTATAGGAGGCAGGGAGTTGGTGTGGAGAAAGCAGACATGAGGGTAAGAACTGGCAAGGGGGCACTTTCCAAATGTGAGAGATGCCCTTAAGCCTTCCTACCAGGTAACGAATTCTTCCTACACCATGTACATTAGCCGCTAAGGGAGCACAGTGTGTGGAATGTTCTGGAGGTACCACTACACTATTAGCTATTCATCAAGCGCCTTTCTGTAGCCCTCTTTCTTTCTCCAGAGGTATTTGGCACTAGGGACTTAACAGATAAGGTTTGAAAGTTAAAACCAGTTCCCACTAATGCTTTCCCCAGGTCCTTTGGACGTTATCGCCAGCCATCTGAGTCTGTAATAAACACCAGGGCTGAACAAAGCCTGGCAGAGCTGTTTCATCAGGGCTTGGGAGGTTTTATGGGATCCCTTTGCTAATTAACATTCACTCTTCCAGACAGCTATGATCTTTGGTGTCTTATGTACCTGAAAAATATATCTTGACATTTAAGCCATACTCGCTGGGATGGTGCTGGTCGCGGTAATAAGCCACAAATTCCAATCAGAACGAAAATGCTAAATTCTATGTTGAGGCTTGATTTTGAAGGGCAAGGGCACCCAAACTCCTAAGGTTTGTCATTAATCCATCAGCATCCAGAGGAACAACCCCTCTCCCTGTCCTGGGGATGACAAGGCCATCAACCCAAGGCTGCTGCCCACTCCTAAAGTCTGAGGCTGTGACAACAATGAACCACCCTTTTTGCTCTGGACAATTTGGGATGCTGTTATGGGGTAGTTGGCACCTGCACAGCATACAGTTTCAGAAATGCTCTGGGCCACACAAGGTCGGAAGGCTGCGTGAGCAGAGCCTCCAGCCCTACTCCAGGTTCAGCCTCAAGCCCACCGTGACATCTAGCCACCACCTCTGCCCTGGGTCTGAGGGTCTCTGAACAGGATCCAAGAGCCAGGAGGTAGTGGGAAGGTACCTGGGCTGCTGTCTGATCTCTGCTTCTAGGCATCCCTATCCTGGGATCCTGGGCTTTCAGCCACCCACATGGGAGAAAGCTCCCAACGCCTCCTCAGCATTCCCTCCCAGACCCCCAAGATAGAGCACCCACAAAGCAGGGTGGAAATGCTCTGTAAATACAGCAGGGCTTTTCTGTCTCTGGAGGCCCAGGCCATGCATTCCTGACCAGGGTGGTTTTGAAGCATGTCTGTAATGTGAGCCCCAAATATACTTCCCCATTATGCCTTTGCAGGTGGCACTGTTCAACCGCAATGCCTCTCCCCATCTGCCCCAGGCCAGGACCACCCCCCTCATGGTGTCTCCCTTTACCTGTACCCCACTAACCAAGAAAGATCAACCACTTCCTTTCTGAGGTCCCCCCGCCCCATGTTTCTGGTGCAGACAGCCCCGACAGCGTCTGCCACTACCTGTCTCCACTTGCAGGCAATGCAGTGTCAGCTCAGGGGTGGGGCTGGGGTGCAGAGCCCAAGGGGAGATCTGCCCTGGAGGGTAGGAAGACGCACCACCTCATGGTCATATCAGGCCCAGGGAATGGGAGGAGCCGAGGTGGTCTTCCCTGGTGGGAAGTCTGTTCAAGGAAACTCTACCTTTGTTCTTTCTGCTGCCTCTAGGAGATGGCCTGAGAACACAATACAGCTTTTGCAGGGGACAGAGCCAAAGGACAAAGGCGGGGGGGGGGGGGGGGCAGGCCCAAACAGGGCAGGAGGTAACCACAGAGGAGAAAGATATTGGGACAGGGGCCCTGAGACCGTCGGTGATGCCCAGTGCAATCAAGCTGCTTCCTACTCCATGTTCTGGGTCCCTTCTGTCACTCGGCCACCAAGGTATTGTGTTTTGTTAACAATACAAATGCATTACCTATTCACAAGATAAAATTCATCTTAACAACATGTGCTGGAAGTGTGAGGTGGGAACATCCAAGCTGACTGCCAACACCACCATTGCCCTGGGGACTGCGCAGGCATGTCTGATGAGGGTGTACGTGCAGGTGTGGTCACAGGCACTCCATTGGGTCAACGCCTGCAGCTGGACCTCAGGGATGGCAGGATGACGTGGCCCAGATTTTAAGGTGCTCACTGCTGGGGACCTTCCTATGCTTTCTACCAAATATTCTCTTTAACTCATGACATTCTGACATGCTGATGCAGGGAAATTCCACAGCCCAGGCTCCACTTTTTCTCTCCTCTATTGCTGTGTGCAGGGTCCACCCAAAGCTGTTGGATTTGTGGCATTTAGAAGTCCCTGGCAAAACATGGGGCACCTGGGCGGCTCAGTCGGTTGAATGTCTGAATCTTGATTTCAGCTCAGGTCATGATCTCATGGTTCCTGAGTTCAAGCCCTGTGTTGGGCTCTTTGCTGATAGCAGTCTTCTTGGGATTCTCTCTCCCTCTCTCTCTGCCTCTCCCCTGCTTGTGCTCTCTCTCTCTCTCTCTCTCTCTCTCTCTCTCTCAAAATAAATAAATAAACATTTTTTAAAAGTTCCTGGCAAAACGTTTGCTGGCTTTATTGTTAGGCACTCCATATTTTTTGTTGCTTTGTTAAATTGATTTTCTATCATTGTTTTTTGGAGCATAGAAAGGCAATCAATTTTTTGTTTATTGATTATAGATCCAGGCACTCATTAAACTACCTTATTAATTCCAGTTCTCTGTTTGTAAATTGGGGGGAGGGGTGTTTTCTATTTATATAGTAATATCATACATCAAACAATATCAGATATCAAGCAATCATTACTATTTGGTCTCCTTTTTTCTAATCCTTATAGGTAAAATTTCTTTTTCTTCTTGGTCTGCACTGTCTGGGATATCCGGGACAATACTGAATGAAAATAGCACACTGGAGGGGTGCTGGGGTGGCTCAGTCAGTCAAGCGTCCGACTTCAGCTCAGGTAGTGATCTCACAGCTCCTGAGTTTGAGCCCCATGTCGGGCTCTGTGCTGACAGCATGGAGCCTGGAGCCTGCTTCAGATCCTGTGTCTCCCTCTCTCTCTGCCCCTTTCCCACTCACACTCTGTCTCTTCTCTCAAAAATAAATAAACATTGAAAAAGATTTTTAAAAAGAAAAGAAAAGAAAAGAAGAAAAGAAAAGAAAAGAAAAGAAAAGAAAAGAAAAGAAAAGAAAAGAAAAAAAAGAAAAGAAAAGAGCACACTGGGTTTCCCGTCTTATTCCTGACTGGCTAAAGATTACTCTTGTCTCTAGCCTGTCACCCTAAAGTGTAATGCTTGTTGTAGATTGTTAGTATATACCCACTCCTATTTCTTTTTTTTAATTTTTCAAAAATTTTTAATGTTTATTTATTTTTGAGAGAGAGAGCACGAGCAGGGGAAGGGCAGAGAGAGAGGGAGACACAGACTCCAAAGCAGGTTCCAGGCTCTGTGCTTTCAGCACATAGCCCAATGCAGGGCTCGAACCCACGAACTTCAAGATCATGACCTGAGCTGAAGTTGGACACTCAACCGACTGAGCCACCCAGGTGCTCGCACCCACTCTTATTTGCCAAGAGTTTGGGTTTTTTTTTTTTTTTAATCATGAGTGGCTTTTGCATTTTATCAAATTATTTTTCTGCATTTATTGAGAATATTGTATGCTATTTTCTTCCTCTGCCTGTTAATGTGTTGGATTCACTCATAGACTTTCTGATATTAAATCAACATTAAGTTTCTGGAATACTACACCTTGACATGAATTGTTGATGTTCATATATATATATATATATATATATATATATTGCTTGGATTCAGTTTGCTGGTATTTTACTTACAAGGTTTTTGCATCCATGTTCACAAGTAGATTGGCCCATAATTTACTTTTCTCCTAATTTTCTTGTCTATTTGGGTATCTCCTGTATTTTAGTATTATGAGATGTATTGGAGAACATTTCCTCTTATGACAAAAACAGTTTAAGGCCAAGATGATATGGGATGTCTGGCTGGCTCATTCAGTGGAGTGTGTGGCTCTTAATCTCGGGGTTATGAGTTCAAGCCCCACATTGGGCATGGAGATTACTTTAAAATAAAATATTAAAAAAAAAGACCAAGATGATCTTCTCCTTTAAGGTTTTTTTTTCACTTACCTCAGTCTATTGTTTGCTTTATGAAAGATTTTTTGCTAATAATTTGGTTTCTTTAAATATTATAAGGACTATTCTTTAAGCTTTTATTTTATTTATTTTGAGAAAGACAGAGAGAGCACAAGTGGGAGAGGGGCAGAGAGAGAGAAAGAGAGAGAGAGAGAGAGAGAGAATCCCAAGCAGGCTCTGTGCTGTCAGCACAGAGCCCAATTTGGGGCTCAAACTTGCAATACTATGAGATCATGATCTGAGCTGAAACCAAGAGTCAGATGCTTAACCAACTGAGCCACCCAGGCTAAGGACTGTTCACTTAGGTTTTCTATTTCTCCTTGAGGCAATTTGTTTAATTGTATTTTCTAGATATTTTTAGAACGTTTGGAGTATAAGGGCATTGAGTCATCCATATTATTTTCCTACTATCTTTTTTTAATTTTTATTTTATAGTGAGAGAGCATAAGCAGGGGGAGAGAGGTAGACAGGAGGAGAGAAGGAGAGAGACGGAGAGAAAGAGAGAGAGAGGGAGAAAGAGAGAATGCCACATGGGGCTCCATTCCACAAACCGTGAGATCATGACGTGAGCCAAAATCAAGACTTGGACGCTCAGCCAACTGAGCCGCCAAGGGGACCTTAATGTGCATCTATTTTATGAGTGATGTTGAGCATCTCTTGATGCTTAAGGACCATTTGCATTCTTTTCTCTATGAAGTATTTCCTCTGCCCATTTTTTGATTGGATTTTTGGTCTTTTTCATACAAGAGAAAAAACTCTTTTTAATTTACTTATTGCTATGGATGATGTTGTGATTTATAATAAGAAATATATGTTTGGTCTCCATCCCATTTCCTGGCACATGGATCTCCCAAAATCCTCAGGATTTCCTAGGAGACCAGCCTGCCTTTTGTTATGTTAATGAGGTGGCTTTGGAAAGTCCACCTAAGGGTGGGGGCTGGTTATGTGGAGAACCAACCACATAATTAGAAGGCTGGAGATTTCAGTCCCAGACACCAGCCTTCCAGGGAGGGGAGAGGGGCTGGAGGTCAAATCAATCTCACGAGTGGCCGGCGATTTAATCAATCGTGCCTGCACAATGAAGCTCCATAAACACCCTAAAGCATGGGGTTCCGAGAGCTTCCGGGTTGGTGAGCACGTGGAGACTTGGGGAGAGTGGCGCTCCTGAAGAGGGCCCGGAAGCCCCACGCACTGTACCCGTACCCTGCCCAATGCATATCTTCCATCTGGCTATTTCTGAGTTACAGCCTTTATAATAAACCAGTAATCTAGTAAGCAAAGTGGTTCCTTGAGTCTTGTGAGCCACTCTACCAAATTAAACAAACCCAAGGAGGGGGTTGTAAAGCCTCCAATAGATAGCCAGTGGATCAGAAGCACAGGTGATAACCTGGATTTGTCACTGGCATGTTTTGGGGTAGCAGGGAGCAGTCTTGCAGGACTGGGACCTTACCCTATGGGATCTGATGCTCTCTCCAGGGAAACAGTGTCACAACTGAGTTGAATTGTAGAACACCCAGCTGGTGTCAGAGGATTGCTTGCTTGGTGTGGGAAAACCCCTCTCACATTGGAATTGGTGATTAGAACCTTTTATTATGTAACAAACCATTCCAAAAATTTAGTGGCTTAAAAGAACAATGATTCATTGCTCCTCTGGATGCTGAGGTTGAATGGGCTTAGCTGGGTGGTTCTTCTCAGATGGCAACCACCTGGGCTTAGTTACTTGGCTGTATTCAGCTTGCAGCTGGGCTGAGCTGGACAGTCCAAGAAGACTTGACTCACTTGTCTGGTATGCTGGTGCTCCCTATGTGGCCTTTTCAAGGGGTTGGCTTGGGCTTCTTCACCGAATAGTGGTCCCAAGGAAGTCAGTTTTCATGCATATTTGCTCCCTTTCAAGAAGGAAGACATGAGAAGCTTCCAGTACTCTTAAGGCATAGATTCAGAAGTCATAGAACATCATTTCTGTGTTCTATCAATCATACAAAGTCACAGGCCAGCCCAGACTCAATGGATGGGAAATAGATGGGAGAAGTGGTGTGGGGTACAAGGAAGGAAAAAACAGTAGCGGCCATCTTTCAAGACCATCTGCCATCCTTATCTATAGGAGGTAATTTATCCCTTGTGAAATTAGCTAGAAATATTTTTGCCAATGTATCATTTGCCTTTTGATTGTGCTTATGTTTGTGTATACGTGTGTAGAGTTTTTTAGCTTTTTTTTATTTTTTTTTAAATGTTTGTCTTTATTTTTGAGACAGAGACAGGCATGAGTGGGAGAGAGGCAGAGAGAGAAAGAGACACAGAATCCGAAGCAGGCTCCAGGCTCCGAGCTGTCAGCACAGAACCCAACGCGGGGCTCAAACTCATCAACTGCGAGATCATGGCCTGAGCTGAAGTCGGACGCTCAACTGACTGAGCCACCCAGGCGCCCCTTAGCTTTTTATTTTGAAACAATTGTATAATCACAAGAAGTTGCAAGACAGTAGAGAGAGAGGTCCTCTTATGCCCATCACCCAGTTTCTCCCAATGATCGCCTCTTACATACCATAGTACATCAGCACCAAGAAAATTGGCATTGATACAATGCCTGTCATTTTATCACATGTAAAGATTCATGGAACTACCACTGCAATCAAGATACAGAACTCATCCATTACCACAAACGTCTTCCTCTAGACCTCTTATAGTCATACCCACTGCCCTCTCCCCACCATACCGATCCCTGGCAACCACAAATCTGACTTGCATCTCCACAGAGGGCTGACCTCCAAAAAGATATGTCCAATTCCTAATCCCCAGAATCTGTGACTATGACTGTATTTAGGAAAAGGGTCTTTGCAACTATAATTAAGGAGCTCAAGATGAGATCACACGGGAGTTAAGGTTAGCCCTAAATCCAAGGACAGTATCTTTATATATATATATATAAATATATATATATATATATATATATATATATATATATATATATATATATATTTCAGCCACTGGCACAAAAATGGACACATAGATCAATGGAACAGAATGGAGAGCCCAGACATAAGCCCATGGTTATATGGTCAATTAATCTTGTACAAAAGAGGCAAGAATATGCAATGGGAAAAAGTCTCTTCAACAAATGGTGTTGGGAAAACTGGACAGCAACATGCGAAAGAGTTGAAATTGGACAACTTTCTTATACCATACACAAAATTAAACTTAAAAGGTATTAAAGACCTAAATGTGAGACCTGAAATCATAAAACCCCTAATGTGTGTGTGTGTGTATATATATATATATATATATATATATATATGTGTGTGTGTGTGTGTGTGTGTGTGTATATATATACATAGTGTGTGTGTGTATGTATATATATGTGTATATATATATATATATATATAGTAATCTTAGTAATCTCTCGGGCATTGGCCTTGGCAACATTTTTCTAGATATGTCTTTGGAATTGTCACTATTTTTTATTTTAGCTATTCTGATAGATGGATAGTGATACCTCATCATTGTCTTCATTTGCATTTCCATCTTGTATATGGAAATACATCTTTTCCAGTGCTTATTTCCCCCCTGTGTATCCTCTTTAGTAAAATGTCTCACCATGCCTTTTGGCCCTTTCCTAACTGAATTGTTCACTGCTGAATCTCGAGAGCATATATTCTAGATATGAATCCTTTGTCAAATACATAGTTTTTACAAATATTTTCTCCCAGTGTATAGTTTGTCCTTTCATTTTCTTAACAGATTCTTTGCGAAAGCAAAGTTTTCAAACGTGGAAGAAGTCCAATATGTCCTTTTTTTTCCCTTTAACAGATTGTGCTTTTAGTGTCATGTTCAAGAAATCTTTACCAAGAACTGTGTCCTGAAGATTTTCTCACATTATCTTCTAAAAATTTTATCTTCTTACATTTAACACTTAAGTCTTTAAACCATCTTGAGATAATTTTTGTGTAAAGTGCAAGGGGTGCCTGGGTGGCTCAGTCGGTTAAGTGTCCAACTCTTGATATCAGCTCAGGTCATGAGCTCAAAGTCATGGGATCAAGCTCCTTGCTGAGCATGGAGTCTGCTTGGGATTCTCCCTCTCCCTCTCCCTCTGCCCCTCCCCCACTCATATTCTCTCTCTCTCTCTCTCTCTCTCTCTCTCTCTTTCAAAATAAATAAACAAAAAATTTCTAAGTATAAGATTTAGGTCAAAGAACATTTTCTTGCCCTGCATGTCCAATAGTTCCAGCACCATTTGCTGAAAAGACTATTCTCCCTCTAATTGCTTTTGCACCTTTATCAGAAACCAGGTGGCCCTACTTGATTGGGGTGATTTCTGGATTCTGTTTCATTGATCCCTCCACCAATACCTTGGAATCTGGAAGGTCTTAGAATCTGGTGTCGTGGGGCGCCTGGGTGGCGCAGTCGGTTAAGCGTCCGACTTCAGCCAGGTCACGATCTCGCGGTCTGTGAGTTCGAGCCCCGCGTCGGGATCTGGGCTGATGGCTCAGAGCCTGGAGGCTGCTTCCGACTCTGTGTCTCCCTCTCTCTCTGCCCCTCCCCCATTCATGCTCTGTCTCTCTCTGTCCCAAAAAAAATAAATAAACGTTGAAAGAAAATTAAAAAAAAAAAAAAGAATCTGGTGTCGTGATTCTTCCTACTTTATTCTTCTTTTTCAAAATTGTTTTAGCTATTCTAGTTCCTTTTTCTTTCATTGTAAATTTAAGGATAACCGTGTCCATATCCAAAAAAAAAAAAAAAAAAAAAATCTGAGGCACCTGGCTGGCTCAGTCAGTGGAGCATATGACTCTTGATTTAGGTCAGGAGTGTAAGTTTGAGCCATATAATGGGTGTAGAGATTACTTTAAAAGAAGAAATTATAAAAGAGTCTGCTGAGATTTTGATAGCAACTGTGTCAAACCTATATATCAATTTGGAAGAATTAATATCTTTACAATGTGAGTCTTCTAATCCATGAACACAGTATGTCTTTCCATTTATTTAGATCTTCTTTGAGGTCTTTCATTAGCACTGTGTAGTTTTCAGTGTGTAAATCCTGCCCATGTTTTGTTAGATTTACACCTAAGTATTTCTTTTTTTAAGCAATTATAAATGGTATTAAATTTTAATTTCAGGGTCCATGTGTTTACTGCCAGTATGTAGAAATACAGTTAATTTTGTATCGAATTATTTTGCTGAAATCACTTGTTAGTTATAGGAGGGTTTTGTAGATTACTTGGGATTTTTATGTAAACCCTACATGTTTTCTACAAATACAGAGACTTCCTTCTTCCTTTCCAATGGTATACCTTTTATTTTATTTTCTTGACTTGCACTAGCTAGAAGTTCTGGCACTATGCCAAACAGCAGTGGTGAGAACAGACATCCTTGCCTTGTTCCTGATCATAGGGGGAAAGTATCTAATCTTTCACCATTAAGTGTGATGTTAGCTACAGATTTTCTTGAAGATGATCTTTATCAAGATCTTTATCAAGAAAATCTCTTATTTCTAGTTACCTGGGAGTTTTTATCATGAATAGATGTTGAAATTTGTCAAGTGTTTTTTTTCTATATCAATTGATATGATCATGTGATTTTTCTTAATCTGTTAATATAGCAGACTGATTTTTAATTTTTTTTTTACCATTTATTTATTTTTGAGACAGAGAGAGAGCATGAACAGGGGAGGGTCAGAGAAAGAGGGAGACACAGAATCTGAAACAGGCTCCAGGCTCTGAGCTGTCAGCACAGAGCCCGACGCGGGGCTCAAACCCACAGACCACGAGATCATGACCTGAGCTGAAGTCAGCCGCTTAACCGACTGAACCACCCAGGCGCCCCCAGACTGATTTTTTTAATGTTTATCTTTTGGCGGGGGGTGGTGGGGGCAGACAAAGAAAGAGAATCTCAGACAGGCTCTAAGCCAATGCACAGAGCCTGACACAGACCTCAAACTCACCAATCATGAGATCGTGACCTGAGCTGAAATCAAGAGTTGGATGCTTAACCTACTGAGCCGCCTAGGTGCTCCACATTAATTGATTTTTGAATGTTGAACCAGCCTTGCATCCCTGGAACACAGCCCACGTGGTCATGGTATATAATTGTTTCTATACATTGCTGAATTCTATTTGCTTATTTTTTTTAAAGAATTTTAAAATATAATTTTACATGTCAGTTATACCTCAATAAAGCTGAAATTAAGAAATAAAAATAAATTAGCAGGGAGGAAAGAATTTTCCATCTGTATGCAAAGTCACTCTGACTTTGGCTCAGGTCATGATTTCACGGTTTGTGGGTGTGAGCCCCGCATCAGGCTCTGTGCTGACAGCTCAGACCCTGGAGCCTGCTTCAGATTCTGTGTCTCCCTGTCTCTCTGCACCTCCCCACCTCATGCTCTGTCTCTCAGAAATAAACAAAAAATGTTTAAAAAATTTTTTAATGTTTGATAGAATTTATCAGTGAAATCTTCTGGCCCTGGAAATTTCTTTTAGGGGGATTTTTAAATTATGAATTTAATTTCCTTAGTAGTGATAGAGCTATTTATATTAACCATTTCATATTGAGTGAGTTGTGGAATTTGTGTTTTTGAGGAAATGGTCCTTTTCATCTAAGTTGTCAAATGTACCTATATGGAGTTGTTTGTAGTATTTCCTTTTTATTATTTCAAATATGTCTGCAGGGTCTGTCTTATTCCTGGTATTAATGATCTGTGTCTTCCCTCTTTTATTCTTTGTCAGCTTTGCCAATTCTTTGTCAATTTTATTGATCCTTTCAAAGAACCAGCTTTTTGTTTCATTGATTTTCTCTATCATTCTGTGTTTTCAATTTCGTTAATTTCAGATCTTATCTTTATTATTTCCTTCCTTCTGCTTGCTTTGGATTTAGTTTGCTCTTATTTTTCTAGGTTCTTGAGTGAAAACTTGAGTATGGATTTGAGATATTCCCTCCCTCTCTTTTAATGTAAACATTTAGTGTTGTAAATTTTTTTCCAGCATGGCTTTAACTTCATCCCACAAATTTTCATGTTATATTTTCCTTTTCAATGTATTTTTTTTAATTTCACTTAAGGTTTCTTCTTTGCTCCATGGGGTTGTTTAGAAGTGTGCTGCTTAGGGGCACCTGGGTGACTCAGTTAGTTGAGCATCCGACTTGGGCTCAGGTCATGATCTCATGGTTCGTGAGTTCGAGCCCCACATTGGGCTCTGTGCTGACAGCTCAGACCCTGGAGCCTGCTTCATATTCTGTGTCTCCCTCTCTCGCTGCCCCTCCCCCACTCATACTCTGTCTCTCTCTCTCTCTCTCTCAAAATTAAATAAACACTTAAAAAATTTTTACAAAGGGGCCTGAAGCTAGAAAGAAAAGAAAGAAAGAAAGAAAGAAAGAAAGAAAGAAAGAAAGAAAGAAAGAAAGAAAGAAGGAAGGAAGGAAGGAAGGAAGGAAGGAAGGAAGGAAGGAAGGAAGGAAAAAAAAGAAGTGTGCTGTTTAGTTTCCAAGTGTTTGGAGATTTCCTGTTATTTTTGTTAGTGATTTCTAGTCTGATTCTGGTAGAGTTGGAGAACACATTCTGTATGATTTCAGTTAATTTACATTTTTTGACGTTTGTTTTATGGCACCGGATATAGTCTACCTTGGTGTCTGATCTGTGGGTGCTTGAGAGGGATGTGTGCTCTGCTTATGGGGTGGACTGTTGTATAAACATCAATTACATCTTGTAGGTTGATGATATGGTTGAATTTTCTAGATCTTTGATGATTTTCTGTCTAATTTGTCCTATTAATTGTTGAGGAAGGGTGTTGAAATCTCCAACTATCATTGTGGAGCTCTCTATCTCTTCCAGTTGTTGTTTTTTGTTTTTTTTTTCCTTTTATTTTTTGCTATGCATATTTTACAGTTCTGTTTGATATATACACATTTAGGGTTAACATGTCTTCCTGGTATGGAAGGGCTCCTTGATGGGAGTTCAGGTTCCTAACTCAGCCTCTGTGGGTACCACCCAGCCCGGAGAGGGAGGGGTGCCTCATTAGTGCTCCCCACAAGGCCTCCACTGACACCTTGAGGGGATGGCCTCATTACTGCTAACAACTGGTTGAATTCCTGGCTCTCCCCTATATCTCCTCCAACAACACTCCCAACAAACAGGCAAAGGGATACCTTGTTACTGCTGAGTAGAGGCAAAAGTCCAGCCTCCCCAAGTTCTCCACTGACACAGCAGGGTGCTGGGGTAACATTGCTTTGTTTGCACCCAGCAGGGACACAAGTCTTGGCTCCTCACTTGGCCTTGTCCAACACCACCCAGTGATGAGGGCGTAGATTAGAGTACCTCATTACAGCCAGGCAAGAATGGAAGTCTAGGCTCTTCACACAGCCTTTGATGATGGCAGTGGGGGAGGGGAGGGGAAAGGGATCATTTTTCCTGTGGAATTTGGCGGAAGTAGAGTAGCTATTGTCTAAAAATTTTCTGTCTTGCTAGGCTGTCTCTCTCCTAGTCCTTTAGCCACAGACAGAGGGCTTTGTTGAGAACTTTCATCAGTCTGCCTTTATCTCTCCACCCTATGTTTGTTTTCTAGGAGTTTTAGTTGTACTTAGGAGATATAGGGAAAGTATATCTATTCCATCTTTCCCAGGAGCAGAATAGAAAATTCGTCTTAATATAATCAAATTTATCAGACCTATTTGATGGCTTTTAACTTTGAGTGATAGAAAGGATGTCCCCATCTCAAAGGTTATAAAGAAATTTGCCGTGTGATCTTCTAGTAATTGTATGATTTCACTTTTCGAATTCAAATCTTTGATACATTTGAAACTTATCATGAGCACTGTGAGGTATGACTCCAACTTTGTATTTTTCCAAAAAGCTACCCAGTTTTTCCAACAGTTGCTGCTACTTGGTGTATAGATATCCATAATTATTATATCTTTGTTGAGAATTGTAAACTTCAGCATCATAAAATATCCTTATTTGGCTCATTTAATGCTTAAAAAAATTTTTTTAATGTTTATTCATTTTTGAGAGAGAGAGAGTGTGTGAGCAGGGGAGGGACAGAGAGAGAGGGAGACACAGAATCCAAAGCAGGCTCCAGGCTCCGAGCTGTTAGCACAGAGCCCAAGGCAGGGCTCAAACTCACAAACCGTGAGATCATGACCTGAGCCGAAGCTGGACGCTTAACTGAGCCACACAGGCGCCCCCATTTAATACTTTTTATATAAATTCTATTTTGTATATTATGATTATAATCCCTAATTTTATTTTTTCGCATTTAGCTATTATGCTTGCCTATTCTTTTATTTTTATATTTTCTGAATCTTTGTTTTAGGTTTGTCTCTAGTGTGCAACACAAAGTTAGATTTTTACTTTGTGATCTAATCTGAAAATCTCTTTCTTTTAAAAGATGAGTTTAGCACACTTACATTTTTTTTAATTTTTTTAATGTTTATTTATTTCGAGAGAGAGAGAGAGGGAAGGGGCAGACAGAGAGGGAGAGACTCCCAAGCAGGCTCTCACTGTCATCACAGAGCTGTATGGGGGGCTCGAACTTACCAACCATGACATCATGACCTGAGCTGACACCAAGAGCTGGATGTTTAACTGACTGAGCCACCCAGGCGCCCCCGCACATTTATATTTATTGATATGAAGTACATTTCTTCTTAGTTCTACTATTTAATGTTGTACTTACCTATCACATATACATTAAATTACTTTAGCATGTGGTCAGTTTGCTCGTTTTATTATTCTAATTTTGGCAAGGTTTGTATTTTTATTTTATTGATTACTAAAATTATGCATAAAAGGCACCTGGCTGGCTTAGTTGAAGGAGGATGTGACTCTTGATCTCAGGGTCCTGAGTTCAAGCTCCACATTGAGTGTAGAGATTATTTACATTAAAAAAATTCTAGGAGCACCTGGGTGGCTCAGTCAGTTAGGCATCTGACTTCAGCTCAGGTCATGATCTCACTGCTCATGGGTTCAAGCCCTGCATCGGGCTCTGTGCTGACAGCTCAGAGCCTGGAGCCTGCTTCAAATTCTGTCTCCATCTGTCTGCCCGCGCCCCCCCCCCCCCCCCGCTCATGCTCTGTCTCTCTGGCTCTGTCTCTCTGTCCCTCTCTCTGTCTCTCAAAAATAAAAAATAAAATATTTTAAAAAATTTTTAAATATTTTTAGGGGTGCCTGGGTGGCTCAGTCGATCAAGCATTCAGCTCTTGATTTCAGCTCAGATCATGATCTCACAATTTGTGAGATCAAGCCCTGAGTCAGCCTCTGCACTGCCAGCACAGAGCCTGCTTGGGATTCTCTCTCCCTCTCTGCCCCTCCTCCGTGCTTACTCTTTCTCTCTCTCTTAAAATAAATGAACATTCTTTTTAAAAATCTTCTAATAAACTAAAATTATGCATAAACTTATAGGTTAAATCTTTCTTCTCCCCCTCCCTAAGCCCTGTGCCTGACCTGACCTGACCCTGAGAGCCACGAGTCAGTCAGTCACTTGTTGCTGGAGGTGTTGTCCCACTGGAATAGAGGCCATCAGTCACGGCCAGACTAATAGGCCACGAGCAGTGCTCATGTGTTAAATTTTTGTATAACAACTCTTGTCCCCTCCTGTTTCAGGTGCTTGTTACTTTCCTACTATGTAGAGCAGGAAGAAAAAAAAAAGTTTATAGCCCCATCTCTCCTATTTCTTCCCTGTCCTCTATATCCCAATTTAGGACATTGGGCTTCTTTTTCTCTACCTTTGTTTGTCTAATGGTTTCTTTATTTTTATTTACCTTTGCCTTCTTAAATATGCTTAAATTCCTACCACTTGGTTAGTTAGTTTTACAACTAACTAGGTATTTACCTTTAACTCTTGGGGCGCCTGGGTGGCTCACTCGACTGAGTGCCCACCTCTTGATTTTTGGGGTCATGATCTCAGTGTTGTGGGATCAAGCCCTGTGTCAGGCTCTGTGCTGAGCATGGAGCCTGCTTAGGATTCTCTCTCTCCCTCCCTCACTTCTGCACGCTCTCGCTCTCTGTCTCAAATAAAATTAAAAAAAAATAATAGTACTTTCAAAAAAATTTTTTAATGTTTATTTCTGAGAGAGAGAGAGAGACAGAGAATGACAGAGTGCAAGCGGGGAGGGGCAGAGAGGGAGACAGAATCTGAAGCAGACTCCAGGCTCTGAGCTGTCAGCACAGAGCCCAATGTGGAGATTGAACTCAAGAACTGTGAGAACATGATCTGAACCAAAGTCGGAAGTTTGACTGAATCACCCAAGCGCCCCATAAAAAAAAAAAAATACCTTTAACTCTTAACTATGGAGAACAAACTGATGGTTACCATAGGGGAGGTGGGCAGGGGGAATGGGTGAAACAGGTGATCAGAATTAAGGAGGGCACTTGTGATGAGCACCGGGTGATGTATGGAATTGTTAAATCACTATAGTGTACACCTGAAACAATATCACACCGTATGTGAATTATACTGGAATCCAAATAAAAAGCTTAATTAAAAAAATAAATAATAATTTTTTTAATATCTTGAACTCTATTGCATACAAGGCAACTCTCAAACTTAATTCTACCTTCTACTTTCTTTGTTTATTCATTCTACACCTTTTTTTTTTTTTTATTCTACTGCCCCTTTTCCTCCCATGTCTTGTAAGTTGATTCATTGTCAGGACATACAACATTAGTATTAGCTTGGCAATTACTCATACCCAATACCCTCCATCAGACCTTTTGCCCAAGTTTCCTGTCATCTCAATCTTAGTGAACCTTCAGCCAAGCGAACCCTGTGGTTTCTGCTATTGAATGTTTAATACTTTCTAGCCCTCATACAGTTTAACTTAGCTAGATAAGTCTTGGCTTCCATTTTCTTTTATTGGCAATCTTATGGCTGTTACCACCCTGTCTTCTGACTTTGTGTTGACTTTGAGTGATGGAGCAGTGTGATGCCAACTAGTTTTCTTTCTCTCAAGTAACATTTTTGCCTGACTGTGCAAGAGTCTTCCTTTATCTTTAAATTCCAGTCATTTTCTAGGACAGGTAGCAGTAATGACATTCTGTGTCAATTTTCCCTGGAATACATTGTGTGTTCTCAATGTATAGACTAAAATCTATTTCAGGAAAGATTTCTTCAATTATTTTTTAAATGTTTGTTCTGAATCACTCTTTTGGTTTCTTCCCTGTAGATTCCAATTATGCATATAAAGAACTTATCAAACTAAGCATCCCCCCAAAAAATAATCCAGTGAAGAAATGGGCAGAAGACATGAATAGACACTTTTCCAAAGAAGACATCTAGATGGTCAACCGACACATGAAAAAATGCTTAACATCACTCATCATCAGGGAGATACAAATCAAAACCACATGGAGATACCACCTCACACCTGTCAGAATGGCTAACATTAACAACTCAGGAAAAAATGCAGGTGTTGGAGAGGATGTGGAGAAAGAGGAACTGTCTTATACTGTTGGTGGGAATGCAAACTGGTGCAGCCACTCTAGAAAACAGTATGGAGGTTCCTCAAAAAATTAAAAATAGAACTACCCTACAACCCACCAATTGTACTACTGGGTATTTATCCAAAGGATACAAAAAATGCCGATTCAAAGGGGCACATGCACCCCAATGTTTATAGCAGCACTATCAACAATAGCCAAAGTATGGAAAGAGCCCAAATGTCCAACGACCAATGAATGGATAAAGAAGATGTGGCATATATATATAATGGAATATTACTCAGTGATCAAAAAGAATGAAATCTTGACATTTACAACAACGTGGATGAAACTAGAATGTATTACGTTATGTGAAATTAGTCAGAGAAAGACAAATAACATATGATTTCACTCGTGGAATTTAAGGAAGAAAACAGATGAACACAGGAGAAGGGAAGGAAAATAAGAGAAAAACAGAGAAGGAAGCAAAACATAAGAGACTCTTAAATACAGAGAACTGAGGGTTGCTGGAGGGGAGGAGAGTGGAGGGATGGGCTAGATGGGTGACAGGCATTAAGGAGGGCACTTGTGATGATAACTGGGTGTTTTATGTAAGTGATGAATCACTAAATTCTACTCCTGAAACCAATACTACACTATATGTTAACTAACTTGAATTTAAATAAAAAATAAAAAAAGATTCCAATGATGTAGCTATTGGGTCTCTCTTACTGGTTTTCTCTATATATCACTTTTTATTAGAAGATAATTTTTATTTATTTTATTCTGATAAAAAGTATATAAAATAATATTTACCATTGTAACCAATTTTTTTAAGTAGGCTTCACACCTAGTGTGGAGCCCAATGTGGGGTTTGAACTCACAACCCTGAGATCAATACCTGAGCTGATCACAAGTGTCAGATGTTTAACTGACTGAGCCACCCAGGCACCCCCTGTATTATAACCATTTTTAAGTGTACAGTTCAGTAGAATCAAGTACATTCATTTTGTTGCAACCATCACACATCTACAGAACATTTTCATCATTCCAAACTGACACTCCAGCCATTAAACACTAATTCCCTACTTCCTCCTGCTCCCAGGCCCTTGGAACCACTGTTCTACTTTCTGTCTCTATGAAACTGACTACTCTGGGTACTTCATATTAGCAAAATCACACAGTATTTACCCTTTTGTGCCAGGCTTATCTGACTTAGCAAAATGTCTTCAATCTATGTTGTAGCAAGTATCAGAATCTCCTTCCTTTTTAAAGTTGATAATATTTCATTGTATACCCACATTTTCCTTATCCATGCATTCATTCATGGACACTTGGGTTGTTCCCACCTTTTGGCTATTGTGAGTAATGTTGTATGAACATGATGCACAAATATCTGTTCAAGTTCTTGCTTTCAATTTTTGGGTGTATACTCAGAAGTGAAATTACTTCATCAAATGATAATTCCACGTCTAATATTTTGAAGAAGTGCTCTACCACTTTCCACAGTGTCTGCAACATTTTCCATTCCCACCAGCAATGCACAAGGGTTCCATCCATACCAACATGTTGTTTTCTGTTTATTTTTTTATTATAACCATTCTGATAGGTGTGAAGTGGTATCTCATTGTGGTTTTTATTTGCATTTCCCTTATGATTATTGATATCAGGCATCTTTTCATGTGCTTACTGGTCATTTAAATATGTTCTTTGGAAAATGTCTATTCAAGTTCTTTGCCTAATTTTGAATAGAGTTGTTTGACTTTTTTGTTATTGAGTTTCAGAAGTTCTCCGTATAACCTGGATATCAACCCTTTACCAGATAGGAGATTGGCAAATATTTTCTCCTACTCCATGGGCTACCTTTTTATTTTGTTGGTTCCGTTTTTAATATGGGGGTGTCAGGGTGGTTCAGTCAGTTGAATGTCTGACTCTTGATTTCAGTTCAGATCATGATCCCAGGGCCACTGGGTTCTATGCTGAGCATGAAGCCTGCTTAAGATTCTTCTTCTCTCCCTCTGCCCCTCTTCCCCACTCACTCTCCCTCTCTCTCTCAAATAAATAAATTAATAAATAAATATTTTTAATTTTGATGGAAATACAATTTGTCCATTTTTTCTTTTGTTCCCTGTTCCTTTGGTGTCATATCCAAGAAATTATTGCTAAATCCAATGTCATGAAAATTTCCCCAGTGATTTCATCTAAGGGTTTTATAGTTTTGGCTCTTACACTTAGGTCTATTACTCATTTTGACTTAATTTTTGCATATGATTAGATAAAGATTTTGCATATGATTAGATGTGGATATCCAGTTTTCCCAGCACCATTTCATAACACCTTTGCAAAGACCATCTTTTCCCCCATTGAATGGAAACACCATCAAAAATAATTTTTAAGACTGAAATAATGAATTCATAAAAATATAAAATAAACACATTTAAAATAGTTTCTTTCACTCATTGATTAATGATAAAATCAATAAAACATTACAACCAGTTCAAAGGAGAATTCAAAGAACAGAGACCTATATAGAACATAAAATGAATTTACAAAGAGATATAAAATTGATCTTTTTTGATGCAGTATGTATTAGTTTCCTATTGCTGCTATGACAAGTTACCACAAAATTACTGTCCTAAAACAACAAATTGATTATCTTACAGTTCTAAAGGTCAGAAGTCTGAAACGTATTGGCAAAGCTGTTTTCCTTTTGGAGACTCTAGGGGAGAATCGCTCTCCTGCCTTTTTCCAGTTTCTAGAGGCTGCCTTTATTCTCTGGTTTGTGACCGTGCATTTCTCCAAGCTCTGCTTCCAACATCTCCTTTTCTAATTCTGACTTTCCTGGTTATAAGGACTCTCATGATTACATTGGGCCCTCCTGGATAATTCAAGATAATCTCCTCATCTCAAGATCTTTAATTTAATCATATCTGCACAACCCCCTTTGCCATGTAAAGTAACGGCATTCACAGATTACAGGGATTAAGACGCCAGTCTTCTGAGGACCATTATTCTGCCCACCACAATGGGACATCAGTGTTTCTTTCCATCAGAAAGAGTTCATTTGCATATAAAAATCACTTGTGTTGCTATTGGTTATCTGCCCTTTACAAGATTATAAAACAGCACAAAGACAATGAAAGGCACAGACCCAGGAGAGAGCAAATCCAGAAGGTGGTGCTTAGTTTTTCATTACATTCCAAAGCAGAGTTTTCTATTGAACATGCCCAATAATCTTTTTGGTCCCTTTCAAAGTCTTTCACAATTGATCCTGGTATCTTTAATCTTTTTCATCCCTTTATTTCTATTTCATGGGTTTTTTTTTTTTCATTTCTAACCTCTGTATGCCTTATTGTGCTTTCTGCTCCATTCCTCTTTTGCACTCCTTTTAATTTAGTGTTCATTACTTTGTTGAAATTATTTTGTTTTTTCTTCTCTTTCCTAACTTCTACCAGTCCCTAATGTCCACCCATTACCCATCCATCTCTTCTTCTTGTCTTCTTGTCTGGTTATTTCTTTTTTTTTTTTTTTTTTTTTAGTTTATTTATGTATTTTGAGAGAGAGAGAGAGAGAGAGTGGGGGTGGGGGGAGGAGCAAAGAGAGAGAAAGGGAGAGACAGAGATTCCCAAGCAGACTCTGAACTGTCAGCAAGGACCCCCACTTGGGGCTTGAACTCACAAACCATGAGATCCTGACCTAAGCTGAAATCAATGGTCAATCACTCAACCAACTGAGCCACCCAGGCACCCCTTGTCTGGCTATTTCTATCCCAAGATCCTAAATTTCTGCTTTGTGGTCTTTTGTCATAGCTTCCACTATTTCACTGAGGTATTTATTATTAACTATTATTATTATTATGTTAGAAAATTAGGGTATAACTTTTCCTCACCTTTGGCAACATTTTTCTTATGTACTTTCTTCACCTGCAGAAAAATTCTATTTTTTCTTTTCTGACGTTCTGTATAAATGTACAGTTATACCTATTGTGTTACTGATATTTAAGTGAGCTGTATGGGGCGCCTGGGTGGCTCAGTCAGTTAAGCGTCCAACTTTGGCTCAGGTCATGATCTTGTGGTTCATGGGTTCAAGCCCCGCATCAGGCTCTGTGATGACAGCTCAGAGCCTGGAGCCTGCTTCAAATTCTGTGTTTGCCTCTCTCTCTGCCTCTCCCCAGCTCATGCTCTGTCTCTGTCTCTCAAAATAAATAAATAAATAAATAAATCGTTAAAAATTTTAAAAAAATGCAAAGAGAAATCAGAAAATACTTTGAGATGAATGAAAATAGAGACACTACATACCAAAACTTATGGTGGGCAGCTAAAACGGTGCCTAGAGGGAAAGCTAAGGCTGCAACCACCTATATTAAGTAAGAAGAAAGATCTTGGGGCACCTGGGTGGCTTGGTAGGCTAAGCGACCAACTTCCACTCAGATCATGATCTCATGGTTCATGAGTTTGAGCCTCACATCGGGCTCACTGCTGTCAGCCTGCCGGCACAGAACCCACTTTGGATCCTCTGTCCCATTCTCTCTGCCCCTCCCCTGCTTACACTCTCTCAAAAATAAGTAAATCTTTTTTTAAAAAGAAGAAGAAGAAGAAGAAGAAGAAGAAGAAGAAGAAGAAGAAGAAAAAGAAAGAAAGAAAGAAAGAAAGAAAGAAAGAAAGAAAGAAAGAAAGAAAGAAAGAAGAAAGATCTCAAATCAATAACCTAATGTTCTACCGTAAGATACTGGAAAAAAAAAGAAGAGCAAACTAAAACTAAAAGAGGGTTCTTTCCCAAATCCTGAGCCCCTCTCGCTCCCGCTCCCGCACAAGCAGCTGCCCCCAGGCGATGCTGTGGCTGCCTTCCAGGGATGCACTCTCTTCCCAAATGGGTTCTTTCTAGGTTGGCTACTTCTGAGCCCACTGGAGGCCCATCCACTCCTTCTCTCATCCCCTCCCACTAATTTTCAGTCTGTTCACAGCAGTCCCCCCTCAGGGTGGGACCCTCACCTTCCAGGACCTGACTGTTAGACTCTTCCCCGCTCCCCTTTCTGGTCCTGTTGCCCCACTGAGACAGCGTTTGGCTATAGCTAAATGTAATTTGATGCTTGGAGCTTTCCTGTGTCTCCCAGATTCTCTAAAGGTACAGTTTTGTTATGTCATTGGGGGTGGGGGATGGGGTCAGGCTCCTCATTGCTCTGTATGGATTTTAGAACCAGATGCTTAGAGACCTAGAACTTAGCTCCTGCCTAAACCCTCCCCCACCCAGGTGCTCCAAGGAGCTTTATCACCAAGTAACTCAGGCTTGACCACAGCTCATGCAAGGGGACACAGGGAGCTGTCCCAGCCCATGGTACTGGGGGGCCACTGGGCCACAATGAGGAGCAGAAAATACTGCCCCCGTGCAAGCTCAGTACCACATTTTTTCTGGGATTATTGAGGCAGGATGCGATACTGCAATCCAGTTCTGGTGCTCACCATCAAGAACTACCACCGGACTCCACAAGTTAAAGCACAGACCCCAATGAGCCTTCTCTCACCTCTGCAAGTCTGGGGTTCCCCAGACCACCTGCACTTCTGACCAGCGGGTTACAAATTTGGGGGTTCCCATGACCCCCTCAGTTTCAGTAATTCACTAGAATGGCTCACAGAACTCAGGAAAGTACTAGGCTTAGTTTTATTATAAAGGATATAAATCATAATCAGCCAAAAGTAGAGTATACACATAAGGCAAGGTCTGGGAAAGACCAAACACAGAGCCCCCATGTCTTCTCCCCCGACATCAGGACACAACACCTTCCCTGTGTTCACCAACCAAGAAACTCACCTGAACCTCCGCATCCAGAGTTTTTATTGGGGTTTCATTACGCAGATGAGGTTGGTTGGATCATTGGCCAAGTGTGATTAAACTTCATCTCCAGCACTTCTTCCATCCCCAGAGGTCGGGCAGTTGTGCTAATATCCCAGGGCTCAAAGCCCTGATCCTCAAATCACATGCAGGGTCTTCCTGAGTCATCTCTTTAGCATAAACTGAGGTGTGGTCCAAGGGCCACTATGAATAACCTAAACTCTCCTGTCACTCAGAAAATTCCAAGTGCTTAGAAGCTTCCTCCCAGGAACCCAAGACAAAAAAGCAGACAAATTCTTTCTTATAGCACATAAGGACTTTCGGGTAAGTGTGCCCAAAACAGTGGGAGGCTAAAACCTGTCATCAGAGCAGCCAAGGAGACCAAGAAAGGAGGCCCCGGAAAGAGAGGATGGCAGACAAGAGAGCTATTTCCATAAAGAGCTACATACAGAGCTGTCCTGAGACTTATTCCTCTGGCCTCGGAAGACAAACCAGAAACAGGCAATTCCAGGTCCAGGAGACAAGGGGCTCCTTAGGGAAAACGTTCTTCCCATTTGAAGTGACTTTGGAGAGCGGCTGCCATCCCTGCAAGTGCCCCAGGCTCCCATGTGATGCAAGTCTCCAAAAGAAAGATCCTGCTTGGAGGAAGGGACCACGTGCCCTCTGAGGGTCCCTGCAAATCACAGGGGCCTGGCACATCGCCCCCACCTCAATGCACACCCAGTTAACATGCTGTCATTCTGTGTCACTGCCCCTCGAGATCTGGGTATATTATGGGGGGGATGGAGGAGTAACAGGGGAGCCCACCATCATATACCACAGGATGCAGCATCAAATTGAGTCATAGACACTGTCTGCAAAAGGCCCTCTGGGAAGGTCTCACTGACCATCTTTCCTCCTCATGTCTCCTCATGCCATGGGCTGAGTCCACTCTGCTCTTTTCCCATAACCCAGCCTCTTATCCTCAATTTCTTATATGCAACCCCACATGAGGCTCCAGGACAACTCTGTTCAGCCAGAAACTCACTAAGGTGAATGTTGAGCAAAGTGCCAAGGACGCCTGTTCTCTGCAGCCCAGAGCAGAAGCTTTGACTGCTCCTTCCTCAACATCCCCTACATTTGCTATTAGCAAAGCCCTCGCCTGGCTGGGATGAAGTTATTCCCCCCCTGCTTTGCCAGTTAGCCCAGGCAAGTTCTCTGTCCCTCTGCTGCCCATCCAGTCTGTCTTCATGGGCACTTTCTAGGGACTTACCATGCACAAGCTCACTGGGATTCTGCAGAGCAGGGCTCCATGATATCCCCACCTGTTCTGTCCCCTATGCATGGTGTCCCCAAAATGTGCCCTTCTCTTCCTGTGTCCATGACTTTCATACTCTCCTTAGGTACTCCTCAGACCCATGGCTTCCCATCCTACCCAAATGCTAGAGCACCCCAGTGCCTACTTCCCATCCAAGTCCTTTTCCTGTCTATGCATGGGAACACTCTTTTTTTTTTTTTAATTTTCGAGAAGAGAGAGACAGAGCACAAGCAGGGAAGGGGCAGGGAGAGAGGGAGACACAGAATCCAAAGCAGGCTCCAGGCTCCAAGCTATCAGCACGGAGCCCGACACGGGGCTGCAACCCCATGAATCCAGAGATCATGACCTGATCTGAAGCTGGACGCTTAACCCACTCAGCCACCCAGGTGCCCCTGGATGGAGACCCTCAACTGTGGTTAAATTTGGGATGGGAGGAACCCACTTTTTCCTTTACTCATCCCCGACTACTTGAATATTTCACGATTCTGTGATTTGCCATCTATGATGCTTAGTTTTATGTGTTGACGTGGCTGGGCTGTGGTACCCTGTCATTCAGCCCTCCACTTGCCTAGATGTTGTCGCGAGGTTTTTTAGCAGATGTGATTCATCCCTACAACCAGTTAGCTTTGAGTAAGGGAGATGATCCTCGATCATCTGGATAGGCCTCACCTGATCTGATGAAAGGCCTTAAGAGCACAACTTTCCGTGAGTGGGAAGAGATTGCAGCTGGGGACTACAATGTCAGCTCCTCCCTGATGGCTCCAGTATGCCCCTCCTCACGGCTTCTCCTGCAGATTTCAGACTTGCCTAGGCAGCCTACAATCATGTAAGCCTTTCAGTAAATCAATCTCCCCCACTACCGCCGCCCCCCCCCCCACCTCTTTGGTGTATAAGCGGATTCTGTTTCCCTGGCAGGCCCTGACTGATATACTACCTAATACCCTTAGTTAAACTCAACCTCGGGGCACTGGGTGGCTCAGTCAGTGGAGCATCTGACTTCCACTCAGGCCATGATCTCATGGTTCATGAGTTCGAGCCCCGAATCGGGCTCTCTGCTCTCAGTGCAGAGCCTGCTTTGGATCCTCTGTCCCCCTCTCTCTCTCTCTGCCCCATCCCCGTTCACACTCTCTCTCAAAAATAAATAAATAAAACATTAAAAAAAAAACTTCAAACCCATCATTCTCCTTCACTCTGCCCCACCATCGTGCCCACCAAGGCACCCTCCCACCAGGTCTTTATCCTGGTGAACTGCATGGACTGCCTTGTGGCTGTCCACACCAGAAGTCCATGGGTCTCCTCCCTCCCATTCCCGGTCAGCCGGCCCACCCCAGGCGTTTCTCAAATCTGCACCCAGCTGTCCACCCTCTACCCCTTCCTTTTCTCCTTCCTGCTTTGGCAAAACCGTCTCACTGGGTTCCCTGTCCCTATGAGAGCTTAGACCTCCCCATTCCACCCATCAGCCACATGGCCTCTGAGAAGCCCCTCTCCCCTGTTCAAAGGCATCTCCTGTGTGCAACACAGAGTCCATCCCCCTAAGCCGGTGGGCTCTGCCCATCTCTCCCCCACCTCTTCCTCCAGCAGCATCCCCCCAGCTCTATGCCTGGAATGGGCTTCCCTCTCTCACCTCCGTACCTCTGTTTCTACTTTCCCTCCTCCCCAACCACTTCACCTGCCCAAGGCCAGGTCCTCGGGCCTCTAGCTACCATCTGGCTGGCTGCTTGCTTCTCCAAATCCCCAGCTTAACTCAGCTTCACCTGGTTCCTACCTCCAAGCCGAAAAACGTGATTAAGTGCTCAAAAATATTTGCCCCAGGAATAACAGGACAGACTGATTTCCCCAGTCTTTCCTTCTTGCCTTGTCTCTTTCCTAGTCATCATACAAACCAAAGAAATGTGTTTAATTAGTTTGGGGGTTTACCAAAGGGAATTTTGTTGTCTCTGTTCATGACTTAACTGCAGATGATTAGAACAAAGGATATTTTGCGCCTTAAGAAGATGAGATAAATCTGCTTTGACTCCTATTCGGGCTCCAGTGGAGTTTTTCTGTGTTTGTTTCCCAGCTCTGATGGGTGATTCTTCAATACGTCCAAGAAGAACGCATGGCTTCAGAGCCATTTCTCTGGGGTCTCAGGCAGGTGACAAGAGCTTTGCTGTTCTGTGTTCCAGTGGCTCCTTCATGACTGGATCAGAAGGAATTCACTGAAAGCGTCTTCATTTCCCAAGACAGAGTCCTTGTCCCTGACCTTGAGCCTTTGTCTCCATCCCTATCATGGCATTAACTCATTAAATAAACCTCTGGCCCACCACCATGGCCTGGAGGGCGAGACCGGAGCCTGGCGTCCTCCTTGCTGGGCAGGGCCAACGGGGTCCTCTGCGTGACGAGCTGGCCAGTCCCAAAGCCATGGGACAGCAAACACAGCAGGCACAGCCTGCTAACAGGGAGACAAGAAGCACTTGCTGAGAAAACACAGATGAACTTGCACCTGACTTTGACTTCCTTCTCCACTTGAGATCCTTCCCTTCCCTCCCATGACTCTTAATTCCTGGAATCTTGTGATAATGTGTCCTCCCTGGAAAACCTGAGACAAAGACGACACCGGCATTTCTAGGCTGCAGGGAGTAAGTACAACAGGATCAGTGTCCCGGAGTTAATTAAATGAAGAGATCAGATGAAACAAAGATGGGCAGACCCTGAATTCTAAAAGCCTGTGCCAGCCACACCCATGCAGACAATCCTGGGGTCTTTGTGGGGGGACAAGCCCCCCTTTTTGCCGTGGAGAGTTCCTCCTGCCCCCCTTTGCCTGAAGCTCAGCTATCAGAGTGAGTTTCACATCTGAGTTCTAGCCTTGCTTCGGAGAGACATGCCATCGCCCAGTACTTTTCCACCCTGGCATTCTGAATTCCTGCTATTCAATCTGCTTAGAGACAAAGTCACACTTTTTATATGCTCAGAACTTTAAGGTCCTCTCCCACAGAGATCAGACTTATAAAGGGGTAACAAAAGACATTCTAAAGCTCCAGGAGCTAAGAGGAGCGAAGGGGGTAGCTGCCAACAGCAAGACAGGTGAGCCAACACAGAGCTGGGCAAGCAAGCCACCTGGCTGCCAGTCCCCACGGCC
The DNA here is from genome assembly GCF_027475565.1 of Acinonyx jubatus. Lineage (NCBI taxonomy): Eukaryota > Metazoa > Chordata > Mammalia > Carnivora > Felidae > Acinonyx > Acinonyx jubatus. The sequence goes on along the minus strand of NC_069380.1, from coordinate 89,836,820 downwards.
CACTGCCATGGAAACCGCACACAGCATCGCGGCTCCCAGCACCCTCAAGGAGGCAGGCGACGGTGTTTGGCAAGGCCATTCTGTGGGTAGAAAACAGCTGAGCAAAACCTCAGGAGGCTGGCCTTCCTTTCTTGGGTCTGACACCTGCTCTTCACAGGTGTCTGGGATGAGGGGTAGCCCCATAAGGACTGCCTCTCCCTCGAAGGTGGGAAATAATAGGGGGTAAGCAACCTTGATTCAAAAGCTCCGGCCACTTTGTGAGCTTGAAGTGCACTGAATGGCAATGATGAGGACAGCTCTCTAGAAGCCAAGTGGAAAAGTGGCCCCTCACTGCTTGCAATCAGCAAACATAGTAGAGAAAAATCACCGCTCCCGCCCCCAGGGCTCAGGAATTCTCTCCCAGAACCCCTCCATGTGATTTAACAGACAACTGCCAAATGGCAATATTACGCGTTTATTACCATAGCAAACCCCAGCAGGTCTGCGCTAAAATCAAAAAGTACGGTCTCTAGTCTCTTCTGCATCCTGCACAGACCACTGGAATTAAAATCTGCCTTGACATGGTTCTACCCATCTCCTCCCTCTGCTCTGAAACCTTCAGTGGCTGCCCATGGCCTGCAGGAAAAATCCAAAGCTCTTGGTGTATGGCAGCCCAAGTTCTCCACAATCTGTTCCTGATCCTCCCTCCCACTGCTCAGCAGCCCGAACCTGGCCCCCAGCCACCCGGTGCTTCACATCATCCCTGAAACATTCTGGGTTCCCTTCAACGATCCCTCATCTGGTGCACCACAAAGCAAGGAGAACACGCTGTCCACTTAGAAGCAGCTTCACTTGTGCTAACAGAAACCTGGACAACACGCGAGAACAAACACAACACTGTGGGGAGAAGGTTGGATTACTTGGTACTGGAATACAAGAAAGGATTAGAAATCTTCTCCCTGGGGAGAAAGAGGTGCTCTCAGATATTGCTAGGAGAGAATCAGATGGGTTAACCCCTATAAGGTGACAGCTGACAACACCCTGCCAAAATTATCGATGCAAGTACCCTTTGAGGCAGCAATGTTGCCTCTGGAAATCAATTCTGCAAATCCCTCTGCATGCATACAAATGGCAGACGTAAAAGATTATTCACTGGGACATCCGTTGTAATGGCAAAAGATTGGAACCATCCCAAGTGGCCCCCGATAGGGGTGTGGTTAATGTGCTATGACATCCACACAGGGGACTGTAAGGATCTGTGAGCGGCAACAAGGGAGATCTCTATGGACCTATATGGAAAGATCTCCGGGGATATATTGGCATGTATATAGCATGCCACCAATTTTAGGACAGGAAAATTAAAATACATATTCATATATAATTGCATAAGGAAACATTAGAAGTAGAAACAAGAATCTAATAAAAATGGTTACCCAGAGAGGGTGTGAGCAGAGTTGAAAGAGCGGATGAGAATAACTTTGCGTGTCACTTGATTTTTGAACCCTGTAGCTTATCCTTCCAAAAATTAAAAAAATTGTAAAAGGGTTAATACTGGGGCACCTGCATGGCTCAGTCGGTTAAGCATCCGACTCTTTTTTTTTTTAATGTTTATTTATTTTTGAGAGAGAGGGAGATAGAGTGCAAGCAGGGGAGGGAAAGAGAGAGAAGGAGGACAGAATCCAAAGCAGGCTCCAGGCTCTGACCTGTTAGCACAGAGCCTGATTCAGGGTTTGAACTCATGAACCATGAGATCATGACCTGAGCCGAACTCAGCCACTTAACTGACTGAGCCACCCAGGTGCCCCAACATCCAACTCTTGATTTCAGCTCAGGTCATGATCTCTCAGTTTCATGAGTTCAAGCCCCATGTTAGGCTCTGCGCTGGCAGCTCAGACCCTGCTTGAGAATCTCTCTCTCTCTCTCTCTCTCTCTCTCTCTCTCTCTCTCTCTCTCTCTCCTCCTCCCCTGCTCACACCCTCTCTTTTTCAAAAATAAATAATAAATAAAAAACTATAAAAATAAAATTTTAAAAAAATAAAAGGATTATACCTACACAAGCAGGAAACATCTTTAAGTTCAGTAACTACAGTAAAGTTGGGGTCCACTTTGAACCACGGAATCTGTCTTTTGCCTTTGCTGTGCCTATTTTGATGACCCACAGAATCCACGTCTTTTGCTTTTTCTTCCCTGTAGAGAGCTTCCTCGAGGGAAAGCATTTTGTCCCTTCGGTCTGTGTGCCTCTAGGATCAGGCACATAGGAGATATTCAACAAACATTTATTTACTAGATGGCTGTTGTTTTGCGGAAACTGACAGCCACAGGAAAAATGACAGATAAGGCGCTGGTGCCCATGATCGGGACTGTTCACTTTATTTAACGAGAATCACCATAGTGATGGCAGACAAGTGAGGGAAACGGCACTGTGGTTGCTAACAGCAGCAGCTTGAGGCCGACGGGCTCTCTGAGGCGAAGCCTGAACCATATCCGAATGAGGGGCTCATTGCTGGCTGGAACTTTATGCTTCAGGGGGATTTTATTGTAAAGTTTTATTCATCTTAACAGCAAATGCTGAAAATGTTTAAATATGCATTATCCCTTAAAATGCGTAGCTAAAATACAGGAGACTTGGTTTTCTTGCCATTTTTTCTTTGCTGATTGAAAAAAAAAAAACAACAGGAAATGAAATCTGGTTTATATATAATTTGTCACACATGTAATACATCCAACTTTGTAAGCACTCCAAGTTTTCATTAACTCTGCTGAAATATATTTACATTAAGAAATCTCTCAGCCCTAATGTCGTTAGTTTCAAACTTCCAAACTTAGTTGTTTTGCTAAAAATGTAGATCAGAGCCAGATGGAGGACCGAGCACCCCCATTTGACCTCCCTCCTAACCAAAATCCTATTAAATGACAGAAAAGTCTTGTTTAATTAGAAAATACAGAAAAGGGAAAGAAAAGTAAAGGGAAAAAAATTCACAATGGCATGGGAAAATAAGAAAGATCACCATCATTGGAACATAACATTTGTCCCCAACCTAAATCCAAGAGTGTGCATGCTTGGTTCAGAAAGGCAAGGCAGTGACTACCCCAGTGACTACTGATGCTCCAGAAAGGACAGGTGACTTCTACACCCTCTGAGGAGTAGAGCCCACCCCACCTCAATAATCATCAGAGGCAGATATGATCCCTAGAATAAGCAAGCTAGTAGGAATTCTTAGACATAAGGACGGCAGATGGCCAAGAATCGCCAAACATTTGAGGAAACCAACACCACAACAGAGTAACATCAAACATAACCTGGAAGAACTACAACCAAAGGAGATCAATAGAGAAAATAAAGAAAACATTATAATAACTACAACTTTTTTTTTTTGAGTAAACTCTACACCCAACATTGGACTCAAACTCACAACCGCAAGATCAAGATTCACATGCTCCACCCACTGAACCAGCCAGGTACCCCAATATCTACAACTTCTGTCTTTAGAGAGAAAACGGTGTGTATTTCATCCATAAAAAATTAATTGCAATGGATAAAAACTGAAGATTAACTTCAAACACTCAAAAGATGGGGTGAATATTGAGACAAATGCAGGTAAGGGGAAATATGTGACATGGAAAATCAGACCAAAGAATTCCCCTAAAGCTTAGTGTGAAATGATAAAGAAATAGAAAATGTGAGTTAAAAGTCATGAGATATGGAGGGTAGACCCAGAAATTCCAATAACTGTATGACAGAAGTTCTAAAGGGAGAACACAGATAAGAGTGAAGAAGTACCCAAAAGAACAAATAGGACGGCAGGTGGGCATTCAGAGCTGAAGAAAGACATAAGCCTTCAGACCGATAGGGTTCACTGAATGCTAAGCAGGATGAATGAAAAATGAAACAGAATTTCAAAAATCTAGGGGCGCCTGGGTGGCCCAGTCCATTAAGCATCCAACTCTTGATTTCAGCTCAGGTCATGATCTCACAGTTCCTGAGATTGAGCCCCACTCTGTGCTGACAGCCAGGAGCCTGCTTGGGATTCTCTCTCTCCCTCTCTCTCTGCCTCTCCCCAGTGCATTCTCCCTCTCCCTCTCTCTCTCTCCTCTCTCTCTCTTTCTCTCTCTCTCAGCAATAATAATAATAATAATAATAATAATAATTTCAAAAATCTAGACACACTGTGGTAAGATTTTGGAATACCAAAGGTGAGAGGAAAATCCTACCTGCTTCCAAAGAAAGGAAATAGGTTATCACAATAGGATGAAAATCAGCTTGACATTGGACATCTCCATCATTAACCCTCAATGCTGGAAAATAGTAGACCAAGTCCTTTCGTGTTCTGAAAGAAAAAAAAATTTTTTTTAACCTAGAATCCAATACCCAGCTGAACTGGCATTCAAGTGGGGATCAAAACAAAGACACTTTTAAGCATGTGTAGCTTCATACCACCTGTAAACTGCCCCCAAGAATCCAAGAAAGTGGAAGATATAGGGTCCAGTAAATAACAGAGGGGGAAACAAAGTAAAAGCTTAGAGTTGATGCATACGTTTTTTTTTTTTTAAGTTAAATTTCAATCTGGAATTAAAATCTCAAATGCACACAACGTGGTAGGGATAATGGGAGTAGCAGGGAGGAAAAGAAGCAAAATCATGATCAAGGTCCACAGGGACTGTCCCATTGCAAGAACGGATCTTTTTTTGGGGGGGGGGGGGGCAAATTATCCCATTAGAACTGCTGTACTTCTGAAAATAACTTGATTTGAGATTTTTACTAAACTGCACTGATTCACTAAATAATTGGGCAAGAAAGCCAGTTTGGCTTTTCTAAGTTAATGAAGGTATTTTTAAATGTTTTGTCTTTGAATGTACTCAAGGGCAAGGGTAAGGTGGGAGCACATCTAACAGATTCATTTCAATTACCACCTGTTGTTTCCAGCACCATATTAGCTGCAGTAAGTCAGATCACACTATGTGGAGAGCCACCTGGGGTGGAAGAGAGAGCATATATGATCAGGAACTGTGCAGAAAATGCTGTATCCTGATGCATTCTCTTAAAAAGAATACTGAGTTGGGGCCCCTGGGTGGCTTAGTCAGTTAAGCGTCCAACTTCAGATCAGGTCACAATCTCACAGTTTGTGAGTTGAAGCCCCGCATCACATCAGGCTTTCTGCTGTCAGCACAGAGCCCACTTCAAATCCTTTGTCTTCCTTTCTCTTGCTCCTCTCCCCCTCCCCTTCCTCTCGTCTTCCCCCTTGTTCTCCCCCCACTCCCTCCCCCCTCCTCTCCCCTTCCCCCACTTGCATGCATGCTTTCTTTCCCAAAAATAAACAGTAAAAAAGAAAAAGATATTTTTTTTTCAACGTTTATTTATTTTTGGGACAGAGAGAGACAGAGCATGAACGGGGGAGGGGCAGAGAGAGAGGGAGACACAGAATCGGAAACAGGCTCCAGGCTCTGAGCCATCAGCCCAGAGCCTGACGCGGGGCTCGAACTCACGGACCGTGAGATCGTGACCTGGCTGAAGTCGGACGCTTAACCGACTGCTCCACCCAGGCGCCCCAAAAAAGAAAAAGATTTTTTAAAAAAGAGTACTGAGTTGATTAAACATGAAAAACAGGAATTCCTAATATATCAACATATTGAGTTAAACAGAAATCTCCCTTTTATCCCTTCGTATCCAATAAACTCCTTTTGTACAAGAAATAACAAGTGTTGGCAAGGATGTAGCAAAAAGAGAACCCTCATGCACTGTTGGGGGGAATGAAATTGATACAGCCACTGTGGAACACAGTTTGGAGGATCCTCAAAAAATTAGAAATAGAAAAACCATACAATCGAGCAATTATGCTTCTGGGTATTTATCTGAAGAAAACACACACTAATCCTAAAAGATACATACACCCCTGTGTTCATTGCAGCATAATTTACAAAAAACAAGATATGGCAACAAGCTAAGTGTCCATCAGTGGAGGAATGGATAAAGAAGATGGGGAGTACATACACAATGGAATATTGTTCAGCCATAAAAATGATTGAAATCTTGCCATTTGTGACAACATGGGTGGACCTTGAGGGCACTATGCTAACTGAAATAAGTCTGAGAAAGATACATACCATGTGATCTCATTTATACGTGGAATCTAAAAATTTTTTAAAAATTCATGGATACAGAGAATAGATGGGTAGTTGTCAGAGGCAAGGGGGTGGGGGGCAGTTGGCCAGATGGTTGAAGGAAACCAAAAGTTACAAACTTCTAGTTATAAAAATAGTAAGTTCTGAGGGGCCTGGGTGGCTCAGTCAGTTAAGCATCTGACTCTTGGTTTTGGCCTAGGTCACGATCTCACAATTTGTGAGTTTGAGCCCCAAGCCGGGCTCCACAATGACAGCATGGAGCCTGCTTGGGATTCTCTCTCTCCCTTTCTCTCTCTGCCTCTCCCCTGCTCTCTCTCTCTCTCTCTCTCAAAAATAAATAAATAAATAAATAAACTTTTAAAATTTTTAAAAGAATAAAACAAGTACATTCTGGGATGTAATGTACAGCTTGGTGAGTATAGTTAATAATGCTGTACTGTATATTTGAAAGTTGCTAAGAGAATAAATCTTAAAAGTTGTCATCACAAGAGGTAAACGGCATAACTATGTGTGGTGAAGGATGTTAACTAGACTCACCACGGTGATCATTTTGCAGTATATACAAGTATCAAATGATTATGTTGTACACGTGGAACTAATATAATGTGATACGTCAGTTATACCTCAATTTTTTTTTAAGAGGAAAAAAGAAACTTCTTTCAAAAAGTTTTTTTAATGCTTATTTTTGAGAGAGAGACAGAGACAGAGACAGAGCATGAGCAGGGGAAGGGCAGAGAAAGAGGGAGACACAGAATCCAAAGCAGGCTCCAGGTTCTGAGTTGCCAGCACAAAGCCCGATGCAGGGCTCAAACTTACAAGTTGTGAGATCATGACCTGAGTCAAAGTCAGACGTTTAACTGGCTGAGCCACCCAGGCACCCCAGACACTTCTTCCTTTAGTTTACAACAGTGGAAAGCTGGAGTAGTAGTCTGAATTATTGGCCCCAATTCTTCAACCTTCCCTCCACCCACATCCTTGCCACAGCCTCATTGTGGGTGAGACACACTTTCTCACCCCTTGACTCAGCCAATAGAATGTTAGCAGATAGGACACCAGCAAAAATTTGAAATGTATCTGTGTGGTCGAGTGGGCCCTGTCTCAGGCTTCTGCCATCACCCAGTGATGAGCATGTCCCTGCTAGTCCCCAGAGGAGGATGAGAGATATGTGGAGCACAGTTGCCTGGCCTACCTTCAGCATGAAGCAGAGCCACACCAGCCAACCTGCAAACTCATAAGTAGGAAATAAATACTCATTGCTATACACCATTGACATGTGGGGGTGGTTTGTTATGCAGCATAACTGTGGCAATAGCTAGCTGATACATGGAGAGGCAGGTGGCAGCTGTCACTGCCATAGATGTGAGGAGTGATTCCTGAGTTGCTGCCTCATGAACATGGTTTCCCTCACTTATAGACAGAACAGTCCAGGGGCACCTGGGTGTCTCAGTTGGTTGAAAGTCCAACTTTGGCTCAGGTCATTATCTCACAGTTCATGAGTTCAAGTTCTGCATTGGGATCTGTGCTGATAGCTCAGAGCCTGGAGCCTGCTTCAGATTCTGTGTCTCCCTCTCTCTCTCTGCCCCTCCCCTGTGCACTCTCTCTCTCTCTCTCTCTCTCTCAAAAATAAATAAAAGCATTAAAAAAAAAAAGAATATTCCACTCTGATAAAAGTCACCACTTTCCAGAAATGGTGTGGTGACATGGGCATTCCCATATGCTGCTGGTGGATGGGTAAATAGGTGCCTTTTAGAGAGCAATTTGGGGATAGCTATCAAGATTCTTAAAAACACTCCCATCTACTGACCCAGTAATTTCACTTCTGAATATTGATCCTAAGGGAGTAATCCTAAAAAGGGAAAAAGCTTTATGCACAGTGGCAATGTGGTTTATGATAGAAAGGAGCGTTTATTGCACACTTACCCCTTTAAGGTTTTCTCATGAATTTTCTTACTCAATGCTTACAACCTCCGTGAGACTTTGCAGAGAAGGATTGAGAGCTTGAGTCATCTTCCCAAGGCCTTCAAACACAGACCTCTGGCTCCAGGGCGCCCGGCCTTCACCTCCATGCTCTACTGCCTAAAATGGCCAAAAGAAGATAACATGATTCATTCACATTCTGGAATGTTATGCAGCCATTTAAAAATAAAGTACACAATCATGTTTTAAATGCTTCTAAAATAGATTATGATATAAGGCTCTACAGGAAAAAAAAAGGAGAACACAAATTAACCATCTAAAATCTTTCTTGGAATAAAGCAGAGTATAAATATATTCATAACTAAAAACAAAATAAATATGTAAACAATAAAGTTCATGTGCAAATGAAAACTACAAGGTATTCCTACACACCCACTAAGATACTCACATTTAAATTACTTAAGGAGGGGCACGTGGGTAGCTCCGTAGGTTGAGCGTCAGACTTTGGCTCAGGTAACCATCTCATGGTTCCTGAGTTCGAGCCCCGCATCCAGCTCTGTGCTGACAGCTTGGAGGCTGGAGCCTACTTTGGATTCTGTGTCTCCCTCTCTTTGCCCCTCCCTCTCTCTTTCTTCCTCTCTCTCCCTCTCTTTCTCTCAAAAATAAATAAACATATAAATAAAAATAAAATTTAAAGGAATGATTTGCTGATACATGCAAAAACAAGGAAGGACTTCAAAAAAGTGTTTTTAGCTAAATGAGCCAGATTCAAAAGAGTGTGTGGTTTATGCTACATTAATATGAAGTTGAAAACCAGAAAGGAAACAAAACACAAATAACCTAATAGTTTGGGGGGTTTTTTAATGTTTATTTATTTTGAGAGACAGAGACAGAGAGACAGAGCACAAGTGTGGGAGGGGCAGAGAGAGAGGGAGACACAGAATCCAAAGCAGGCTCCAGGCTCTGAGCTGTCAGCACAGATCCCAACGCGGGGCTTGAACTCACGAACCATGAGATCGTGACCTGAGCTGAAGTCGGACGCTCAACCGACTGAGCCACCCAGGCACCCCACAAAAAAATTAATATTTTCGAATAGAAATCAGAATAGTAGTTGCGTGGGGAGGGAGAGCAGATAGACTGGAAAGGAACAGGATAGAATTTTCTGGGGTGATGACAATGTTCTGTATCTTGACTGTGGTGTTGGCTACACAGATATATAAATAGTAGTCAAAAATCACTGATCTCTACGTTTCAGATCTGTGCCTTTCACTGAACTCAATTTGTTTAATTTTTTTTTGAAAGGCCACAAGCAGGGGAGTGGCAGAGAGAGAAGGGGACAGAAGATCAGAATTGGGGTCCACGTCAGCGCAGGGCTCAAACCCACGAACCACAAGATCATGACCTCAGCCAAAGTCAGACGCTCAACCAACTGAGCCACCCAGGCGTCCCTCACTGAATTCAATTTCCAAGTGAGTTGGAATTTCCAATGTCCAAATACTGGAATTTCCAATGTCCAAATATCAGTGGGGTTGGATACTGTGTCCAGCTAAAGCGGAGAGGCAGATCGGCCAGTCTGTAGAGTTGGATAACCCCCAAGACCCAGTGGGCTCTGGGCACACCAAGCTCTGCACTCTCATGGACAGTCTGGAATGCTTTTCATGGGGCTTGGGGTCTAGCCACATCTCTAGATTTTCTGAGGGCCCAGCCACACCATGGGGAAGAGCCTCAGTGGGGCTCACAATCACAGTCAAATCTGTCTGCCGGATGGTGGGGAAGGAGGCCAAGGACAGCAGGTGAGCACCAGGAGCAAGGCACAACCTGGACAGCTGAAGCAACAGGGGACTGGCCTGAACCCACCTGGGCAGCCCCTCCTGGAGCCCCATGGGCCCTGGGGAGGCAGGGTGGAGAACCTCTTCACTGGGCGCTCAGCTCAAGGCCCCTCCCTTCCCACCTGGGCTCACCAAGGGTCTTCTCCACCTCTGTGGCTCCATGGTCCATTCCTTCTGGGAGCTGAATGTGGCAGCAGGCAGGCTTTCTCGGTGCACTCAGAGGAGAGACATGCATGGGGAGGTCTTGGATCACTGTGCAGAGCTGGCCCCACCACAGGTGTTAAAGAAGTGGACACCGTGGAGACCCACACAGAGCCTAAAAATAGTAGCAGCATGGCAGGTCAGGACAGAAGCCTTGACCCAGGAAAGCAGAGTGAGAAGAGATCAGGGGAGCAGGGGCAGGGTGCTACAAGGCCTTGGCCACCTCACAGGATGAGAGGAGCCCTCTACAGTTCACAGAAGCCAGGAGGGACCAAGGTGGGAGGGTTGAGGGCTGCCGCATGGCAGGAAGTGACACCTGGAGACATATCTTAGCCAGAGCCTGTAAGGCGACAATCAGAGGTAACTGGGATTACTCAAGGCTCCTTGAAAGCTCTAGAAAGATGGCGAGAGACAGCCAGCCCCAGGAGCCTGGGCTACACACAGCATAAGCAGGTGAATGTATGGAGCCTCAGAGCCCCAAGTTCCTGTGTGGACAGCACAAGACACTTGGATCTGCAGGCTGGTGCAACCTGGAACTCTGAGCTTGTATTCAGAAGGCATTAACTGCGGACAAATACTTGCAGAAACATAATTAGAAAACATGACAAAATGCCAATAGTGATTTTCTTTAATCTCTTAACAATAAGATTACAAACGATTTTTCCCTTCTCTGTACATGTTGGTTCTTTATAAATTTATAATTTAAAAACATTGATGTGTATCTATGGACATGTGATGACATACAGAACAATGATTGTCAGGGGGGCCTGAGTGACTCAGTCAGTCGAGTATCCAACTTCAGCTCGGGTCATGATCTCACGGTTCGTGAGTTCGAGCCCCACATCGGGCTCTGTGCTGACAGCTCAGAACCTGGAGACTGCTTCGGATTCTGTGTCTCCCTCTCTCTCTGCTCGAGCTCTGACTCTCTCTCTCTCTCTCAAAAATAAATAAACATTTAAAAAAAAAGAACAATGATTATCAAACATTTTTGCCTCATATATCCTTGTACATATATTTATAATACATACCTATACATCTTGTACATGTATACTCACATACATGTATTTTTGCCTAATGCTCTTAAAAAAATTATGCAAATTCCCTAAAGAACTTTTGCTAATGTGAGGTATATCTATCAGTTTTAACTGCATTAGATATTAAGAGAGAACAGAGAAGATTTCAAAAATTTTTTAAGTTAATTTTTTTCTATTTTGAGAGACAGAGAGTGCAAATGGGAAGGGGCAGAGAGGAAGACAGAGAGAGAATCCCAAACAGGCTCCACACCAGCAGTGAGGAGCCTGATGCGGGGCTGGAATCCACAAACCAAGAGACCATGACCTGAACCAAAGTCAGACACTTAACTGACTGAGCCACCCAGGTGCCCCTTTTATTTTTAAATGGCAATTTAAAAAAAAACATTGCATGTTAATATAAATAACATTTCCATGAAAAATAATGATATCTCTGAAAATCTTAGTGAGCAAAGTGGCGTTCTGCTCACATTTGCAAATCTCTTTAATGTCTGGCTTAGCGAGACAGCTGGATTCTCAGATCTGCTCCAGCCTTCAACCTGCTGCAATGTCACCAGGAATGTGGTCTCTGGAAAATTCCACTGTATGCTCAAGGGAGAGAGAATGAAAAAGGCAAATGACATCTTAGCATTATTATGAAAATAGTCTTGGCCACACTTTGAGAACTGCTAATATAGACTATAATCACAACTGTGTAAAAAGACATAAAAATTTCTGAATTAAAGTGTCATGGTGCCCCCTAGTGGTGTTTCTAATTATTGCAATTCCTTGCTACCAAACTGTGTGTGCGCGCAGTGTGGTGCGTTGATTGTATGTGGTGTGTCTGTATTTGTGTTCTGTGTGTGCGTGTGCATGTAGGACTTGCAAGTAGGAGAATGGAAATTACTACTTCTCTGCATATGCGCCTTGCCTTGCACTAACTAGGTGCTTTACTGTTAAGAAAACATCTACAAGGGGCACCTGGCTGGCTCAGTAGATCGAGCGTCCAACTCTTGACTTTAGCTCAAGTCATGATCTCAGTGGTCAAGGGATTGAGCCCCATGTCAGGCTCCATGCTGTGTGTGGAGCCTGCTTGGGATTCTCTCTCTCTCCCTCTGTCCTTCTCTCTCCCTCTGTCCTTCTCTCTCTCTCCCTCTCTCAAATACAATTTTAAAAAGAAGGAAAAATCAATAAATCATCTGTGAAATTGCCCAGCACAGGGCCAGGCAGGTATAAGTCCTCAAGAGACACTCATTCTTCTCCACCAGCCTCAAGAATCAGGCATTACCTCCCTTGACAGGGAAGACTTTTGGAGGGGCAGTGCCTTGCTCAAGTTTCCACAACTAGTAAGTGGTAGGCCCAGGATTCAGACCTGGGTCTTCTGACCAATGTGGAATTTAATCATCTTGTGCTAATCATTACCTCTAACTTATAAAAATCACCAATATGGTGTGTTCCAAAAATTGTTAAAAAGCAGGCACATTTCTGAATAAAAATAATAGGACGGCATCACCTTGGCATTCTCTCTGCTCCATTACACTTGCCAATGGGTTGTGTGCATATATTTAGGCCATGTGCAGACTTGGAAAAGCATGAACGTACTGGGTACCAAATACACACCCAGCACCATGCAAGATACTTTCACATTCAAGCATAAATTGGTACTTGTTATAAGTACCAATTCTTAATCTCAAAAGTCATGTGTGCAAAATGTAACTCCATATTTCACAACTCAATTTTAATTTCTTTTTTTTTTTTTTGAGGGGGGTGGCAATGGGCAGAGAGAGAGAGGGAGACAGAGTATCCGAAGCGGGCTCTGTGCTGATAACAGCAAACCCAACGTGGGACTCGAACTCATGAACCTCGAGACCATGACCTGAGCCGAAGTCGGACGCTCAACCAACTGAGCCACTCAGGCGCCCCACAATTTTAATTTCTAATTCCAATTTCTGTAAGCATAATCTAGTCCCTCCCAGGAAAACTCGGCCCAATCTATGGTCACTCAACATTTCAGGCAGAGTTATCCTACCTTGTCCTCCTGCTTTCCTCGGGTGGGACCAGGACTGAGGGTGATGGACACCTGGTCGCAGTCCCCAGCATCCTCCTTGGCAGCCCATGACAGGTTGGCACCTGTGCCCACCAGCATCCACTGAAATCCACCCCACCCCAGCCATGGCCACCTGCTGGAGAGACAAGCACTCTGCATGCTTTCATCAAAACTGTGAGCACTCCTAAGGCTCTCTCTCAAGAGATCCGGAGACACGCAGCTGCCCTCCCCTTCCCAGCCCCGGGGTCCTGGGACCTTGTGGCCAGCATGTTCTCTGGGCCAGAGCCCTTCTCAACACATACACACTGCCCACTGGGGGCTCCTCCAGCCAGTGGACTCAGTTCCTACATCAATCTCCATTCTTCCCCACTCTGTTCTTCTCACAGAAGAACGTTTAGATGGAGTCCTTCAGGATTTGTCTCTCGATAGCCAAAGCAAGTCAAAAATATCTTGATTTTCAAATGAATGTTCCCTCCGCTGTGAGTTCCTGAAATCCATTTAGAAACTTGGCTGGCTTTTTGTTCTCTCTGAGATCTCAGTGTCCTCCCTTGGCTGGGCCCAGGAAGAGCCCTGAGAAAGCCCACAGGGACCACAGTGAAGGTGAGAACAATAATTAACATGCATGGGAGTGGTTGCATGCCAGTTTGACCCAAAATGTATATTTGGAGACCCCAAGAAATGGGGAGGCAGATCTTTTCTGGTCAGCTTGCCCACCATTGTCTCCCCCCCCCCCCACACTGGCTTTAAGGAAGGAAGGACTTGCTCCCATGCCTCTCACCAGCTCCCCAGATCCTGACAGTGCAGATCTGGAAGGGCCCACAGTCCCTGACATGAGTAGGAAATCAAAGACCACAGGAGATATAGACAGAGGTTCAACAGAATCTCTGGGGAGCTGGAGTATATGTACCTTCCCAGGCCACACCTCCAGAGCTTTGATTCAGGAGGTCTAGGGAAGAGCCTGAGAATCTGCATTTCCAAGAAGCTCCCACGTGTAGCTAGTGCTGCTGGTCCAGAACCACACTGAGCAGTGCTGGTGTGAAGGACCCAGTGGCTTGAGGGAGGGGGACAGAGACTTATGGAGAGGCAGACTTCTGAGAAGAAACAAAAGATAATATTGAGAGAAACAATTGGGTTTGGGTGGGATTATTTTTATTTTTTAGAGAGAGAGAGCATGGGAGCTGAGAAAAGGAGCAGAGGTAGAGAGACAAAGAAAGAGAGAATCTCAAGCAGGCTCCTTGCTCAACACGGAGACCAACGCAAGACTCAATCCCACGACCCTGGGAACATAACCTGAGCCAAAATGAAGAGTCAGACACTCAACCGACTGAGCCGTCCAGGTGCCACTTGAGAGAAACAATTTTAATGAGAAGTCTTAAAACAAGATTGATGTATCAATATAGATGGAAATGGATGGATAGGCATACATATACATATACACATGGGTTAGATATACATATAGGTTAGAGACAGAGTAGATATAGTTATAGACATGCATATAGATACAGATTTAGATTTGGAATAGATGTATTCCAAAATCTTTGCTTGTTTTTCTTATTGTTTCTTGGTAATATCTTCTTCGCTCTCCTTAAAAGTTCTCATTACCAGGGTTCGCTGGGTGGCTCAGTCAGTTAAGCATCCAACTCTTGATTTCACCCCAGGTCATGATCTCACGTTTGTGAGTTTGAGCCCCAAGTCAGGCTCTGTGCTGACAGTGTGGAGTCTTCTTGGGATTCTCTCTCTCTCTCTCTCTCTCTCTCTCTCTCTCTCTCTCTCTCTCAAAATAAATAAACTTTAAAAAGAGTTCTCATTACCAGTATTGTCTAAATTTTTATTACAATTTTAACTTTTTTATTTGTTCATACATGTTCACATATTTTTATAGTTTCTATTTGTATTTATTTTTACTACAGTTATTTACTTTATCCACACCCATACATACATTTTATACCTAAACATACATTCAGTTTATAAAATTCAGTAAAAGTAGTAAAACATAAACTGGATGTTGCTGGTAATATAATTCATGATCCCAAAGGTCAAAAAAAAGACCCAACATTATCCTAATTATCACCCCCTTCCCCGCGCACACCCCAAACTCCTGACCCCTCATTTCCTGGGACTCTCTTGATGAAACATCAGCTGGGTTAAATCTGACTCTCCCACTGAAGGGGGCTGGGAAAATCACAAGCCACGTGGACCTGACGGGTCTCACTTCAGTTTCTGACCATGAACCTCAAGAGGCAAATCGTCCTGCCCAGGCCACACTATGCTTCCCTCTTCTGTCCACTACCCTGTGTCCAGAAGGCCATTTCCTTCTTCCTTCTCTTTCCCCCAGAGCTGCCCCATCTTCTTTACCTTTCTACCTACTACCTGAGATCCATGGCCAGTCTCTCCTCACCCATTCAAGGCATGGCTCTGTAACTCTCCTCTCTGGCCTGCATCATCAGTTTTCACTCTACAGAGATCTTCTTCAACAGCTGTTACCTCTCCCGGCTGAGAAGAACAAACGAAAATGTCCTTGGCTTGCACCTACTTCTGCCAGCATCTGCCCCATTTCTGGTCTACACTTGTCTCTAATTCCTCCCCACCCACCCTCGCTCATTTGCAGCCATGCTTTTCGCACACGGTTCTGATAAATTGCTCTTCACAAGGTTGCAGATCATTTCCACCTAGATCTCACTACCAGCCCTAAGTCACCCCCGTCTTGGTCAGTCTTTTCTCCTTGTAACATTTCCCTCCTTGGATTCCAGGATACTAACTCCTAGTCCTCCTTCTTCCACCTCCTTAAACATTCCTTCTCTGTCTCCTTTGTTGGCTCCTCTTCTCCATGACTTTCTTTTCCCCTCTACCTCTCCTGGCTCCCTTGGTGACTGCTCATTCAGAGCTCCTCCCACCCCTTCCCGGCAAGTAGAAGACCATATGTGACTGGCTCTTGCCAACGGGCTGTGAGCAGAAGAGACAGGTCACTTCCCAGCAGAGCCTGCCACACGACTCTCCAGCTGTCTTTTCTCCTGCTGCAGCTATTTGCAGAAATCCTCGTGTTGATGTGCAGGACCAAAAAACCAAAGCAGCCTGATCACTGAGTCACCCTATGAAAGACAGATGTCCTGGAAATGAGCCCAGACCTCCATCAGGCTTCATATGATTGAGCAATAAACTTCTGTGTATCCAGCCACTGGGATTTGGGAGCTAGTTGTTACCAACGCAGAAGCCTATCCTATCCTGACCAATACAGTCACCTTATCCAGTCTTACAGCTTTCAAAACTATCTGTCTGCCAATAACTCACAGGTTTATAGATCCAGCCAAATTTGTCTCCGAGCCTCCAGACTCAGATATCCAAGTGCCTATTCAACACCTCCATCTGAGATGTTAAACAACTCAAACTTAATGTATCCAAAACCGAATTCTTGATTTTACCCCGTAGCATTTCTCATTCCAGCTGGTGGCAATTCTACTAACCACTGTAGTCCACTGCTACGATCCTGATCCCAGCCACTGTCACCTGTTACCTGGATCACTACAGCGCCTCCTGCTAGGTCTCCTGCCTCTACCTATAGATCTATTTCTATACCATCTGTACCTATACAATCTCCTTCTAGCAGGTCAGCCAGAGAGATCCTTTTATAACTTAAGTCAGATCAAGTCATTCTTCTGTCTCAAAACCCTAGAATGACTTCCCATTTTAGGTAGAGTAAAACCAAAGTCTTTACTGTGACTGCAAGACCCTAAAGGATCTAGAGCTTTTAGCCACCAGAACCCCCACACACACACCCAGGGCATCTGGGTGGCTCAGTCAGTTAAGCATCTGCCTTCAGCTCAGGTCATGATCTTGCTGTTTGTGAGTTTGAGCCCCATGTTGGGCTCTGTGCTAACAGCTCGGAGACTGGAGCCTGCTTCCAATTCTGTATCTCCCTCTCTCTCTCTCTGGCCCTCTCCTGCTCTCTCTCTCTCTCGCTCTCTCTCTCTCTCTCTCTCCCCCCCTCTCAAAAATAAATAGACATTAAAAAAAATTTTTTTAAAGAACCCCAGAACCCATTCTGCACCAGTCGCCCCAACGTTCTTGCTCTTCATCCAACATGTAAGACACACTCCTTTTTTAAGGTCTTTATACTAGCTGCTTCCTAGAACATTCCTTCTCCACCCTGAAAAATTCACTCCTTCACCTTATTTTCTTAAATCTTACCTTCCCAAGAAGTTAACCCTGAAAC
Organism: Acinonyx jubatus; assembly: GCF_027475565.1. Lineage (NCBI taxonomy): Eukaryota > Metazoa > Chordata > Mammalia > Carnivora > Felidae > Acinonyx > Acinonyx jubatus. The sequence goes on along the minus strand of NC_069380.1, from coordinate 89,819,507 downwards.
CCCTACTTAAAATTACAGAAGCTTCCCATCTCACGGCCTCCAGTCCTTCTGACCCTACTCTCCTTGTCTCTTTCTTCCTTAATACATATCACCTTCATCTATATTTACAAAATCTACTTCTTTATTTTTATGTCTCCTCACGCTAAAACGTAAGTTCCATGAAGGTAGGGTTCTTTGTATTGTGCATTGAAAAACCCTAAATGCCTATATTGGGGCACAGAGGAGGTCCTCAAACATTTGTCAAATAAATATGTAAACAAATAACTCTCCAGACACAATAAAATATTATTCATGAAAAGAAAAACCAACCTGGAAAACAATGGATAATACTAGCTCCAAAATGAAAAAAAGGAAAATAGTGATACAAGATACAATACATGAAAACTTCCCCTATCTGAAAAAATAGTTTAATTTTCCAGTTGAAAATGTCAAGCTAAGTACCAAGTAGACGTCACTTATTTTATTTTATTATTTTAAGTAACCTCTACACCCAACATGGGGCTCGAACTCAAACCCCAATATCAAGAGTTGCACACTCTACTGACTAAGCCAGCCAGGTGCCCCCACAGTAAATAGGAGTGCCTGGGTGGCTCAGTCAGTTAAACATTAAGAGTCTGACTTTTGCTCAGGTCATGATCTTGCGGTCTGTGAGTTTGAACCCCGTGTCGGGCTCTGTGCTCATGGCTCATAGCCTGGAGCCTGATACAGATTCTGTATCTCCCTCTCTCTCTGCCCCTCCCCTCTCACTCTCTCTCTCTATCTCTCTCTCAAAAGCAAATAAACATTAAAAAGAAGAAAAGTTTTAAAAATAAAATAAAATAAAGTCATAAATATAAACATTTCCCGTGGAATTTTTAAACTACAGTGATCAAAAGAAAATCTTACAGTCTTCCAGAAAGAATGAACAAGATACTTACCAGAGAAAATCACACTTCCAATGTATTCCTCAGAAAGTCCACCATAAATTTTCTTTCTGATTAAATCATTCAAGAATATTCTTATCAACATTAAAATTAAATCAAACAATAACCTCAAGGTAAGAGAAGACAAAGTGTACAATAAATACTAATAAATGATAAAGCTAATAAAAATATAACCTGCTTGGGGCACCTAGGTGGTTCAGTCGGTTAAGCATCCGACTCTTGGTTTTGGCTCAGGTAATGATCTCACATTCATGAGTTCAAGCCCAGCATTAGGCTCTGCACTGGTAGCACGGAGCCTGCTTGGGATTCTCTCTCTCCCTCACTCTGCCCTCCCCCCCCCCCCCCGCCACAAGGAAGGAGGGAGGGAAAGAAAGAAAGAAACTAAGAAAGGTTAGAAAGCAAATAATATATTACTAAATAACCCTTAGTAGAAAGCAAATTAAGGAATATTTAAAACTGAACCAGAGAGATGTCAAAATTTTGGGGGTGCAAGTCAGGGTACTTGAAATAAAATATATATCTCTTAAAGCATTTATTGGAAAAGAAATATTAAAAATAAATGAAATAGGAGCGGGGGGGTGGAGTTCGAACCCCACGTTGGGTGTATTGATAAATAAGTGAATAAATGAATGAATGTAATAAGCATTTAATTCAAAACACTGGGAGAAGAACAACAGACCAAATCCAAGGAAACTAGAAAGGGAGACAATGAAGATAATTGCAGATAAAAAAAGATAATAGAAAAGACTCATAAAGATGACAGATATTCATAAATTACAAAATACCAATAATTTTTAAACTTAGACAAAAGTGATACACTCACAGACAAAATTTAAAAGACCAAAACTGTACAAGAAGGACAGATAATTGACTAGATGAATAATTCTGTCCCAGTTGAAATGGCGGTCAAAGACCCCCTCCCATGAAGACTAGACAAGTAGCAAAAAAAAGCCTGGCTCTGGCACAAATATTTTTTACAGGTGAATCCTTTCAGACTTACAAGCAAGAATTAGCTCTTCTCTTATTAGTGTAAGTTCTCACGAAGTGCACAATGTAATGCAAGATCCACTGGTCCCTTGTGGCTGTGAGCCCTTGAAATGTGGCTAATAGGATTGGCAAAGCGAATTTTTACTTTTAGTTCACCTTCATTAAATTTAAGTTTAATGGGGTGCCTGGGTGGCTCAGTCAGTCGAGCCTCCGAGTTCAACTCAGGTCATGATTTCACGGTTCATGAATTCAAGCCCCGAGTTAGGCTCTGTGCTGACAGTGCTGACCCTGAAGCCTGCTTTGGATTCTGTGTCTCCCTCTCTCTCTGTCTCTGCCCCTCCCCCACTCACGCTGTCTTTCTCTGTCTCTCCAAAACGAATAAAAGTTTTAAAAAAATTTTTTTAAGTTTAAGTTTAATGGAACAACTGATATTGAATTCCATTATTGGAAACCATTTTTAATGCCATGAGGTTCGGTATTTCTTAAACTGAGTCAGTCCTGAAACCTTTTTAGTTTTGTTTTTTTTTTTCTTAATTTACATGAAGTAAGGTATAATGCATTACTTTTGGCATGCAGTTCTGTGAGTTTCGATGAAATGCATCGGACCACATAACCAACATCATATGTAGGAGGCAGAACAGTTCTCTAGCCCCACGACTGTCCCTCATAATTCTCCTTTTTAGCAAAACCTTTCCTCCACCAGTCACCCCTAACAACCTTATCTATTCTCTGTCCTCACAGTTTTGCCTTTTCCAGAATGTCATATAAATGGAATCCTACGTTGCAGCCTATGGATGCACCTATTTGAAATGTTTCCAGACGTTTGAAACAAGTACGTATGTAGACCTACTTGTTCAACTATAAATGTAAGAAATCTAAATGCATATCACGTATTTCTTATGAAAATATCCAAATTAATTACATTCATTCACACTTGCATAAACCAACACAAAACTAATTTAAAAAATGTTTTTTTAATGTTTATTTATTTTTGAGACAGAGAGAGACAGAGCGCGAGCAGGGAGGGGCAGAGAAAGAGGGAGACACAGAATCTGAAACAGGCTCCAGGCTCCGAGCTGTCAGCACAGAACCCAATGCAGGGCTTGAACCCACGAACTGCGAGATCATGACCTCAGTCGAAGTCGGATGCTCAACCAACTGAGCCACCCAGGTGCCCCAACACAAAACTAATTTAAATAAGACACCACACGCAATGGCAAATATATATGTGAATATAACACCTATTTATAGAGTAACCCATACATACAAGGTCACAATGGAGAAAACTTTTAACGCTCTTTTAAAGGACGTAAAAGATCCTCTGAAGAAGCAGAGAAACACTCTAAGGTCTCCCTCAAATTAATCTATAAATTTAATGCAATTCCACTATAATTCCCACTGGATTTATTACAGAACTTGATACACTTACCCTGAAATCCTGATCCTAGTTATGGCAGACTAGTCTATTCAAACAAAGCTTCCCACCAGGAAAAATTTAAATGTGACTTCAAATGTCTCTTAGATTTTCTTAAAAACACTTAGGGGGTGGGGGCGCGCTACCTGCGTGGTGCAGTCAATTAAGCATCTGACTCTTGATCTTGGCTCAGGTCATGATCTCGAAGTTTGTGGGTTCGAGCCCCACGCCAGGCTCTGTGCTGATGGTGCGGAGCCTGCTTGGAATTCTGTCTCTCCTTCTCTCTGCCCCTCCCCTGCTTGTGCTCTCTAAACAAACAAACAAAGAAATCAATAAACTTAAAAATTTTTTGAAACAGACAAGAGATTCTGTTACAAGTAAGATGGAGTGAACACAGTCCACTGTGTCTCTCCCACTGAATGCAGCTAAAACGCTGGACACAATCCATGTCACAGCTGTCTGAGGGTTCTGAAAAATAAGTGGCGGTGGACACATAGGAGAAGAAACTGACGATCAGTTGCCTGGGATCTTTTGGTCCCCATATCTCCTGGTCTGGATTCAAGGGCAACATAAATCCTAGAACTGCAACCCCGGGCACCAACAAAAATTGCTCCCAGAGAAGAAAACAAAATGCTACCAGAGAAGCCCTCCTTTATCTACAGAGCAAGCAGAGAACCCCTAAGAGACAGAGAGAATGGGGACTATCCCCTGGGTGGGTTGGTTGGTTGCTTGCTTGCTTGCTTGGTGTTTCTCCCTGGGCCCTGGCCCCTGGCAAGCTCTGTCCTAAAGCTGGCGCCCCTTGCTTTCTTACTTGCCTCTCCCCTCCCACCACTTACCCACAAAGGCAAACCTCTTCACGGAAAGTGTACAGAGAGGGAAGACCACAGCCCCAGTTCTCCAGCCAGAGGACAGGGAAGGGGATTTCTGGGAGTGAGTGTAGAAGAGATTGTGAAGAGAGGGAGACTTAGATAATAATCCTATAGGGGCTCCTGGGTGGTGCAGTCGGTTAAGCATCTGACTCTTGATCTTGGACAGGTCATGATCTCCCGGTTCGTGGGTTCGAGCCCCACAAATCGACACTGCATAGATGGCGCACAGAGCCTGCTTGGAATTGGGTCTCTCCTTCTCTCTGCCCCTCCCCTGCTTGTGCTCTCTCTCTCTTTCTCCCTCAAAATAAATAAGCCTAAAAAAAGAAAAGAATCCTATAAAGTTGTATATGAACTCCTGGGCTCACCTCCAACATACACATACGTGGATCTGACCCCAAACAGGACAGACACCAAAGGCTTTGAGAAGTCAGTGACATGTTAGCCAAGCGACCAGGACTCATGCCTCTTTTTTTTTTTAATTTTTTTTAATGTTTATTTATTTTTGAGAGAGACAGAGACAGAATGCAAGTGGGTTAGGGGCAGAGAGAGGGGGAGACACAGAATTGGAAGCAGGCTCCAGGCTCTGAGCTGTCAGCACAGAGCCCAACGTGGGGCTCGAACTCACGAGCTGTGAGATCATGACCTGAGCCGAAGTAGGACACTCAACCGACTGAGCCACCCAGGTGCCCCCTCATGCCTCTTTAATATAACAAAGAACCAGGCAACTGTGATCAATTTTCAAAAGAAATGACAACTAACCCACCAATTTCATGATGACCCAGCTGTTGGAATTATCAAATTTTTAAATTTTTTTTCAATTTTTAAATATTTATTTATTTTGGAGGAATAGGCCACTATTCCCCCTGCTCCTCCCCTCTGTTAGGGTGATAAAGGAAGTTCCACAGAATGGAAGCTCTGCCAGCCCAGTCTCTCAGTGGGAAGAGGGGGACAAACTCTGGAAACCAAAGTAGCTGTGTGGTATGAACATGAAATAAACTTTTCTTGTTTATAATCACTAACACATGTTGGAGCATCTAGGTGGTTCAGTCGATTAAGCATCTGACTCTTGGTTTCAGCTCAGGTCATGCTCTCACATTCATGAGTTCAAGCCCCGTGTTGGGCTCTGCACTAATAGCATGGAGCCTGCTTGAGATTCGCTCTCTCTCTCTCTCTACCCCTTCCCTCTCTCTTTTCTTCCCCCTTCCTCCTCCCAAAATTAATAAACAAACGTTTATAAAGTCACTAACACACGAGTGCAGTTCTGAGCCCTGGGAATACAGCAGTGGACTAGAGGGACAAGTTTCCCTCTGAGCTCCGTTCCAGTGTGGGGAAGCAACAATACCAAATAAAACTCCAACAGGAAAATGTCAGAAACTGATAAGTACCATCAAGGAAATAAAACTGAGTGAAGTGACAAAGAGGGACCAGAGGCTGGGAGGGGTGTGTATTTTTCAGCTGTTAGGGATGGTGTCTCTGGAAAGTTGAATTGAACTTGAATATGTAAGATGTTGATTAAAAGTCAATCAGGCTGAGACTAGGAGAAAATCATTCCAAGCAAAGAGGAGAAAGCATTTGCAAAAAATAAGCGTGGTGTGTTTAAGAAACAGAAAGAAATCATGTGGGACTTAACAAACCTACATATAATGATATGAAATGGGGTAAGAATGATTGAGGGGTCAGATCATACAGAGTCTTGTAGGCTGAGCTGGTTATATGCATGGGAGAATGGGTATTGGATGATTGGATGGAAGGATGGATGGATGGATGGATGGATGGAAATAGTCTAATCCTTGATAGTTAGAAACCCAAATCCACTTAGACCACTAGATGGAGCCAAACACTGGTATTTGTTACTCAGTTGTGTCTGTTACTCCTTTGGCTAAAATTTAAAAGCATTCATGGGGGGCGCCTGGGTGGTTCAGTCGGTTGAGTGACCGGCTCAGGTCATGATCTCACAGTTTGTGAGTTCAAGCCCCGCATCAGGCTCTGTGCTGACAGCTCAGAGCCTGGAGCCTGCTTCCGATTCTGGGTCTCCCTCTCCCTTTGCCCCTCCCCCTCTCATGCTCTGTCTCTCTCTGTCTCAGAAATAAATAAACATAAAAGAAAAATTTTTAAAAATAAAATAAATAAAAGTATTCATGGTATTTCTCACTAGGAAGTAGACAAGGCTTCAACTGTCCTTAGAGCAGAGCAGAGCAGGTCATGATGTCAAAAAGATTAGGAGGTGCAAACTTAAACCTTATTGCATCATTCAGAGGAGTGATTTGGCTTTAACTGGCCCTTCCTGGCAGCAGGGTACCAACTATGTCCAAAGACTGAGGATTACAAAATGCCAACCAAAGTATAAAACGTGTACATGTGAGATAGAATGACTTCAGCCCGAGAGGCTCTTAGCTGATGGGCCAACTCACAATACCAGTGAAGCCATGAGGTTCTGTCTCTTTGGGCATGGCTTTGGGATGAGGCAAATCACTAAACCCACCCCGAGGTGCTGCATAACTCAATTTAAAGTCCACATTGGGCCACCTGGGTGGCTCAGTTAAGCATCCAACTCTTGGTTTCAGCTCAGCTCATGATCTCGTGGTTCATGAGTTCAAGCCCCGTGTCAGGCTCTGCTCTGACAGTGTGGAGCCTGCTTGGGATTGTCTCTCTGTTCCTCCCCGCCACACTCTCTCTCTCTCTCTCTCTCTCTCTCTCTCTCTCTCTCTCTCAAAATAAGTAAATAAGCTTTAAAAAAATAATAAAGGAATAAAATAAATAAAGTCCACATCAAGGAGAAAATGAGCCATCTGCAACCACAGCATGCAGATAAGAGAAAGCCTCCTTTTAATGGGAAGCCATGAGAGATCTGTAAGCAGGAAGGTGAAAGAATCAGTGCGGGGTCTTAGGAAGTCTTAGAAAGGTTGAGGTGTTGAGAATAGAACAGAGGAAGTAAAGCCCCAAGACTCAAGATGTCCTGCAGTGTGTCTGCAAAAATTATGTGAGAATCCATGCAGGTAGGGACACTGGGCATAGAAGGGCCAGATGTGAGAGACGGAGTCTAAGAAACATAGTAAGAAGCCCTGGGAAGATTAGAAAGAAATGAGGCAGGCAATGGGTGGAGGGTAGAATCACATGCAGAAGGAGGCAGCAGACAGATGAAACTCAAGGCATTAAAAAACAGGTCCATAGGAGGTTCGAGAAAATGGCAGGGAGGATGTGGGGGAGTAGGAGAACATGGGGAGAGAGGATTGGGCTATATGTTTGGGGGTAGGAACTTTTTAATTGTTATAGAACATTTCAAGCGTATGGAAAATCATAGAAAATAGCAAACTCATTAGGGTGTCTCTTAAATTTTACTTTTTGTACCTAAAATAATCATACACATCCTCTTCACCAAGTTTGCTCCAAATCGCAGACCCCTCTCACCAAGTTTTCTCCAAAGTTGGCCTCATATAAAGTAAAATTTGAAAGAATTTAGAACTACAGTGTCTATTGCTAGACATGAGATAGTTCCATGCAAATTCAATTGCCTACCCTATCAGGCCCATCACACCCCTTCGATAATACATATTATCGAAATAAGGTAGCCAGACACTTGTACTAAAATCCCCATGATTGTGACAGCACAGGTATTGTCTTAATACCAAAAGCAACATGTGTAGGCAATGTGATTTTCTGAAATGGTTAATAGCTCCTTGATTCTGAACAGAGCGGTTTAACTGCATTCTGGGAAGACTCCGAGTACATTTATGGTAGTTATGTTTCTCACCAGTATTCCCAGCTCTCCTCTCCCCAGACAGTAGTACGATATAACTTTCTAATTCCCTTGAAGTTAGAGATGGTATGTGATTTGCTTTGGTCAATAAAACGTATATGAGAGGGGCACCTGGGTGGCTCAGTCAGTTAAGCATCTGACTTTGGCTCAGGTCGTGATCTCATGGTTTGTGAACATGAGCCACACCTCTCTCTCTCTCTCTCTCTCTCCGCCCCTTACTCACTTGCACCCTGTCTCTCAAAAAAAAAGAAAAAGGGAAATGTATATAAGTGAAGTTCATCATGTCAGGTCTGCGGCATTTAGTGTTGATGCAAAACCCTACTCCAGGGGCACCTGGGTGGCTCAGTTGGTTAAGCATCTGACTCTTGATTTGGGCTCAGATCATGCTCCCATGGTTCATGGGTTTGAGCCCCACATCAGCCTTACAGCGTGGAGCCTGCTTGGGATTCTCTCTCTCCCTCTCTCTCTGTCCTGCCCTGCTTGTGTGCTCACTCTCTCAAAATAAAGAAATAAACCTTAAAAAAAAAAAAACAAAAAACAACTCTGCTACAAAGCATACAACCTCCGAGGGCCTGGGTTCCCAAGTGGAGCCTGATGAGAAACAAACTTCTGGTACATTAAGCCACTGAGATTTGGGGGTTCTTTGTTATTGAAGCATAACCTAGTCTGGTAAATGCTAAAACTATTTTTGTGAAAGGAGTTTGTGTTTTTATGCAAAATGGAATTAGGTCCAGGCTCTGATCACCTACATGAATGTCCACGTGTATTGCAAAGTCATGAAGGATCTGGGTCCCCTCTTTGGTATTCCAGACTCCCCTGTTCACTCCAGGAAAGACTAGAAGCATCCCCTCCATCACTGTGACAGCTCAAACACCATTCCCACTCTCCCCATAGAAAACAACTGGCCTTCAGGGACCAGACACATCTGGGAGAAAACGGGTTTCTAAAGGGACAAGCCATTGCTTATTGACGTCAGGGACTATACTCTGAGCTGCCAAAGCTTCCAATTTTTCAAAAGAGCTAAAATCCAGGTTTTTATGCCAAATATTTTTTTTTCAATTTTTTTTTAATGTTTATGTATTTTTGAGACAGAGAGAGACACAGCATGAGCAGGGAAGGGGCAGAGAGGGAGACACAGAATGTGAAGCAGGCTCCAGGCTCTGAGCTGTCAGCACAGAGCCCGACGCAGGGCTCGAACTCACGAACTGTCAGATCGTGACCTGAGCCGAATTCGGTCGCTTAACCGACTGAGCCACCCAGGCGCTCCTATGCCAAATCTTTTAATTTCTAAATATCTGCAACAACTTCGTATTTTTTTTAAATGTTTTTTCATTTTTAAGAGAGCATGAGCTGAAGAGGGGCAGAGAGAGAGGGAGACAGGGGATCAGAAGCAGACTCTGCACTGACAGCAGGGAGAGTGATGCAGGGCTGGAACTCAGGAACAGTGAGACCATGACCTAAGCCAAAGTCGGTCGCTCAATCGACTGTGCCACCCAGGCCCCCAACTTCATTTTTCTTTTTTTTAATTTAAGATTTAAACGCTCTGGGAACCAAACACAGGGTTCTCCTAGTTTGATAAGGCCCATGTGTGGCACTTTGCAAAGAGTGTCAAATGCTAATGAAATGTTCCTATTTAGTGAAATTCCCTTCTTTTCCAAGTGAAGAAACAGACTGAGAGTGATTTCCTGCGAGGGGGTAATGTGTTGCCCAAGCCACACAGTTGGCTAACACTGGTCATTAACTGATAACGTCTGCCATGTGCTCCCCTCTGCAAAATCTTATTTAACAATCAGGCAGGTTCTCTTATTACCCCCAGTTAACTAATTAATAGAATCTGGACCTTCTGATTCCCATTCCTGCCAACCCGTCATTTATAGTTTTGGGGCTCTTTAAATAAAAATCCTGATTTCCTGCCTTGTCTGTCCGTTTCCTTACCCGTCCTCCTAGGGTTTGTTCTAAAGAGTGCTGCAGAAAAGTGACGAAGTAGAAAAAATAAATCATGAAATGAAAATTAAAAAGAGGAAATAGTGTCACAAAGAAACCCAAAGCCATGGGGGCTGTGTTCTATGCCAGGCTGGGGGCACCCCAGTTAGGGGAGAAAACACCAGAGTAATTTTTTGGACACAAGTCCTCCCGACTGGTGGGAATAGGGGTGCTTCTATGTTATGATTTGTACTCTCCTGAGCTGTTTTAAGGTTAAAGAAGGGAAAGGGGGGCAGTGAAGAGGAAGAAGAACTTCGCGAACGGAAAAAAAAAAAACCAAAACCGAGGAGGCAGAGTTGGCTGGAGAGTACCCGCCCGCGCATCCGCCCGCGCTGAGTCCTCCGCCCGTCGCGGCCACGTGATTCAGCTAAGATGGCCGACGGGGAAAGTGGCTGCCCGGCGGGGCGGGAACCGGAGCAGGCGCCGGGACCGGAGCCGGGAGAAGAGTTCGAGATTGTGGACCGAAGCCAGCTGCCTAGCCCTAGCGAGCTGCGGAGCGCGGCCAAGCCGCGAGTGGGGCCGGAGGGCTGGTCGGCGCCTATCCTGACCCTGGCGCGGAAGGCCACTGGCAACCTGTCGGCAAGCTGCGGGAGCGCGCTGCGCGCGGCCGCGGGACTGGGAGGCGCGGACGGAGGCGCGGACGGCGCGGCGCGCGCAGGTAGGCTGCGGAGGGGCGCGCCCCGCGCGCGCCCGTGGGACAGGTGGCTGGCTGTGGAGCCGGGCTGGCGAGGGAGTTGAACCTACTTAGCCTGTTAGACGAGTTGTTCACAACCAACCTGTTAGCACGCCCAACTGCTCGTCTGTTTTCTTTATACCGTGCAAGCCAAATCAAAATAGATAACGCGGATTTGGATGGTCTGAGATTGGGCTACTCCCCTAACGAGACTCTTCTAATTGTATTCCCCCAGACAACCTCCTTACTCTCGTTGGTGGACTTCAACAAAATGTACGAGTTTAAGGTAGTCTGTATTTTAAAAGTACTTGAGAACTGAATCCAGTTCTGCTGTCTGCTGTAAACCTCGAAAAGCCTGTCCGGCTCACGCCTCTGGGTGTGACCGCGCATCCCGACTCACTCGGGAGTCAAAGCTCCCAGGAGGAAGTCAGGAGGCAATAGTTCCCTTCGAGCCGAGTCGTCAACTCGCTTTGTGATGGACACAAATCACCCCATTTCCCAGAGTGTGCAATAGGGATTTTTTGATTCACCCAGTGACCTGTTATAGTCCTTTTCAGCCCTTATTATCTGGAGTAGAGTTTGAGCATGTTAGATGAATGAAAATACTAAATGATTATATCATAATATCATTAATATCATTTAAGGGTGTGACTTGGGAAGCCCTATAAAGCCAAGTATTTAGAGCCGTGCTAACCAACAAAGTAACCACTACACACATGTGATGTTTAAATGTTAAATTAAAATTAAAACTTCAGTTCCATCTTCATAGAAAGTGCTGTGGGGCAGTTGACCAAGGACGGTACTGCTAAGAATCCTAATGATGTGCCTTTGAAGTTTCTTGATTCCCTCCTGTCTATCGGTAAATGTGCTGTAGAAGTCATCACTGACACCAACATAGTGAATTGTGAGAATTTCGCTAGTTAAGAAAGATTGAGGAGTAAAGTTTAAAAACTGACTTTTTTTGAGATTCTTGCAAGGGAAAGTAGGACTAGAAGGTAATGAGGGAGCCTGTTCAACAATCTAGTTCCCACTAGCTCACTACCTTTGCACACACCTTGGGTTTGTGTTCTTTTAATGTTCATTTTTGAGAGAGAGAGAGAGAGACAGGACTCGAGCAGGGCAAGGGCAGAGAGAGAGGGGGACAGAGGATCTGAAGAGGGCTCTGTGTTTGCAGCAGTGTGCCCGATGCGGGGCTCAAACTCACAAACCATGAGATCATGGCATGAGCCGAAGTCCGACACTCAACTGACTAAGCCACCCAGGCGCTCCACACCTGTGAGTGTTTGATTGTACCCAGCCATTGGCGGTTAGTCCCTAAAGTCAAGGCATGAGGTGTTCTGGAGGCATCTGAGACCACATAGCAAGCAAATAATAAAACGTCTGCTGTTCACTGATAAATAAAATGTACCAGTGCCTAAAATAGCATGTAGCACAGAATAATAATAAATACTTGTTGAACAAATGCATATTTGAAAAATACTTGTTTTCAATCCATAGTAGTGTTATCAATAATAGCCAACACTTATATTGTGCTTAGTAGATGCCAGGTCTTAGATCTGTACTTGTGTTCATTCATTTAACTTGCATAAAGACCCTAGGTGATAGCAGGACTGACTTCCTGGTGTGCATTAATGCAGACTTTGATCATTGTGGTCATCCAGCTACTCAGAAGTGCCCCGTACTTTAAATTCTTACCATCTTCGTGTGTTTTGTTAAGTGAAGTACGTTGGAACAAAGAAGTATGTAGGGGCCTTGGAGCCGGGCTCGTGTGTGGTCCCCCAGCCTCCCTGGGACAGGTTCTTAGCCACCATAGCCCACTCAGGCTGCCCTGGGGCTTCTTCCTACCCCTCCCTGACCCCACTCCATGACTACTGCTGGTCCAGGGAGGGTTGGGGTTGTGCCCTCCGTATCTCAGGGCAGGACTGAGGGGCCTCTTGCCCACCCAACCAGATACCGGCTTCATCTCTGCAGGAAATTGCAATCCCTTAGGACCGCAGGAAGGGGAGATTGACTTCCATACTTCCACCTGTGTAGCTGGCCCCATGTGATTGTCCCCCTTATAAAGAGGGAAACTGAATAAAAGAGAAGTAACTTGACCTATTTAACTTCAAAGTGACAGACCAGGACTTGAACCAAGTCTTGAACCATGCTCTTAGTCACAACACTTAAATGCCTCAATGCCTTTATAAGCAAAATGACATGGTATACGTGGATTTTTTTTTTTTAAATAGCCACTTTAAAGAAAATATTAAATGAGTAACTGCCACTTAGCTCTGGCACCAGTTGAGAACATGGCTTACCAAGGGCTGCAGCGTGGGGAACTGAGTGGCCAGTCCCGGATGTAATAGAATTTGCAGCCATCAGATAGGACAGGAGTGAGGGTAGGGAAAAGGAAATGGACACTGGGCAGCAGGCTCTGCAGAGGCTTCAGAAAAGCAGGTCGGGACAAAACCATGGCCACCACTTCAGCCAGGGCCAGGCAAGGGCCACCACGTTCATCTCTTTTTCTTTCTTTGATGTGTTTCCACAAGCAGTGAGGGCAGAGCTTTTTCAGAGGAACAGCAAAGGAGCAGAAATTGAATGTGAGCGGCACTCCTGCCAGGGAAAAATTTTTTTGATGATCTAGGTTAAAGGCAAATGTGGATTATTGCAGAATGCTTCAAATACTTGTTTTACAGTGTTATCCCATGTGGGGCCTGTTAGCACAGAATGCCATAGTGATCGTGTAGTTGTCTTGTTTCAGTTCTTTGTTGTTGTTTTTTTAATGTTTATTTTTGAGAGGCAGTTATTTTTGTGGCCTAGTCGGTTTAGCACCCAACTTCGGCTCAGGTCATGATCTCACTGTCCCCGTGAGTTCGAGCCCCATGTTGGGCTCTTTGCTGTCAGCACAGAGCCTGCTTTAGATCTTCTGTCCCCTTCTCTCTCTGCCCCTCCCCTGCTTCTTGCACTCTTTCTCTCTCTCAAAAATAAAGTAACATTTAAAAAAATAAATGTTTATTTTTGAGAAAGTGTGAGTCGGGGAGGGGCAGAGAGAAAGTGGGACAGAGAATCCAAAGCAGGTTCCACGCCGACAGCAGTGAGCCTGATGCAGGCCTTGAACCCATGAACTGTGAGATTATGACCCGAACCAAAGTCAGGCTCAACCGACTGAGCCACCCACGTGCCCCCGGTTCTTTGTTGTTTTAAGTAATAAGTGCAGGTGATAAAAAAGAAATCAAACCGTGCAAAAGATCATTCAGTGTAGATAGAGTATGTCCTCCTGCACAGGAACTGTCCCCAGTCCTGTCGTATGTTTCAGTGAGCGGTCACGCATGCTTTCATCTCCCCACGCAGTTTTCTCACAAACCACAGGACACACGCCAGGTTCTTCATCTTGCTTGTTCGAGTAATGCCTTCTCCTAATGGACGAGTGACAAAGTATGCATGTTCCTAAGAGTTAACATGTCCAGCACAATGGCTTGCATGTGGGTACCCAATAAAGAGGGCGCTCTTTCAAAATCTTATAATTATTTACATACATATTTGCCACCGGGCAGGTGGTACATATTATGCCTTTGTCTGTTCTCTTCCATGGGCAATTTTATTTTCCACGTGTCAAAATGGCCCTCCACAACTGGTACCACTCCTTCTAGAATGAAGCACAGTAACTTTTTCTACTCCACATTGCTGAACTCAGGTTAGCCCTTGAGATGCTGAGTGAAAATTCCTGACAGTTGGGAAAGTGTCAAAGTTTTCTTCCTCATCACACTGCATTATAAGATCTTTCAAGACACCAAAGGGCTACCCGGAACTCAAATTTATTAAAGCATCTACTCACTTCTCTATAACTTAGAGGCCAACAACAAAAAACCCCAAACAGCCCACTCCCCGTTCTGAGTCCTTACTCTCTACACCAAAAGTTACAACAAGCTGCCAGCCATTTGAGCCATTTGTGTCTGGAAGTTGCTTTTTTTTTCATGCCGCATAGCATAAAGGTATTAAAACACACAAAAAGATTTTTTAGTCAATTTGCAGGCTTTACATAAAAATCCAGATCTCCAGGGGTGCCTGGGTGGCTCAGTCAGTTGAGCCTCCGACTTCGGCTCAGGTCGTGATCTCACAGCTTGTGAGTTTGAGCCCCGTGTCGGGCTCTGTGCTGACAGCTCAGAGCCTGGAGCCTGCTTCGGATTCTGTGTCTCCCACTCTCTCTGCCCCTAACCCACTCGCATTCTGTCTCTGTCTCTCTCAAAAATAAATAAACATTTTAAAAAATTTAAAAATTAAAAAAAAAAACAAACATCTCCAGCTGCCTCTGGAGGTTGGGCCACAGGTTCCCTCCAGCTCATATTCCCAGAGCTGCACTCGTTTCTATTCCAGGCCTGGCCCCTGTGCAGGAGTCAAGCTCGGGATCCCTGAACACACCACTTATTTGGCAATTCAGGTAGTGTAGAACTTTGTGATGTTCCATGTGTTGTGCTGATGTGCTGAACTATTATTAATGCAGCTTAGAGAGATGTGACCAGCTTGGCTAGAGTCACAAAGCTATTAAAATTGAGAGATGGAATGGCTCAAAGGGGCGCCTGGTGGTTCAGGTTCTCACGGTTTGCGAGTTTGAGCCCCACATTGGGCTCGTTGCTGTCAGTGCAGTGCCTGCTTCAGATCCTCTGTCCCCCTCTCTCTCTGCCCCTTCCCCATTCGTGCTCTCTATAAAAAATAAACATTTTAAAAAGGAAGAAAAGATCCACTTCACATTTTGCCTAGCTCTCTGACTTGAGCACGAATGGAAACAGGTGAATAATGAAGAGAACAATGGATGGGACCCAGCCATGTACCCAGGAACGGTGACAGGGTTCCAGCTCATATCACCTAAAACACTAGTCTTCACATGTTTTTCTCACATGACCGCCCCCCCCAAAAAATCTTCAGCTTTTAAAGCTAACATATAAAATTCTTCATCATAATTTTAAAGTTTGTAATATGTTTTCTGGCTTATTGTTAAGTACTGGCTTTTTAAAATAAAAGTGTTACATCATTCTTTAAGTGGTATGTAAATATCTAAATGATTTGATAAGCACTACTGTCCATCTTAAAAATAAATAAGTTATTTGAAAACTTTACATTTTTTTAAAGTTTTTTTATTTTTAAGTAATCTCTACACCCAACATGGGGCTTGAACTCACAACCCTGAGATCAAGAGTTGCATTCTCTTGTGCCTGGGTGGCTCAGTGGGTTAAGCGGCGACTCTTGATCTTGGCTCAGGTAATGATCTCATGGTTTTGTGGGTTCAAGCCCCTCATTGGACTCTGTGCACTGGCCTTGGTACCTGCTTCGGATTCTCCCTCTCTCCTCTCTCAGCCCTTCCCCTGCTCTCATTCTGTCTCTCTCAAAATTAATTAAAAAAAGAAAAGAGTTGCATGCTCTAGTGACTGAGCCAGCCAGGCACCCCTGAAAACTGTACATTGTCCCTTTATTCCTTGAACTTGAATTTCCATTTCACTTCCATGTTTGTTTTTTTTAACGTCTATTTATTTTTGAGAGAGAGAGAGACAGAGCACAAACAGGGGAGGGGCAGAGAGAGAAAGAGAGACACACACACAGAATCTGAAGCAGGATCCAGGCTCTGAGCTGTCAGCACAGAGCCCAACATGGGGCTCAAACCCACAAGCCATGAGATCATGACCTGAACTGGAAGTCAATGCTTGACAGACTGAGCCACCCAGGTGTCCCATCCATATACATATATATATATTTTTTTTTTAATGCTTGTTTATTTAATATTTATTTATTTATCTATCTATCTAGAGAGAATGTGTGAACAGGGGAGGGGCAGAGAGAGAGAGAAAGAGGGAGAGAGAGAATCTGCACTGACAGAGCCCCATCTGTGGGGCTCAATCTCAGATGAGATCATGACATGAGCCAAAATCAAGAGTTGGGCACTAAACCACCTGAGCCACCCAGGTGCCCCATCCACTTCCATATGTTTTTAAAAATCTTATTGTTCATTCTATCATACATTTCAGAAACAAATGTAAATGAATTAAAATTCAGTAAACTTTTCTTGTGACTAAAGCTCTAAGTGTATAAAATATTTTTCTTCTGGAATGAATTACCATTAAAATAATTAGAAATGCTAAGTTGACAAAAGGATATAATTTCTTGTTCTCTAAATGAGCTGGTTTGGTTTTTTGCATTAGCATGTATCTGTAGATGAAAATATGTGATTTACTGATAAAATATGATAGGATTCAGCATCAGTTTTATTCCTGTGTTTTGGTCTTTTATAGATGTGATCCCTGAGAAGCCTGGTTCATATAAAAAGAAATAGAAATGAATAATCTTGTCATAGTAATGTTGTCAAGTTTTTTTAATTCCTTCCAAGTTATGTGCCCCAAATCACACTGATCTATGGTCAAAAATTATTTTTTTGTTACTTTTTGTTCAAAGCAAAGGAAAATCACCTGACTTGCAAAGGACGCAACTCAGCCATATTAAAGAAGTTTCTCAAAAAGTTCCTTACTATGATAATCCATAATTATTAGACTTTTTGGAAGTGGCCTGTTTTAAGACCATAGCACCTAGTTAACATTCGAACAATTATTTATAATATTTCTTAAGATACTTATGCTGAAAAGCATTTGAAACTGTGGTAGGTTTTCTATAAAGTGTAAGAAACTACTGAAGTACTTGAATTTGTCCATACAGATTTAAAACACTAGCAGTAACAAAATGCTATAAACTGTATATCTAACATTAATTTGGATTGAGCAACCATCACTTTTATTAACATTTCTCACATATTTATTTTAATGGATCTATTGAAAGTAGCACTTGGTACAGTACAAAATACATTTGCTTATCTTTTAAACCATTAAACTATTTGTTGCCCTTTTTTGGCTGATGTGCTTATTATTAAATATGGTCACTGGAAGCCAAGAGAATATGGGTCAAAAGACTAGTTCCTTGGGTATTTCCAGACGTTTTTGGTTAAGGCTTGTTTTGCTCTCTTGGATCTCCCCAGATCTTTGGTTTTTACTTTAATTTATTAAATGTATTTTCTGTACTGAGATCTCTTTTTAATTTTTTTATTTAGTAATCTATATCTTAAGCATTTCACAGTGCCTGTGTAAAAATAATAAAACTCTAATGGGATGATATAGAATAAAGGAGACTGATCAGTTACCAAAAAAAGGTTCCCCAAAAAAAGTTTTTACCAAAGGGTGCCTGGGTGGCTTAGTCAGTTAAGCATCCCACTTCAGCTTAGGTCATGATCTCATGGTTTGTGAGTCTGAGCCCCACATCAGGCTCAAACTGTCAGTGCAGACCCTGCTTCCTAGACCTCGGTCTCCTTCTCTCTCTGCCCATCCCCATCTCACTCTCTCTCAAAAATAAGTAAACTTTTTTTTTTTTAAAGGCTTGCGGTGCCTGGGTCGGTTAAGCAGCTGACTCTTGTGTTCGGCTCAGGTCATAATCTCATGGTTTAGTGAGTTTGAGCCTGACAGTCGCTCGGCGCCAACAGTGTAGAGCCTGCTTGGGATTCTCAGTCTTCCCTCTGTCTCTGACCCTCCCCCACTTGTGCAGTCTCTGTCTCTCTCAAAATAAATAAATTTTAAAAAATAAAAACACATTTTTAAGGCTTTACTAAGACTTATCAAGTGAAAATTATACTTGTAATTCTTTCATTTAGTTACATGTTTAGACCACAACACTCAAAACAGTTGGGGACACCTAGGTGTTGCTTATTTCATTACAGCTTTGCTAATACAACATTTTTTGACAAAAAGACATAGTTTATGTGTACTTCAAATCCAGTTTCATTGAAAACATGGAGCTACAGTTTTGGCCTATTTAATTTATGGCACATGTCCATCAAGTTAATGGTATATCCTAGGGAGGAGTATTGAGACTGGATGAGAATAATTACATGTATTTGTAGGGGAAAATTTATAACTTTCTAAATTTGGGATAACCATTAGAGAGCTAGAGACCTTCCCTCTCCCCCAAGACTAGGTTTCCTTAACTAAGTACAATAAAGCAATGAGAGATTGGAAGCTCTTCATGTTTTGGATGATTTGATGAATTATCAAAGAAGGCTTCACCTCCATTTGGTGTGTGGGACTTTGTGGACCCCAGGTCAATGTATAAAAAGGAAGATGTGGGATAGGGAGGGAATCTGTATCCAGGGCAGAGAGGTTCAAGAGCACTGGCCTCCGGGGTTTCAAAACACACCAGGTTCGGCCACTCACCACTGACAAAATCCAAAGGCAGAGAGACAATGGGTGGTGAAGCAGAAAGGAATTTATTTCCATGAGGCCAACACCGGGAAGACAGTGGACTAGCCTTTCAAAAGCGATTTACAAAGTGCTGAAAATACAGATTTGTGTAAGGAAAATGTGGGACAAAGGCCGGTGAGTACAGACAGGTGGACAGTAAAGGTCAAGTCTATCCTGGTCTTCGAGTCAGTCACGTGGGGTCTTGCTGGCTCAGGGCAGTCCTTATTGCCTGAGGGGGTGGTTTCTGAACGCAGCCTTCTGCCAGAGGTAACATAAGCTGGAAAGAACTTCAATTAGAAAGAACTAAGATCAGAACGGAGGTATTTGAAGCCCTCTTTCAAATCAGGTTGTCCTGTGAACTGTCACACTTGAGCTGGAAACGGATTTCCTTCAAGCTCCTGGGCTTGCGTAGCCCTGCGCAGGAATCCTGGATATGTATTGTGATCAGAAGACCAGTGTGGTTTACAGAACTGGGCGTGGTACCTTCTTCAGCAGTAAATCTTTACAAATTGCTTCTATGTTTATTGCTCCACTCAGGGTTCTTCCCTCCTCTTAATGAGGTTTTACAATTTCTATTTCCTTTGCCAATCATCCAGTTCATTAAAGTTTTCGAATTTATAAATATAATACATAGGATTCTCTGAAAGTAATTCACGGTCATAATTCATTATGTAGTTCTTTTCAATTTAAGCTATACATGATGTGGTCTTTTAGCTATCTTTATGTTCATATTAATGACCGTGAAATAAAACAGCTATAAAAGATTAATATCACTATTAATTTATACAGATCAATAAGACAGTTCAGCGAGAAACGTAAAAGATTTAGCAGGCAAGTCACAGAATACTAGGAGAGGATAAACATGAAAAGCTACTTAACCTCATTGGTAATCAACAGCTGCAAACTAAAACAATACGACTCCCTCGCCCATCCAGTTGTCAAATATTTAAGACTAAATGTTGGCGTGGGTGAGGAGGGACGCGCGCGGCTCTGTTTTTTCTGCCAGGACTCAGTTAATAGCATGGAGTCTACATTTTTAATTTCCAGGATGACAGGTTTCTGGGTATTAGGGGGACACCTGGTAAACATTTGTCATGGATATCTGATACAGCCGACAAACCTTTTTTTACTCTCAAAACAAAGCGACGTTAATGGAGCTGAAATGGAAACATAGCAGTTCTTTTGATTCTAACGGTTTTACCCACAAATGTAAAACTCGTAATTGTCCAGTAGCTGTGGGCAACAGTTGACGGGCAACAACGAGAATTTGAGTCTGGAACTGAGGGGCAGAGGCCTCCCCGAAGACACTTGGGCTGACACCATGGGACAAAAGAGCCGGTTCAGTTGGCCTTCTGAACAGGCTGAAGACGAGGGGAACTCGGGCAGAGGATGCAAAATGGCGCCCGTGAGCTTCGTGGGCGTGGCCTCTAGCTGGGCTCGTCCAATTGGAGTGTTCAGGGGCGGAACGCTTTCCACCAGCTCGCCTTCTATCTTGGGGCGGGGCTTCCTGGAGTTTGCCCCCTTCCATTGGTCAAAAATGGAATACTGGGTGTGGGAAAGGCCAATCTCGGCAAGTCTTAGTAGGACGGTCGCCTTAGCAACGCGCGGAGCCGCCTGGGAAAGGTCTCGGGAAACTGACCCGCGACTTAGGCTGCCCGGGTGCATCTATGACCTCCAGGGATCAGAGGCCGTTTGACTGCGAAACCCAGTTATCCGTCCTGCCGCACGTCCGTGCTCAGAACAGATTGCCTGGCCCCGCTTGGACGATCTTCCATCCATTGCCCTGCATCTAAAGTCCTCACCCGGGAACACACTCAGCCCACTAACGAAGCTGTCCCTGTTTGTGCCCCAACAGCTTCCAAGTGCCAGATGATGGAGGAGCGTGCCAACTTGATGCACATGATGAAACTCAGCGTCAAAGTCTTGCTCCAGTCTGCCCTGAGCCTGGGCCGCAGCCTGGATGCGGACCATGCCCCCTTGCAGCAATTCTTTGTAGTGATGGAGCACTGCCTCAAACACGGGCTGAAAGGTGAGCCTGAGGGGGGGTCGTTCGGGGGCGTGGAAATTCGGGCTAGCTGTTTGCTCAGCAGGCGTTCATCAGTGCCAAACATTGTTCTTGGTGCTTGGGATAACAGCAGTGTACAAAACCGACAAGCGTCCCTGCCCTCAATAAGTGACAGAGCAGCACTGTCTGGTAGGTCAGCTACATGTGCAATTTTTACTGTTCTGCTAGTCACGTTTAAAAAAAAAAAAAGTGAAAATAAACAGGTGAAATTAATTTTAAGAACATACTTTTTTGTCCGCAGTATATCCAAAATATGATTTTTACACACAATATTTAAAAGCCTTATTAATGAGATTTTTACATTATTCTTTTTTATACTAAGGCTTAAAAACCCACTGTGTTTTACATCGCGATTGCACTGGCTACACTTCAAGTGCTCAGTAGCACATGTGGCCACTGACTACCTCTGACAGCACAGTTCTAGAGGACCAGACAGTAAAGGCAGAAACAAACTTAATTACAAAATGCTACAGATTCAAGGAAGTAACATGGGTTTCTACTAGAGTGAGAGGGGAAGGCCTTGCTGGGGAACTATGAGCTGAGACCCAAAAGAGAGTTAGCCGTGCAGAGATTTGGGGCAAGAGCATTCCTGAGGGAGAAAAAAACAGGTGCAGAAGTCCTGAGTGAGACCAAGCTTGGTTTGAGGAAGATACCAGAGGGCTCAGAGGGAGAGTGCGGGGAGATGAGGTCAGGGAAATAGATTGGGGGGTGGGGAAAGGCTGGATGGTGTAGACTTTTATAGGTCATATGAGGAGTCGGATTTTATTCCAACTGTATCTGGAGGATTTTAAGCAAGGGAAAACATGACCTGACTTACATTTTTAAAACAACTTCCACGTGTTTGAACAGATTGTAAGGGTGGGAAGTCGACCGTATTGGGAGCAAGAAGACCCATTAGAAGATTATTGGCAGCAGGTCAGATGAGGGACGGTGGGGATAATTTGAGCATTGATTTTGACATCAGGTAGGAGGGAGAAAGGGGAAGGCTTTCTACAAGCAATACAGATATGAGATACTTGTTTTATTTCATGGGCAGTAAATACTTGGAGTAAGAACCTAGTCAGGATATCAGAGAAACCCTGTCACCAAAGGAAGGGAGAGCTCTTTCGTTACCTGGCATCTGAGTCCCTGAGACTAAATCAGGATTAAGTGGTAGAGTCGTGCATTGTCTGTTTGGCTTTTGGGAGAGAGACAGTGGACACCTGAAGACATTTTGCAACCTGTTCTTATAAATAACACTTTTGTTTTCCCTTTTAGTCAAGAAGAGTTTTATTGGCCAAAATAAATCTTTCTTTGGTCCTTTGGAGCTGGTGGAGAAACTTTGTCCAGAAGCATCAGATATAGCCACCAGTGTCAGAAATCTGCCAGAATTAAAGTGAGTGAGAAGCAGTTACACTGACTTAATGTTAAAAACAAAAACAAAAACAAAAAAAAACCTTGTATTTACCCACTTCTCAACTACTTGCTGATAAAACTTTTTCTAATTCAGAACAAATTGTAGCATGAGCCACACTCTACTTAAACTTTAGTTCCAGCCCTGATGCTCATAATTGTCAAGATCTTCAGCAAGATTTGCCCCTCCCTGAGCCTCAGTTCCCTTATCTTTCAAATGGGGTTTGAAAGATTCCTGCTTGTCACACAAGGTCACGTAGTTTGAAGAGATGTGGTGGGGCACCTGGCTGGCTCAGTAGAGCATGCAACTCTTGAGTTCAAGCGCCATGTTGGGTGTAGCGATTACTTTAAAAAAGAAAAGGTGTTGTCACCTGAGGAGCGGTTACAGAAGTAAAAGGAGTCATCATTACACTCCTGGGAATCCGTGCTTCAGATACATCTGGGCACCTTTCTGAATAGTGTAGTTCGGGCCAGATTTTCGATTCTGGGACATGAGACATTTGTGAAAAGGTGAGACTGACAAATCATTTGCCATGTCTGGGTTTGCCTCAGGATTCCCCGTGCATAGGCTCAAAATAAAAAACTGGACAGAATACAAACAAGGCATCATCATGAAATTTGGAACTAGAAAGGGACCTAGAGATCCCTGGGCCAATACAAAAGAGCACCCTGCAGTCTCCCAGAGGGGGACACGACTGTCCAGCCTCTGATGCTTCTCCCAAGGACCTAGCCTGTTCCATTTTGAGATAATGATAATAACCAGCATTCACTAAGGGCCTGCCATGTGCCAGGAGTTGTGCTAAGGACATTTCAGGATCTCATTTAATCCCTCTCAACAAGCCTCTGGGAAAGCTGTTGGAATCCCCACTGATAAGTACAGAAACTAAGACTGAGTAGCTAAGTAACCTGCCCAAGGTCCGTTGGCAAGTGAGTAGTAGAGCCAGGAAGAGAACACAGGTCTGCAGGACTCTGGAACCTTCTAAAGCCCATTGACCTCCATTGCTACAGAACCCTATGCATTCTTATCAAGATGAAATTTAAGCCTCTGTCCCTGTCCCTAGTTCAGTCCTCTGGGCTTGTACCACAGAAGGTGAAAGCCTTTAGTACATGACAACCTTCAAATCTGTATTTGGTGATCTGTCATGCACTTCCCTCGTCTTCTTTGCTTCATACTTATGTGGTCCTGTTTGCCCACCCCTTCCGACCAGCTTACTCCCTCAGGAGTGAAGCAGCTAGACCAAGTCCCAGCGTGTTCAGGTCGGAGTAGAACAGTCCCTCCTACGCTCAGACCTCTGTTTCCAGTTATGCATGGGAGGCATTTTTGAAGCCTTATGCTAACAAAGAGCTCACTGTCAGCTAAACCCACTACTCTGTTCCCCTATTAACTCTGGCTGCTAAACAGGCTTAGGTACCAAAATCCTACCGTCTGCCAAAGAGGAAATATACAATAGTTCCCTTTCCTTGATACCTCCGGGAGTAGCCTCACAGGGGGCCGCATGGGAAAGGACTTTTTTTTTTTTTTTAACTATTTCATTAAATAGTAATGAAAGTTCTCAAATTTTGGTATTATTTTGGAAGTTATGACTAGTGGGGTTTTTTGGGGGGGAAGGGGTTGTTTAAGGTTGTTTGAAACTTGTAGGATGAATTTTTGCATCCTGAGAGGAATCTGTCCAAAATTCAGTTCCCCTGTCTAAAATGAAAATACCAGGGTGGGGCACCTGGGTGGCTCAGTCTGTTAAGCGTCTGATTCTTGATTTCAGCTCAGGTCATGATCTCACAGTTTGTGGGTTTGAGCCCTACATTGGGCTTTGCACTCACAGTGGGGAGCCTGCTTGGGATTCTCTCTCCTCCTCTCTGCCCCTCCCCTGCCCTCTCTCTCTCTCAAAAAAAAATTTTTTTTAAAGAAAAAATATCAGAGCTCCTAGGTGGCTCAGTTGGTTAAGCATCTGAGTGTTGATTTTGGCCTCAGGTCATGATCTCACAATTGTGAGACTGAGCCCCGCATCAGGCTCCACACTGGGTATAGAGCCTGCTTAGGATTGTCTCTTCACTCTGCTCCTCCCCCCCCAAGTAAATAAACAAACAAACAAATAAATAAATGAAAATATCTTTTGCAGTATGATTTGTCACCCAGAATTTTTTTTTTTTTTTTTTTTTTAAGTTTTATTCATTTTGAGATAGAGAAAGCAAGTGAGGCGGGGGAGAGAGAGAGAGAGAGAGAAAATCCCAAGTGGGCTCAATACTGCCAGCACAGAGCCCGATGCAGGGCTCAAACCCACACATCATGACATCATGACCTATGTCTGACGTACAAACCTAATCTGGTATTTCCTGGCCCCCTGTGAAATTTTATGAATATATGCAAAGGTTTACCTAATTGTATTTGTTCCAGAAATCAGATTTTTGAGGATTAAGAGTGTTTTTTTCTCACTCTTTTGTCAAAATAGGCAGTTCTTCCTGCCCATGGGTCCTTTCCCCATGCTTTAATAAAATCATCTTTTTGCATCAAAAAAAAAAAAAAACCAACCAGACAAAAAGTACATGTCCACGATACAAAATTCAAACTGTACCCAAAGAGCTGTTTTCTGGGCTTTTGCAGACCGTATGTTCCACCCAACCCCCAAAGCCACTATTCTTACAGTGTTCTCTGTGTTCATGTTGATGTGCATGTACATGTGTGAATATGTGTATCTCTTTAAAGTGGGGTTTGAGGGGTTTTTGGTGTTAACACCTTAACAGTTTGATTCTCTGAATTCTAGGACAGCTGTGGGAAGAGGCAGAGCATGGCTTTATCTTGCACTCATGCAAAAGAAACTGGCAGATTATCTGAAAGTGCTTATAGACAATAAACATCTCTTAAGGTATTTTTTTACCTCCTATCTTTGCTTGTCTTTCGCTCTGTAAATAATTAGAACATAGTTCTGCAGATTGTTTTGAATTGAAACAAGTATACAACATACACAGCTTTTATTTGAATTATTATTCATCATAAATTTCCTGTGGCTTAGTTTTAAAAGAGTATTTCAGTTTGTAAGCACGGGTATCTGAAAGTCCTTTTGAATGAAGAGTCATACTTACTTTTCATTTTGAAAAGTCATTTCGAAACTCATTCTTCAAAATCCCTGTGATTAGGTAACTGACAGCCTACTCGGTTAAGCTTCAACAAAATGTTATTTATTTGACTTGTTGATAACAGGGAAAAAATGACTTTAAAACCAGATGCAGTGAACAACTTTAAAGTATAAAATCCTGCTTTTTTCAAGATATTACCTATCTTAGGATTCCATATCCAGTTTGTAAAATTTTATATCTCTTAGCATCAGTAATGACTAACTGGCTGTCTCTGAAATTTATGACTGGTTCATTTTTTTTTTTAATGTTTATTTATTTTGAGATAAAGAGAGAGAGCAGGGGAGGGGCAGAGAGAGAGAGGGAGAGAGTCCCAAGGAGGCTCCGCACTGTCAGCACAGAGCCCAACATGGGGCTTGATCTCACAAACCATGAGATCATGACCTGAGCTGAAATTCAAGAGTCAGATGCTTAACGGACTGAGTCACCAGGTGCCCAAGACTGGTTCATTTTTGATATTTATAAATATATAAATATAAATTTATAAAATATGTACATATAAACGTATGTAAACAAAAATACCTTCATAAAAGGAATTTTCTCTAGAACATGAGCATTTATAAGGGAAGAATCTCTCTAGAGTTAATCTTTTTGTCTAATTGAGTTGAAAGTAGCTTTTATAGTATGGCCTGCCACTCAAAATTTGCCACCTTTTAAGTCATGGCTTATTATTGATTATATCTTTAACATGATAAATGCGATTTCAAATACTTCACATACTTTGCACTGTGAGTAAAGTCACACTGAGTAGCTTTGAGGTACAGATTGTGTTCTAATGAACTAATTCTTTTTTTTTTTTTAATTGACTTATAGTTGACACACGTTACATAGTTTCAGGTGTGCAACATCGTGATTCCACAAGTCTACACCATGATGCTGTACTCACCACAAGTGTAGTTACCCTCTGTCGCCGTGCAGAGTTACCACAGCACCATTGACTGTATTCCCTATACTGGACCTTTCATCCCTATGACCTAACGAACTAATTCTTAAGATGATAAGTTCTCATGCACTCACACACACACAGCTGGTAAACTAGCACATCACTGGTGACCAGGAGCAGTAGTAGACAGGGGATGGGGCCCCACTATGAATGGCTGAGGTGACTCGGGAGGTAAGAAAGTAAAAGCATCCAGTGTTGCTCCGTGGGACACAGGGAAGAGGGAAGGGTTTTATTCTTGGATGTGGGGAGCTGTGGAAACCTGCTTCCGGCTAACATGAGTGTAGAAATAGTTCCTCACAGTGCCGAAAAAGGAGCCAGCAGAGAAAGGAAGGGCAGAGTGATGGTCAGGAACAGAGGAGCCAAGAGGAGGTGAGAAGGACCAGGGTCCAGGGCCCAGATGGAGGAGTCAGCCTTAGACTAGAGGTGGGAGGAGCCCATTCTCAACCACAGGAAGAGAAGAGAGGCCAGAGAAGAAATAGCAGCACTTGAAGCAGGTGGGGGCAGGAGGAAATGGACACCAGGGAGTTTCTGGCTTCTGGTGAAGCCAGCAGCCCAGCTGTCAGCTGGGAGATAAAAAGGGGTGCAGGTCAGGAAGATGGGGTGGTGAACATCCCTTCCTAAGAAGCCCCCTGCTGTGTCAATCTCTTTCAGTGAGTTCTATGAGCCTGAGGCATTGATGATGGAAGAGGAAGGGATGGTGATTGTGGGTCTGCTGGTGGGACTCAATGTTCTCGATGCCAATCTCTGCTTAAAAGGAGAAGACTTGGATTCTCAGGTAAAATAGGAATCTTGGCTCTAAGTGGAATGCCTTCTTTGGGCCAGGGATTTTCCATAAGATCTGAGGACATGGGCTGAGCCGAAGAAAGGGGCAAATGGTAGAGGGTGTCTACTGGAAGGCTGGGGCAGAGGGGGAAGCCCCCCGGGGAAGGGGAAGTCTGGGCCAAGGCACAGAGGCACATGAAATGAAGGTAGAGGCTGGGCTCAGTTTCTAGGCCATCGGTGTCCTGGGAAAGTGTTTGTCTTTTGTGTCTGGAACCTTGGGAAGCCATCAGAGGGCTGCCTGGGTAGCGCAGTGAAGCATTTTGACTCTTGATTTCGGCTCAAGTCACGATCTCCACAGTTCGTGGGTTCGAGTCCCATGTCAGGCTCTGCACTGACAGTGTGGAGCCTACTTGGGATTCTCTGTCTCTGTCTCTCTTTCTCAAAATAAATAAATAAACTAAAAAAAAAAAAAAAAAAGGAAGCCATTGGAGGTTTTTAAGCAGTGTACTGAAATGATTGGGCCCAGCTTAGAGAAAGAGCAATCTAGCAGCCATCCAGGTCATAAGTTTAGAAGGGGCCAACAGTGGAGACAGCAAAAACAGTGAGCAAAGTCCCAAAGGTTGGATGGGGACTAGGAAGGTAGAGTCAGGAGAGATTTGGGAAGTGAGATGATACAATGGGGTGCAAATGAAAGCAGGCAGCACAGATCAGAATGCCCTGATGGGTGAGACAGCCCTCTTGGGAGGCTTTCTTCCTTATGGGAGCAGGTGACCAGGGTTGAGCCCTACGCTCCTGGTGGTAGTGACAATAGATGTGTGACGGGGAGAGACACCCCGACCCATCCCGACCTCCACCCCTGTTCAGAGCATCTGTAGCTGTGGTTGGGCCAATGCCCAGCCTTCTTCCTGCCACAAGTTTGGATCTGAAGAATCTAAAGCTTCCTCTAATCCCTCCATACCCAGGTCAGCTTGTTTTGTTTTGTTTTTTTCTTATAACCTCTCCCCCCTTTCTTCCCCAATAGTTGTATTGTTTTTGCATGTTGAAAATTTTTCAAAAAATACAGACAAGTATTTGAAAAGAAACAAAACTTCACACATAATCCCATATTCAGAGAGTAATACAGTGTTACATTTTGATATCTATCCTTCCAGCACAAGAATAGGGGGTGTACGTTTATATCTTTTATTAAAGGTATTTGGACTTTTGTTCAACCAAAATATGATTATTCCAGACACACCATTTTGTAATTTTGTTTATTTCACACTATGTCCCACATAGCTCTCAATGTCAGTAGAGATATAAACCATTTATTTATTTACTTTTAGCTTATTTTATTCATTTTGACAGTGCACACATGCACAGGAGGGTGGGCAGGAAGGGGGCAGAGAGAGAGGGAAAGACAGAATCCCAAGCAGGCTCTGCATTGACAGTGCAAATCCCCACAGGAGGCTCAAACTCACAAACAGTGAGATCATGACCTGAGCCAAAATCAAGAGTCCGACACTTAACCCTGAGCCACCCGGGTGCCCTGAGATATAAATCTTTTTTTTTTTTCTTAAGTTTATTTATTTTGAGAGAGAGAGAGAGAGCATGGTGGGGTAGGGGCAGAGAGAGGGAGACACAGAATCGGAAACAGGCTCCAGGCTCTGAGCCATCAGCCCAGAGCCCGACGCGGGGCTCGAACTCACGGACCGCGAGATCGTGACCTGGCTGAAGTCAGACGCTTAACCGACTGCGCCACCCAGGCGCCCCAATAAATATTTTTTAAAAAATTTAAATATTTCATTGCTGAAAAATGCTAACCATCATCTGAGCTTTCAACAAGTCATAGTCACTGATCACAGATCATCATAACAAAGTAGGAAAAGTTTGAAATACATGATTACCAAAATGTGAACCACAGACACAAGGTGAGCAAATGCTGTTGGGAAAATGATGCTGATAGACTTGCCCAACACATGGTTACCACATACCTTCAATTTGTAAAAAAGGAATGTCCACGAAGTACAACAAAGCAAAATAAAGCAAAGTACAATTAAGCAAAGTACAAATAAAGCATAAAATGAGGTATGCCTGTATTCCATTTTATGAATGTGCCATAATTCATTAACCAGTACCTTATTAGCTTAGGTTGATTCCATATTACAACAACAGTATTGTAAACATCCTCATACCTCTTTTTACTATTGTCCATTGATTTCCTTAGGATAAATTTTGGGACTACTGTGTCACAGTAAACATTCTACATGAGTATTGTGATGTCATGGTGGGCTTTCTTGGTCTTTTTTCAATCTGATAGACAAAAACAGCTCATCTCAAATTTGCATTTTTTTATAAACATGTTTTTTATTTTTTTTTATTTAAAAACATTTTTGTAATGTTTATTTATTTTTGAGAGGGAGAGAGAGACAGAGCATGAGCCAGGGGATGGGTAGAGAGAGAGGGAGACACAGAATCCAGAGCAGGCTCCAGGCTCTGAGCTGTCAACACAGAGCCCAACACAGGGCTCAAAACTTGTGAACCGTGAAATCATGACCTGAGCCACCCAGGCACCCCAACATGTTTTTATTTTTAAAAGTAGGCTCAGGGGCACTGGGGTGGCTCAGTCAGTTAAGCAGCTGACTCTTGATTTCAGCTCATGTTATGATCTCACAGTTTTGTGAGTTCAACCCCCCACATCAGGCTCTGCACTGACAGCAAGGAGCCTGCTTGAGATTCTCCCATTCTCTCTCTGTCCCTACCCCACTTGCAGTCTCTCTGTCTCTCAATAAATAAATAGACTTAAAAATATATTAAATATACATAAAAACAAATACATGTAAAAAATAAATAAATAAATAAATGTAAGCTTCATGGCCAACATGGGGCTTGAACTCACGACCCTGAGATCAAGAGTCACATGTTCTACCAACTGAGCCAGCCATGCACCCCATCGAATTTATATTTTTGAGGACTCAGGAGGTCAAGTATTTTTTGCATGCTTTATATGCCATTGGTGGTTCAGCTTTTGTGACTCCCCATCCCTATTCCTTTTCCCATTTTTGTGTGTCTTCCATTTTTTCCCACTCCTTTATTATAGATTAATGATATTAATTGTCAGAATTTTTGTTATAAATTTTTTGCTGGTTTCTTACAGCTGGTTTTCTCTGCAAGGAAAAAAATAATTTTTTTTGGCATTCAAATTTATTTGATTTTTTTTTTAAGATTTTATTTTTAAGTAATCTCTACACCCAACATGGGGCTCAAATTCATGACCCTGAGACCAAGAGTTGCATGCTTTAACAACTTGAACCATCCAGGCACCCCTGCTGGTGCCATCAAATTTAATGGACTTTCTCTTTATACTTTCTAAGGTATTGTCCCCATCTAAAAATTAATGTAATTTTTTAAAAACTGGTTTGGTTTTTTTTTACATTTAAATAACGTGTGTCATTTGTTTTGACATAGTGTGAAGTGGGAGTCTAGGTTTCTTTTACAAATAGTAAACCAGTTTTCTCAATGTCATGTAGTAAATATATTTTTCTGCTAATTTGGAATTTCACCTTTATCATGAGTGAAATATCCAAAATCTACTGAAGTTTATTTCTGGACTCAGAGTTCTAGTCTCTGAATCTCTCTATTCCTATGCCAGTAACACAGTCTTTAATTTACCAGAGCCACATAGTATGTTTTACATTCTAGTCGCTCACCTCCTGCCTACTTTGTTTATTTCCTTTTCAGATATAGTTCAGGCTGTCCATTCTGCCATGTGAACTTGAACATCACTTTGTTAGATTCCAAAATAAAAACTCAATTGTGACTCTTATCAAATAATAGATATGATAAAGCATCCTGTTCTGGTCTTTTTCTATTTTTATTTTATTTATTTTTTCTTTTTTAACGTTTATTCATTTTTGAGAGACAGAGTGTGAGCAGGGGAGGGGCAGAAAGAGAGGGAGACACAGAATCCAAAGCAGGCTCCAGGGTCTGAGCTGTCAACACAGAACCCGACGCAGGGCACAAACCCACGAGCTGCAAGATCATGACCTGAGCTGAAGTTGGATGCCCAACCCACTGAGCCACCCAGGCACCTCTTTTTTTATTTTTAATTCTGTACTGTTATGGTTACCGTTATTTAAGAGACAATCTGAGGGAAACTTTAAAGAGTCCTCTGAAATGACAGTAGTAGCCTGCTTCATTCATTTTTAGTTTTAAATAACATTGGAGCTCCTGGATGGCTCAGTCAATGAAACCTCTGACTCTTGATTTCAGCTCAGGTCATGATCTCAAGGTCATGAGATTGAGCCCAGAGTCGGGCTCCTCGCCAAGTGGAGCCTGCTTAGGATTCTCTCTCTCCCTCTGCCCCTCCCCTGACTGTGCGCTCTTGCTCTGTCTCAAAATATTTTTTAAAAATCTTAAATAGCATTTCCATATGTAGGTCTGTGCTCACAGTGGAATTTTATTAAAAAAAAATTTTTTTTAATGTTTATTTTTGAGACAATGTGAGAGACAGAGTGCAAGCAGCGGAGGGGCAGACAGAGGGAGACACAGAATCTGAAGCAGACTCCAGGCTCTGAGCTGTCAGCCCAGAGCCTGACACAGGGCTCCAACTCACGAGCCATGAGATCATGACCTGAGCTGAAGTCAGACACTCAACCCACTGAGCCACTCAGGTGCCCCTGGAATTTTATTTTATTTTTATTTTTTTTTTCAACGTTTATTTATTTTTGGGACAGAGAGAGACAGAGCATGAACGGGGGAGGGGCAGAGAGAGAGGGAGAATCGGAAACAGGCTCCAGGCTCCGAGCCATCAGCCCAGAGCCCGACGCGGGGCTCGAACTCACGGACCGCAAGATCGTGACCTGGCTGAAGTCAGACGCTTAACCGACTGCGCCACCCAGGCGCCCCTGGAATTTTATTTTAAATTCCAGTATTGTTAACGTACAGTGTTACATTAGTTTCAGGTGTATGATATATGATCCCACACTTCCATGCATTTCCCTGGTTTGTTCTTTAGCACAGTGCCTCTCATAGGTCACCATGAATGTTTGCTACTGATGTCTGAGGGATCCTTTTTCTCATGTTCAGAAAGTACTGTGCCAATCTAATTTATTTTGCATTTTTATTATAAATGAGCATGCAGTGCCATCACGTATCTTTTTTTGGTGTCTTTTAAAATGTCTTAGCTTTTAACCCATAAATATAACTGAATTCATTCGTAGGTTTCCTTTTGTGATATTATCCCTGCATTCCTCAAGTAAACAGGGTTTACAGGAGTGGTCATCATGTGTTACTCTTCTAGTGTCCTCCTAGATTCAACATGTCTGTGGTTTATTTGGAAATGTTGTGTTTCCCTGTATTTGTGACACTGTTCTCAGTTTTCCTTTACTGTACTGTCTTTGCCACTTTGTGGTGTCGGAATGTAATCTCATAAAATAAGCTGGATAATGTTCTTTTCTGTATTCCTGCAACTATTTATTAGACCAGGAATGATTTTTTCCTCTGAAGGTTTGTAAGAACTTACTGGGATGATCTCTTCAGCTTTATGGGTTTTTTGGTCCTTAGTTGTTTGACCACTTTTTCATTTAGCTTTTGGTCAATGTATTGGTTTCCAGTGTCTTAGGACATTTTTTTATTTTTATTTTTATTCATTTCTTTTTTTGAGAGAGAGAGAGAGAGAGAGAATACTAAGCAGGCTCCACGCTGAGTGAGAGCCAGACACGAGGCTTGATCTCACAATCATGAGACCATGACCTGAGCCAAAATCAAGAGTCACCCAGGTGCCCCTTAGGACAATTTTTTAGTAATTTATATTTTTCCAAAAGTCATATATTTCATTCAGGTCTATTGGTTATAAGAGAGTATTCTCTTAAGCTTCTTAAAATCTCACTTTTCTCATTGGCAGTGTTGTGCACTTGCTAAATCTTGATCATATTTGGTGGAGATTTGTCTGCTATATTGAACTCGAAGAACCAGCTTTTACATTTGATCTTTTGCTCTTGATTATTTCTGCTTTGGGAGGAGGGCTTTATTTGCTTTCTGATCCATTAATGTCTACTTTGAGTATTAATCCTCTCTTTTTTCTATTGTTGAGAGTTTTTTGCAGTTGAAAATGTACTTTTTTTTTCTAATTTTTAACATTTATTCATTTTTAAGAGACAGAGACAGAGCATAAGCAGGGAAGGGGCAGAGAGAGGGAGACACAGAATCTCTGGTGCCCCAAAGTGTACTTTTTAAATTAAATTTTATTATTTTTTTTTAAGATTTTATTTTTGAGTAATCTCTACACCCAATGTAGGCCCGAACTCACAGCCCCAAGACCAAGAGTCACATGCTCTACTGACTGAGCTAGCCAGGCCCCCCCGCCCCGATTTATTATTATTTAATTTTATTACAAAAGAAATACATGCTTGCTGAAAAAAAGTTCATACAGAAGCATATCAAGTGAAGAATGAAATTCAAACTCCCCCCCTCCCCTCCCTTGATCCCTTTCGTCCCCATAGATAGTGGTAAATATTGAGGGGGAAAATCTCTCTAGAAACAGTTCTACTTTTTCTATGCATTTTTGTATATGTGGGTTTGTTTCATATTAAATCCTTTCTTGCTCCTATTTCTGGATGACAAATCAACAGCCAGGTAACCAATAGCAATCACTGTATCTCAGCGGTTGGCTGGACAGAGAGAGGCAGGCGCTTCTGGATTAAGAGCTCTGTGCGGTCAGGTTGGTGGCTGGGGCAGCAATCACTGAAGGCCTCTTCTCTCGCTTATCTGTCTTCAGGCTGAGAAGGTTCAGGGAGCTGGGACAGGAACCGCAGAGGCTTCTCAGGCGCCCCTGTCCTCATGTGGTCTCTCCATTTGGTGTCCAGCATGGTAGCTTCAGGGTAGCCAGACTTCTTTCGGGGAAGCTCAGAACTTCAATGTTATATGCCCCTCTAGGAAGAGCTAGGAAGAAGCTTATGTTGCCTCCATTAATGTAGCTGCAGAAGTCACGGAATCATTTCTGCTGCTTTTTACTCAAGACAGACACTGAGGCTGCCCAGGTTTGGTGGGAGGTGTGACAGAGAAGTTGCAGAAACTCTCACACATGGCTGTGGCTTTAACAAAGTGGTATTACTGTAAAGGGTTAATGCTGTATCTATCACTCTGGGACTTCTCATTTTCTCCTGGAGCTTTCTTCATGTCATTATGTCATACATCCACCCACTGCATTCTTTGTGATGGGTGCATGGGGCTCCATGACATGTCTATTACATGACTGATCAATATTTCTCTACTGATGGACCCCATTTTCCCAGTTTTCATCTCCCTCTCTCTGTGCCCTCCCCCACTTACACTGTCTCTCTCTCAAAAATAAAGTTAAAAAACATTTAAAAAAAACAAAAAAGAAGAAGAAGTGGCTTCACTTACTCATGCTGTAGCAGACAGTGGCAGACCAGGCTCTCATTCTCTCTCAAGGGCTTTATTTCTTGACAAAGCCCTTGACATTCAGATGTGAGGGGCTCTGGTTCTCCCTCGTTCACAACAGCAGAGAATTTCCCCTGGAAAATGAGATGGGACCATTTCACCACAATTTAGGGAAGGAGGGGGTCAGAATGTCAGTTAAGGTTACCTACCACCTTAATCTAGCCACCCAGGCCTCTTTTTTCTTTTTTTTCTTTATGTTTATTCTTTTTTTTTTTTTTTTTGAAAGAGAGCATGAGCAGGGGGCACCTGGGTGGCTCAGTCAGCTGAGTGTCCAACTTCGGCTCAGGTCATGATCTCACAGTTTGTGAGTTCAAGCCCCATGTCGGGATCTGTGCTGACAGCCTGGAGCCTGCTTCAGATTCTGTGTCTCCCTCTCTCTCTGCCACTTCCCCGCGCTCGCTCTCTCTCTCTCTCTCTCTCTCTCTCTCAAAAATAAGTAAACATTAAAAAAATTAAAAAAAAAAAAAGAGAGAGAGCATGAGCAGAGGAGGGACAGAGAGAGGGGGCTGGAAGGGACAAAGGATCCAAAGCAGACTCTGCTCTGACAGCACAGAGCCTGATGGGGGGCTCGAACTCATGAACTGTGAGATCATGACCTGAGCTGAAGTTGGATGCTCAACTAACTGAGCCACCCAGGCGCCCTCCCCCCCTTTTTTTTTAATTGCTCTATACCCAAAGAACTTCACTGATCTTTGTCAACAACCTGCTTAGTGAATAAATACACAAAACTAGTCTTGACGAGAGGGTAAAACTTCAGAATCTTCCCTTAAATCCTGATTTGTGATAAGTTTTTCTTCTAGAAGTTGGCGGGGTTCTCTCTCTCTTGGTTTGTTTGTTCAGTTGATTACTATTTTTGTAGAGGTGGTCAGCCCGACTAAATGTGTGTAGGAAAGAGACGGGAAGGTAAATGCCCTGAATTTTAAAGATGTATGGTTTACGGAAAACAGAAAAAGTTTCTCCTATTTAATACTTGTACGTTTTGTGTCAATTAGGTTGGAGTGATCGATTTTTCCCTCTACCTTAAGGATGTACAGGGTCTTGATGGCGGCAAAGAGTAAGTAACTGCATGCCTGCTGCTGTTCTTCACAATTTTAATGAAATTCTGGGAAAGAATACTACGTTTGTTTTTGCTTTGTTCGACCTTTTCATTTTCAGCAGGTATTTTTTAGTCACGGAGGTAATACATGAATGTGCTCATTGTGCAAGGAGCTAAGCTCTGCAGGGTAGAAAGGAATGTCCCCATTCACATTGCCCCCTCATCTCCAGCTCAATCCCGTGCCTGCTCCTCCCTCAGAGGAAGCTGCTCATGTCTCCTTCCACACCTTTTTTAAATGCCTTGCAGGTGTGTATTTATTGGTTGTATAATTTGCCTTATGGTTTGTTTGAATATAAGTGGGATGGTACCATTATAGGTACTCCCATATATATATAAAAGTTGCCCTTGGACTCATTCCTTGATCCTAGTGTGTCTTGGATGTCCCTCCATGCCATGCTTATTATGCTCTCCTTCCTTATTATGCTCTCCTTCCTGCTTATTATTAACAAGAGCATCCTTTTAAAGGAGTCATTCGGGGTGGGGTAGAAAACAAAGTGAACAATGTATATAACATGCTACCATTTGAGTTATGCTGAAGAATATGCATCCACATTTATACGATGTATTTCCACACGCTTGGACCATTTCTAGAGTGGTGCGTAGACACCTACTAACAGTGGCTGTTCTGGGTGGGTGAGGGGAAGAGGCCAGGAGGCAGGCATGGAAGGGAGTCTCACTGTAAACTCTTGGGTTGTGCTTGAATAGTTTACCGTATCTGTTATCTGTCTCTCAAATGTGTTCTTTATAAGGACTCTCACAGGCCCCAAGCCCTAGCAGCACACCTTATCCGGCAGTGGGAACCCCACAAATACCTCAGGCTTCTTGAGTATAAGGATTATTCACCCACTTGAAACTTAAACAGAAATATTCTTTTTTTTTCTTTTAAGGTTTATTTATCTACTTAGAGAGTGTGCATGAGCACAAGTGGGGACGGGCAGAGAGAGAGGGAGACAGAGAATCCCAAGCAGGCTGTGTTGTCAGCGCAGAATCTGAAGCAGGGCTTGAACTCAGGAACTGTGTGAGATCATGACCTGAGCCGAAATCAAAAGTCAGACACTTAACCAACTGAGCCACCCAGGAGCCCCCAAAAATTATACTCATAATGTAAAGAAATAGAAATAAACTGATATCTACCAATAGGAGATAATTGAATGAATTACAGAACATTCAAAATATTCCATTCTATGAGATATTATGGAACAAATTTGACCTACTGGTTATAGTAGACTTAGAGGGATTTCCACAAGGTGTTATCAAATGAGAAAAGTATGATACTGAGAAGGGTATATACGGTTGATCCCCTGAACAACATGGGCTTGACCTGCACAAGCCCACTTTTACGCAGATATTTTTTGGTTAAGTACGGTACAGTACTGTAAATGTATTTTCTCTTCCTTATGATTTTCTTAATAACATTTTATTTCATTGTAAGGCTATAGTATATAATACACATAACATACAAAATACATGTTAATGAACTATGTAATTGGTAAGGCTTCCCTCAACAGTACACTATGAGTAGTTAAGTTTTGGGGGAGTCAAAAGTTGCATGCACATTTTCAGCGGTGCAGGGGGTTGGCGTCCCCCACCGATGTATTGTTCACAGGTCAACTGTATGTCATTTTTGTAAACAACCCCAAGAAATCCATAACGTATTTTCTATGTTTTAATTACATACTGTATCTATGTATATAATACAGACAGATACTATGGTCATATGCATATAGGCTCAACAGACTGTTAACGTGGGTTACCTGAAAAGCTATGTGAAGGGCAGAATAGGTAAAAGAAAAAAATGTGCTGAAAAACAAATCCAGCACCTGTGGCAAGAACCTGTGTAGAATGATCCCCTGTATGTACATATGTGTGTGTGTATGTATGTGTATATATATATATATATATATGGAGATTGAGGGTCAGGGTGGAGAGGGATGCCTAACTTTAAAATGTTAAAGAAGAGCGCCTGGGTGGCTCAGTCGGTTAAGCATCCGACTTCGGCTCAGGTCATAATCTCACAGTTCCTGAGTTCGAGCCCCACATTGAGCTCTATGCTGACAGCTCAGAGCCTGGAGTCTGCTTTGGGTCCTGTGTCTCCCTCTCTCTGCCCCTCCCCCGTTCATGCTCTGTCTCTCTGTCTCAAAAATGAATAAAAACATTAAAAAAATTTTTAAGGGGCGCCTGGGTGGCTCAGTCAGTTGAGCGTCCGACTTCAGCTCAGGTCATGATCTCACAGCTCGTGAGTTTGAGCCCTTCGTCGGGCTCTGTGCTGATAGCTCAGAGCCTGGAGCCTGCTTCGGATTCTGTGTCTCCCTCTCTCTCTGCCCCTAACCCACTCACATTCTGTCTCTGTCTCTCTCAAAAATAAACAAACATTTTTTATTTAAAAAAAAATTTTTTTTTTAATTAACATCTTTTTTTTACCCAGCCTAGTCAGCTTTATGTTTTGAAAAGCCTCTGGTCTCCTTTTTTGAGCCATTTCTCTTTCCCTTGAGTATCATAAGCTTGATCTGCCACCTTGAGGGAGGGCCATTTGTATCTGGCTGTCAGTATTTCCACCTCATATGCCAGATGGCTTTCTCTCCTCTTCCCAAATGCCTGGCCTGACAAGGCAGGAGGGTGTCTACAGGAAGCCTGCCCACATTCCTGCATCTCCAAAGGACCTGGCTGCCATCCCCACCACACCCTTGGCCAGCTTTGCTCTATTCACTCCGGGACCAGGACCAGGCAGACATTATTACTAAGCTCTGACTGTGCCTTAGTTTCATGATGACATTGGTACTTCTTCGAGGTGCCTGGAAGGTTGGGAGATGGTTACAAGGTATTAACCATGTATTAAAGGACTTTCTGTCTTTTTTATGCTGTTTTCAAAAGGCACGAAAGAATTACTGATGTCCTTGATCAAAAAAATTACGTGGAAGAACTTAATCGGCACTTAAGGTAGGACTCACTCCCTTTTCCAGTGTCACAGTTAATTCTCAGTACCCAATAATTGTTCCGTGGAACATTTTTCAGTTGCCATAACTGACCTTTTTTCCAAACCAAGTGAAAAAGGGGTATCATAGCGTGCTTGTGTGTACAGACCAGAGGAGTATGTATGATTTCTCAATAAGGAGCTTTGGGAGTTCTTTGGTTCTTTGTTTTATGCAGTTAGACATTGTAGAAAGCAAACAAATTAAGCCTTGAGTCTTCACCCCTCACCCCTCAGCCACCTGGTTGGAAGTGACTGCCATGGGAAGCACTGTTCCTACAGGGAATCCACACACATCCCTCTGGTGTGTCGGGACAGGAGAAAAGGGCTAAACCCCGACAGCAATTCAGTAGCAACAGCAGGCATCTTTTCTGTGATTTTTTTCATTTTAATTGGAAAGCTCCTGCTGTGTTCCATGAAACACTAGCCGATGGTGGTATTGGTGGAGAATGGGCAGAGATTCACAGTCTAATGTGTTTGGGAGACAGGTTATTCTCTGTATCTCTGAATCCCCTCCGAGTGGGCAGTGCACATAAGCAGTGCTCCAAGGGACAGCCCCGCTGGCCCCAAAAGCCAACGAGACAGCTAAAAGAGCTGGCACATTTCACAGAACGTGCCTGGGGACAGTGCTCCAAGTTCTCCTGAGGCGTGATGTTGGCTGTTGCTTTGAGAGATCCTTGATAGATCCCTCATTTATTGACCGGTTTTGTAAGGAAGAGATGTCAGATTTCATCAGACATTCATTATCATTCAGGCAATCATGACTTTTATCCCTTAATCTGTTGATGGGAGGTTTTTTATTAATAGATTTCTTCATACAGAACCATTTCCAGGTCACAGGAATAAACTCTACTTAATCATAGTTTTAGTAACTGCATCATTTTTGATATGTGAACTGACCTAATTGTTCTGTAGTTTTTTCCCCCCTCTGGCACGGTGTCAGGATTATGCATCTTCACAGAATGAATCAGGAGGAGCTTCTGGTTCATGAGCATTATTTGCTCCTTGAAAAAGTGAAGCATGGGGCGCCGGGCTGGCTCAGTCAGTAGATGCGACTCTTGATGTCAGGGTCGTGAGTTCGAGCACCACACTGGGTGTAGAGATTAGTTTTTTTAAAACAATTTTAAAAAAGAAATCAGAAAATGTGAAGCTCAAAGCCTTTACTCAGGCAAGACTTTGTCAGCTTTTCAGTTTTTTCCTGAGTTGTTTATCTGTGTTTTTTTCTCCTGAGGATGTGTCTTTTTTGGTCATTTATATTTTATTTTAAAATTTTTTTTTAATGTTTATTTATTTTTGAGAGAGACATAGAGCACAAGCAGGGGAGGGGCAGAGAGAGAGGGAGACACAGAATCCAAAACAGGCTCCAGGCTCCGAGCTGTCAGCACAGAGCCCGGCGCGGGGCTCAAACCCACGAGTTGGGAGATCATGACCTGAGCCGAAGTCGGACGCTTAACCGACTGAGCCACCCAGGCGCCCCTGGTAATTTATATTTTCGAAGAAAAGCATAAATTTTAGGGACGTTTTCTATGTTACAGTTGGAATAGAACTGAAAATTACATACTTTAAAGACTTGTAATTCCTCTATATCTTTTGTGTTCTTTTTTTTTCATTTTGTCGTGTTTTAATTTTTGTCGTATCTAATGCCTGAACTTTGATTCATTAACCTTGCCAGGTTTATTTCTTTGCCCCGCCCCCCCACTGGCAAAAGGCACCAGGTTAGTGGCAAAAGGTACAGGTTCTCGAGCCAGACTGACTAGGTTCAGATCCTGGCAGCCCTCCAAACGGGGATGAAACCTGAGTGAGTTTTTCAGTGTAAAGTTATGGTTTCCTCGTCTGTGAAATAGGTAACGGTAAGATTTACTCACAGAATTATGGAGAGGGTCACATGAGTTGATGCACTTAAAGTGCTTAGAAGGGGCACCTGGGTGGCTCAGTCGGTTAAGTGTCCAACTTCGGCTCAGGTCATGATCTCATGGTTCATGGTTCGAGCCCCAGATCCAGCTCTGTGCTGATAGCGTGGAGCCTGGAGCCTGCTTTGAATTCTGTCTCCCTTTCTCTGCCCCTCCCCTGCTCTCAAAGATAAATAAACATTAGAAAAAAATTAGGGGCCCCTGGGTGGCTCAGTTGGTTAAGTGTTTGCCTTCGGCTTGGGTTATGATCTCACAGTTCATGAGTTCGAGACCCACATCGGGCTCTGGGCTCTCTACTGTCAGCACAGAGCCCACTTTGGATCCTCTGTGCCCCTCTCTCTCTCTGCCCCTCCCCTGCATGCTCTCTCTCTCAATCTCAAAAATTAAATAAATAAATAAACAAACAAACAAACAAATAATTTGAAATAAATAAAGTGCTTAGAAGAGACCTTCCAAAAAGGAAGGTACTGTATCATTATTGTGGCCGTTATTATTATTTATCAGATTTACATTCGTTTTACATATTTTTCAGTGGGAACATAGTACATATTACTTAAAGAATATTTGAAAAAATGAGGCAAAGTATAAAAAAGATCCCCCTTTGATCCTACAACCCCAAAGTACTATTATCTTATTGTGGATATTATTTAGATACATGACTGCCAGTACATTTTGGTTCCCATCTACCATGTTAGGGAGAAAAAATGATTTTCTTTCCAGTTGGCTAAAGAAATGTGTAGCATATTTGGGGGGAAAGACATTGAAACCTTTTCAATAAACGTATACACACGCACACATACGTATGTCTTCAGAATTCTCATCTCTGAATTAATCGGAGACCCCTCAACTCTCCATTTCATACAGGAAACCTAGGAATCTATTCTCATTGTTCAGAGGTTGGGGAAACAGCCTTCCTAAAGTTCACCATTACTTAATATGTTATTTTCTCTAGCTGCACAGTTGGGGATCTTCAAAACAAGATAGATGGCTTGGAAAAGACGAATTCAAAACTTCAAGAAGAGGTTTGTAACTTACTGAAATTCTTAGGACAAAATGGCCCAAGGTTAAGAGAAACAGTGTGGTTGGTACATCTGACTGGAGCTGCTCACTGGTCAGAATGGGAATCGCTAAGTTTGGACTGAGCTGCATGTGAGACCGGTGTTCTCGGAATTTTGCATCCTTAGAATGTCTGTGGCCCTGTCCGGGGCTTCCCATGAGCCAGTGCAGCTGATCATGAGCCAGTTCTAAGTGACTTAGGTTTTATCACCTCGCAGTGAACCCTGGGCCTCCTTCGGAAAGCCCAGCTCCTGTGGTGAATGCGCTTCTCTCTTCCTCTTTCCCCACCTTCCTCTGACATAGTATGCCTCCCTGCTGCCCAGAAGGTGCAGACTCTGTTATGAGGTAAAAGTACCCTTGCCCACCCCTTCTGTGTTTCGGCCTCTCAGGAGCCTGGAACCAGTCTCCCCACAGTGTGGTCTTTCTCTGCTTTCTCACTAGGAAGAGAGAGAATGAAAAGACAGGAAGAAGGAGGGCTGAGGCCGAGGAAGAAAGCTTGCTGCCCGCTGCCCGGCAGTCTCCTTGGTGGACACATCTTGTCTCCTGTTAGCAGGAGGGGGGTTGCTCAGCCTTTCTGAGGCTTTCCACAGGTAGCGGTCCCTGGCTGCTCGGGCCTCCCCACCAGGTCTCACTGGGGAGGAAGAGGGCTGTGAGAGGTTGCCAGGGCGTGACCCCCACCTCAGTGTGGAGGCAGGTTATGGCCAGAGGAGAGACACAGAGCATGCCTTTGTACAGAGGGCCCGGTTTAAGGCTCCCTCTGTTTACACTGACTGCTCTCTCCCAAGGGGCCAGCGCTGGAAAGCTTTAAGGGGAGGAGCTCAGATTTGTGTGAGGAGAAGGAGATTCAAAGGCGGCGTTCGTAGATGGGCTTCTCAGGAGCAGCTTCACCACGCTTAGAACTGGAGGACCCACATTGCCCTTGGGTGGATGGGCTTTTGGGCCTTAGTTTACTAGGGAGGCAGGTCTTTGGGCCTCACTGTCCTCATCTCCAAATCAGATGATAACTCATACCTAACAGTGTTGTAAAAATGAGATTTGTGTTATATAAATGTGCCTCACACAACACTTGGCGTGTGGAGACATTAGTTGATTTTAGAACAAACAGATTGACTCTTCGTTCTCCCAGGCGAGGTGGCATACTTTGAAGGAAGGTCTAATTTTAGCTTTTGAAACTAAACAGCTAGGTTATTTTTTCTTCAAAGTCCAACAACTGTAATGGGAAACATGCTTTATAGAAAAGTCCCTCTCCTCAGGGTGTGCTCTCCCTGGCTTCAGAGAGCAGAGTGGGAATTAGCAGATGGCTAACTAGCACCTCTAGAGACTTAAGATTTCTTAGTTCGGCACAGCGGTAACGTTTAGAAACCCCAGTCGTGGGTTCTGAGTCCACGTGGACTTAGATGCAGTTGAGGAAGAGGAGAGAGGCGTTCAGTGCTTTAGCCCCGCCCCCTCAGTGAGTGATGCCAAGAGCACAGCCCAGTTCACATCTTCTTTCTCCTTCCCCAGCCTGCCCTTCTCTCTCCAGGCTGTGTTCAGAGGCTGCATAAGGAGAGGTTGGTGGGTATGTTAATGCCTCTACCTGCCTCTGCAGAGAACCTCCTCCCAACAGGCTTGTATACACTTTGCCCCCACCTATGGTAACTCATTCGAGGACAGGAAGATGGCTTTCTAGGGCCCGGCTTCAGCAGATTTTGTTGTGATTCCTTCCCCAGAATGCTTTAAGTCTCCCTCTAGTGATAAAAATAATCCTTGTTTATTGGCTGGAAAAGAGTGAAGGATCAGGAAAAAAAGCCCATAATCCCTTTGCTAAGTAACAGCTACTGTTATTATCCGTGTATATGTGCTCTCCAATGTTTCCTAAGCATTTCTAACACAGGTGATTTTTTTCTTTTTAATTAGAGGTGAGAACGTGCCATAGAACTTGCCTTTTGTCCCCTATTGATATTATACCCGAAGTATGTTCTCAAGTCATCAAAAGCCTTTGCAAACATTTTAATAACTACATATTTCTGCCTTATGCTCCCACTGTCTTTCAGTAAGCTTCTGTGATATTGGACACTCAAGTGCCTCTAATAATTTGTGTCCATAAATCCTTGCCCACATTAAATCCTTAACCCCATTAAGTGGTTTGCTCTCATTTTTTTTTAAACTATGTGAATGTATTCCCTATTCAAAACAAAGAAATTAAATGATAAAATACCAAATACGTGGAAATCCATCATCAATTGTGAAGGTGCCAAATGTTTTTAATCTTAACGGTAAGATTAATTTCAACGTTAAGGAACATAAAAATCTTTCTTTATCAGCTTTCAGCTGCAACAGACCGGATTTGTTCACTTCAAGAAGAGCAGCAACAATTAAGAGAACAAAATGAGTTAATTCGCGAAAGAAGTGAAAAGAGCGTGGAGGTGAGAAACTGACCTCACAGCTGGGCAGCATGTCTCCCATGCGCAAGTGTCCATGGCAGAGCTCATGCTCATTGTTTAATAGTGACACAGGCCTCAGGACGTACAGAGATGCCTTGTTTGGTGCCACTGTGCCCTCCCACACCACTTGCAGGCCACCTGGGCCACTTCGGGCTTCCAAGCGCACTGCTTCCTCACCTCTGGGCCTTTGCACT
Organism: Acinonyx jubatus; assembly: GCF_027475565.1. Classification (NCBI taxonomy): domain Eukaryota; kingdom Metazoa; phylum Chordata; class Mammalia; order Carnivora; family Felidae; genus Acinonyx; species Acinonyx jubatus. Next base: position 89,775,271 of record NC_069380.1, on the reverse strand, counting down.
CAAAGGTTCCCATTTACTCTTCAACCTCTGCTCACGTACCGTGTCCTCTGTGATGCCTCCATGGCCCCCATCCATGGCCTTGGGCCTTCCTCCCCTGTTCCCAGAGCTGTTTGTCCCTCCCTCCATTAGAGAACCCATTTTCTGTGTCATAGAATTGCTGGCTTGCAGCTGTCCTACACAATGACCTGAGAACAGAAAGAGACCATATCTGATTCATCTTGAAATTCACCCACTGCTAAAGAACATGCTAGATAAATAAAAATCCATGCTGAATGATGGAATGAATGGGGGCCTTTCCCACTAAGAACAACGGTTCTGTTTTAAAGAAAATTAAATATGTATTGTTTTCCGAACCTAACTTTTCAAAAGTCTGTTGGCTTGCTGTCATCCTTCAGGTTCAAAGATATTTTGAAGTATCTTTTAGCATTTTTCTACAGTGCTTAAAATATAGAAGTTATCCTACATCTTTAAAAATTGTGGCATATTCTTTTAATGTTTTTATTTTAAGTAGGCTCCATGCCCAATGTGGGGCTTGAATTCCTGACCCTGAGATTAAGAGTTGACTGAGCCAGCCAGGTGCCCCTATGGTATATTGTAAAATACTTTGTAGTTAGCTCACTTCCATAAGCAAACCATGCCTCTTGGTGTTCTTGTTTGACATAGATAACAAAACAAGATACAAAAGTTGAGCTGGACACTTACAAGCAAACTCGGCAAGGTCTGGATGAAATGTATAGTGATGTGTGGAAGCAGCTAAAAGAGGAGAAGAAAGTCCGTTTGGTGAGTGCAAGACTGTCTTTTTTTTTTTTTTTTTTTTTTTAAGTAGGATTCATGCCCAGTGCAGAGCCCAACATGGGGCTTGAACTCACGACCCTGAGATCAAGACCTGAGCTGAGACGCTTAACTAAGCTAGCCAGGTACCCATAGGCTAAGTGTCTTTAGAAGGAATTCCCCAATAGCCCTTCATGTTATTTGTTGTCACTTTTCACACATGTGCTTAAATCTGCTTTTAAAAACAAATGAGTTTTTTATGCAAAGTTTCTAAAGTCTGAAGAAATATATTCATGAAGAATCAAAAATCATCCTTTTAAAATATTTATTTATTTTTGAGAGAAAGACAGAGTGTGAGTAAGGGAGGGGCAGAGAGAGAGGGAGACACAGAATCCGAAGCAGGCTCCAGGCTCTGAGCTGTCTGCCCAGAGCCTGACGCAGGGCTCGAATTCAGGAACCGTGAGGTCATGACCTGAGCCGAAGTCAGTTGCTTAAACAACTGAGCCACCCAGGCGCCCTCCAAAAAATGTTTTTTTAAGGGCTTACTTAGCGTATACCTAAGTTTTGTATTTTTTCCAGTTTTATAAACCTTTTTCAAGGATTACCATGAGACCAGATTCGAGGTTGCTTTGCCAATACAGTTCCCTCAGTCAGCTTCTGGTCTATTTATTATATTCTACCTAATCTCTGTGCCAGTGACCAGTGTTTTGGGTTTGTTTTTAATGTTTATTTATTTGAGAGAGAGCGATCACAAGTGGAGGAGGGGCAGAGAGAGGGAGAGAGAGAATCCCAAGCAGACTCCATACTGCCAGTGCAGAGCCCGATGCCGGGCTTGATCCCATGAACCGTGAATTTTAAAGTATGCTCCACACCCAGCATGGGGCTTGAACTCATGACCCTGAGATCAAGAGTCACACACTCTACCAACTGAACCAACCCAAATGCCCCAACCAGTGTTTTTTAGTAGACACAACTCTTGGGCCTGCTTTGTGTCTTTACACAGATGTGGAAACGTGTCTCCTGAGTTACCCAGGACAGCACTAGTTCAAAATGGTTGCACCTTTATTGCCATAAAGGAGCAAACCATACGAAAATCCAAAAACTCTCACATTGCAACGTCAGATCGCTTGGCAGACATTCTTTCAGACTGTGCGTTCTGATCTTCGGGTTTAAAGAATGTGGTTGCCAGGATCAAGGCTCACATTGCCACCTACCAACTTTCTGTTGACTGGATCCAGAGCCAGTTTTCCTTACAAAATGAGCAAAAGGGCTAAACTTAATGTAGTTATGCTCTAGACAGAATTTCCTAAATCTCCCTAACCTACTCCGACTTCCGGGTTATATTTTTGCCACTGCCCAAGATACACCCTCAGGTAAATACATCCCTGTGTCTACTGTAATAACACCTTCTTAATTGATATTCCTAATTGATAAGGAACTAGAAAAAGAACTGGAGCTACAGATTGGAATGAAGACGGAGATGGAGATCGCAATGAAGCTGCTCGAAAAGGACACCCACGAGAAGCAGGACACCCTAGTCGCCCTCCGCCAGCAGCTGGAGGAAGTCAAAGCCATCAATTTACAGATGTTTCACAAAGTTCAGGTGGGAGCTGACTCTGTGTCCCTAGCACAGCCTTGCGACCTCACACCGTTCTTGCCGCAGAAGAGAGGACGGACACCTCCGTGAGGCCCCGTCCATAGGCCCTGTTACGCATTTCTGCACTTATTTTATTTGGGTCTCCCAGCAGTCCCTGAGAAAAGTTGATAACATGGGGGAAAGTGTAAATTACAGGGCAGACCCGAGTGGCTGCATCTTGTGCTCTGGGTGGCACAGCTAGTAAGTAGAACTGAAAAGTGAACCCTGTCTTGGCCCGTTCTTCCCTTCACTGTCTCCCTAGTGTCTTTCGTCTTCTTCAATGACTGTCTGCCCCAGGAAATGGAGAAGTGGATTAAGGAACGATAGAAGTTAGTGTCGTCTTTTCAAGCTGGGCCATGAAGTTAATCTTGCTGAGTCTCCAGCTGTGCGGCTGGCTGCACGCCTCTCCTGTCACTTCAGAGCGGTTCAGGGGAGGTAGCCCAGAGAGAAGCAATTGTGCCAGAGTTTGAAAGCTAGCATCTAAAAATCGCAGAGCTTCCTTGCTCAGAGGCTACAGCAGCACCCAGGACCATTCTGTGTCCTTCTTTTCTTTTTTCTGAAGTTCTGTTTCCTGGGTTTTTTTTTTTAATTTTTTTTTTTTAATGTTTATATTTTTATTTTTGAGAGAGACAGAGCATGAGCAGGGGAGAGGCAAAGAGAGAGAGGGAGACACAGAATCCGAAGCAGGCTCCAGGCTCTGAGCTGTCAGCACAGAGCCCAGTGCAGGGCTTGAACTCACAAACTGTGAGATCATGACCTGAGCCAAAGTCGGACGCTCAACCAACTGAGCCACCCAGGTGCCCCTGTTTCCTGTTTTAATGCCTGAACTGTCCCACTTCCTCTTCTTTAGATGTGCTCTCAATCTGTGTCAAAGATGGTGTGAACAGACACACATGTTATCTTGTCCTGCCATTTTTTTAAACATAGTCTCATTTATTTATTTATCTATGTATTTATTTTATTTTAATTTTTTAGAGAGAGCATATGCAATCGGCAGAGGGAGAGAGAGAATCTTTTTTTTCCTCATGTTTATTTTTGAGAGAGAGTGAGCGCACAAGTGGGCGAGGGGCGGAGAGAGAGGGAGACCCAGAATCTGACAGGCTCCAGGCTCCGAGCTGTCAGTACAAAGCCCGACGAGGGGCTCAAACTCACGAACCGTGGGATTTCACCTGAGCCGAAATCAAGAGTTGGATGCTCAATCTACAGAGCTACCCAGGCACCCCCAGCCTTTTTAAAAACTATTACATAACCAGCATTATAATAATAGCTGCAGTGGAAATTAAAGCACAGGGAGAAAAAGAGGAAAATCGTTGCACTCTCCTGACACATTCTTTATTTTAATTTGTGTTTTCTTCTGGTCTGGGTCAGTCTGTAACCTTAATATTCATGCTCGTCAGAGGAAACCATACTTCCATAATAATTTAGCAGGCCCTAACCTAAAGCAGCTTCAAACTATGGCAGTTTGTATTTCTGTTGCATAATGGTTTCGAGGAGATCATTTCAGACCAGCAGTTTTGCCCCCCGCAGTCACTTGGGGACCCAGGCTAATGGCAGCTCCAGCTGTCCAGGCCACTGGAAGAGAGTGGAAGGGAGAGAAAAGCAAAAGTCCAGAACCAGGATCTCCTCCCAAACAGTGAGAGAGAAGTTTCACACATCATTCCATTCAATAACACAGCCAAGGGCCAGACGTGGCTGCGAGGGGAGCCTGGGGCTGGCGTGTCCCAGCTGCGAGCCAGATGAAGGGGAGAATAGGAGTCACTAGGGTCACTAGATATAGCTGTCACTACCACCATCTGCCCCACTGAGCTTCCAGAAGTCCTGTCCAGTCCCAGAATCCTCCCAGTCCGCAGCCCCTGGGTGACAAGCAGCACTCTCCATGGAGCCCTCGAGGCCTGTGTTTGAACCAGAAGATCAGCTGTCTTCCTCACATTAACCCATCCCGCCCAGCATAAAATAGTGGAGCCAAAACAGGATTGCAAAAGGAAACAAGAGACCCACAGGGCAGACCCTGGCCTGCCGTGGCCATCATTTGCACCTCTGGGCAGGAGCTGGGAAGGCTGCCCAGGGTGCTGGGGGCTCCATTTGTTAGCATGTCCACCTACCCTTCCTCAGTCATCAACAGAACTTGTCAGCCAACCTCCATGGTCCCTGACAAGTCCACCATCTCTATAGCCCATTTGAAGTGGGCTCTTGGGGAATGTGAGCCTTCCTGGTGGCTGCACGGCTTAAAAGCCACATTCCCACTGGTCCCGGTTTGCTGGCCTGGAGATTGTATGAAGGGTCAAACAGTCACAGATACTCTTCAGGCCTGACTCGTGGTTTTTGTGACAGTACAGTTCCCTCAGTCACCATGTCTGGTCTGGTTATTTCCCTTCAGTCCGTGTATTGATGACCACAGTTTATTGTTTCATTTATTTTTATTTCTTATTTTTTTAATATTTTTTTTATTTTGAAAGAGAGAGTACAGGTGCGCATGCATGTGAGCAGGGGCGGGCAGACAGAGAAGGGGAGAGAGAGTCCTAAGCAGGCTGCACATTCAGTGGGGAGCCCAGTGCCGGGGCTTGAACTCAACGACCATGAGATACTGACCTTAGCCGAAATCAAGAGCCAGATGCTCAACTGACTGAGCTAACCCTGCGCCCCTATGGTTTCATTTATTGAACACAGTTCTTCTGCCTGCCTCATTTCTGTGCTCTATCAGTCTTTCCCCACTCCCCTCCTTCAGCCGCCGGTCGTCTGAAACTGCAGACAGAGATGTGCAGGAAAGCCCATACTGTTGTTTTGATTACTACAGCTTTGTAGTATAGCTTAAAATCTAGGATTCTGTACCTCCAGTTTTGTTCTTTGTCAAGATCACTTCGGTTATTTGGGGTCCTTTGTGGTTCCATACAAATTTTAGGATTGTTTGTTCTAGTTCTATGAAAAATACTATTGGTGGGAAGGGAAACAAAAATAATATAAAAACAGGGAGGGGGACAAAACATAGAGACTCATAAATATGGAGAACAAACAGGGTTACTGAAAGGGTTGTCGGGGGGGGGGGGGATTGGGATGGGCTAAATGGGTAAGGGGTACTAAGAAATCTACTCCTGAAATCATTGTTGTACTATATGCTACTTTGGATGTAAATTTTAAAAAATTAAAAAATTTTAAAAAAAGAAGTAAAGGAAAGAAAATACTGTTGGTATATTGATAGGAACTGCATTGAATCAATAGATTGCTTTGGGTAGTATGGATATTTTAACAACATTAATTCTTCCAATCTGTGAGCATGGTCTATTTGTGCCATCTTCAGTTTCTTTCATCCATGCTTTACAGTCTTCACAGTATCGGCTTTTCACCTCTTTGGTGAAGTTTATTCCTAGGTATTTTGTTATTTTTTCTGTAATTATAAATGGGATTGTTTTTTTAAAATGGTTTTTTTTTTTTTTTTGAGAGGCAGAGAGCGAGCAGGGGAGGGGCAGAGAGAGGGAGACACAGAATTCGAAGTAGGCTCCAGGCTCTAAGCTGTCAGCACAGAGCCCGATGCGGGGCTTGAACCCACGAGCTGGGAGATTGTGACCTGAGTCGAAGTCGGATGCTTAACCAACTGAGGCACCCAGTTGCCCCATAAATGGGATTGTTTTCTTAATTTTTCTTTTGGCTACTTTATTAGTATATAGAAATGGAACAGAAATGTATATTAACTTTGTATCTGTAACTTTACTGAATTCATTTATCTGCTCTGTTTTTAGTCTTTTGGGTTTTCTTTATGTAGTATCATGTAGTTGCAAATAGTGACAGATTTACTTCTTTCTTACCAACTTGGATGCCTTTTTTTTTTTTTTTTTTTTAATGTTTATTCAGTTTTGAGAGCGCGCGAGCAGGGGAGGGGCAGAGAGAAAGGGAGACACAGAATCCTAAGCAGGCTCCAGGCTCTGAGCTATCAGCACAGAGCCCATTGCGGGGCTCGAACTCATGGACCTTGAGATCATGACTTGAGCCAAAGTGGGCCACTTAACCGACTGAGCCACCCAGGTGCCCCGCCTTTTTTTTTTTAATGTTTACTTATTTTTGAGAGAGAGAGACAGGGCATGAGTGGGGAAGGGCAGAGAGAGAGGGAGACAGAATCCCTAGCAGGCTCCAGGCTCCAAGCTGTCAGCACAGAGCCTGACAAGGGGCTCAAACTCACAATTTGCAAGATCATAACCTGAACCGAAGTCAGACACTCAACCGACTGAGCCACCCAGGCGCCCTCCCAACTTGGTTGCCTTTTATTTCTTTCAATTGTCTGATTGCCTTGGCTAGGACTTGGAGTACTATGTTAAGTAAAAGTGGTGAGAGTGGACATCCTGTCTTGTTCCTGACCTTAGGGGAAAAGCTTTCAGTGTTTCATCATTGCATCTGATGTTAGCTGTGGGTTTCTCATTATATGGCCTTTATTATGTTGAAGTGTGTTCCCTCTAAACGTACTTTATTGAACGGATGTTGTATTTTATCAGATGCTTTTTCTGCATCTATTAAGATGACCATATGGTTTTTATCCTTCATTTTGTTGTGATGTATCACGTTGATTGATCTACAGATACTGAACCAGCTATGTATCCTAGAATAAATCCTACTTGATCGTGTGAATGATCCTTTTAACATATTGTTGGATTCAGTTTGCCAGTATTTTGCTGAGAATTTTTGCATCTGTGTTTATCAGGGATGTTAGCCTGTAGTTTTCTTTCTTGGTAGGACCTGTGTTTTGGTTTTGATATCAAAGTACTGCTGACCTCACAGAATGAATTTGGAAGTTTTCTTTGCTCTTCTGTTTTTTGGAATAGTTTGAGAAGATGGAGTATTAACTCTTCTTTAAATGTTTTTTTTTTTAATTTTATTTTATTTTATTTTATTTTATTTTATTTTAACGTTTATTTATTTTTGAGACAGGGAGAGACAGAGCATGAACAGGGGAGGGTCAGAGAGAGAGGGAGACACAGAATCCAAAACAGGCTCCAGGCTCTGAGCTGTCAGCACAGAGCCCAATGCGGGGCTCAAACTCACGGACCGCGAGATCATGACCTGAGCCGAAGTCAGACACTTAACCGACTGAGCTACCCAGGCGCCCCTCTTTAAATGTTTTTTAAAGTTTATTTATTTTGAGAGAGAGAGAGTAAGAATGAAAGGGGGAGGGGCATAAAGAGACAGGGACAGAGGATCCCAAGTGGGCTCCATGCCAACAGCAGAGAGTTCTGTGTGGGGCTCGAATTCACAAGCTGTGAGATCATGACCTGAGCTGAAGTCAGACGCTTAACCTACTGAGCCACCCAGGTGCCCTTTAATTCTTTTTTAAGTAAATGTTTGGTAGAATTCACCTATGAAGCCATCCAGTCCTAGACTTGTGTTTGTTGGGAGTTCTTTTTATTACAAATTCAATTTCATTACTAGAACTTGGTCTGTTCAGATTTTTTTTTATTATTATGTTTATTTATTTTGAGAGAAAAAGAGTGCGAGTGGGGCAGGGGCAGAGTGAGAGGGAGACACAGAATCCGAAGCAGGCTCCAGGCTCTGAGCTGTCAGCACAGAGCCCATCGCGGGGCTCAAACCCATGAGTGTGAGATCATGACCTGAGTCGAAGTCAGACACTCAACCAGTTGGGCCATCCAGGCACCCCTAGATTTTTTTTTTAAGTTTATTTATTTTGAGAGGTGGGGTGGGGCAGAGAAACAGGGAAAGAGAGAATTCCTAGCAGGCTCTGCACTGTCAGCTCAGAGCCTAACGTGGGACTCAAACTCACAAACCATGAGAACATGAGCTGAAATCAAGAGTCGGGTGCTTGAGGGGCGCCTGGGGTGCCTGGGTGACTCAATCGTTGAGCATCTGACTTTGGCTAAGGTCATGAAATCACAGTTCATGAGTTCAAGCCCCACATCGGGCTCTGTGCTGACAGCTCAACCTGGAGCCTGCTTCAGATTCTGTGTCTCCCTCTCTGTCTCTGCCTCTCCCCAGCTCACACTCTGTCTCTCTCCCTCTCTCTCTCTCTCTCTCTCTCTCTCTCAAAAATAAATTAAAAAAAAAAAAAAGTCAGGGGGCGCCTGGGTGGCTCAGTCAGTTAAGCAACCGACTTCAGCTCAGGTCATGATCTCACAATTCATGGGTTTGAGCCCTGCATCGGGCTGTGTGCTGACAGTTCAGAGCCTGGAGCCTGCTTCCGATTCTATGTCTCCCTCTCTCTGTACCTCCCCTGCTCATGCTCTGTCTCTCTCTGACTCTCAAAAAATAAATAAATGTTAATTAAAAAAAAAATTTTTTTTTTAAAAGTCAGATACTTAATTAACTGAGACACCCAGGTGCCCTGGTCTGTTCAGATTTTTATTTCTTCCTAATTCAGTCTTGGAAGATCGTTAAGTTTCTAGAAATTTATCCATTTATTTTAGGTTGTCCAATGTGTTGGCATATAATTTTTCATAGTTGTATCTTACAGTCCTGTGGTGTCAGCTGTTACTTTTTCTCTTTCATTTCTGTATGTATGTATGTATTTATAAAGTTTATTTATTTTGAGAGAGAGAGCGCAAGCAGGGGAAGGGCAGAGAGAGAAAAGGAGAGAATTCCAACTGGGGTCTTTCTGTCAATGCAGAGCCCCATGTGGGCTCAAACTCATGAACCGCAAGATCATGACCTGAGCCGAAGTCGGACGCTTAACTGACTGAGCCACCCAGATGCCCCTGAATTTATTTATTTGAGCCCTCTTTTTCTTGACGAGTCTGGCTGAAAGTTTATCAATTTTATCTTTTCAAAGAACCAGCTCTTGGTTTCATCTGGTCTTTGCTATTGTTTTTTTAGTCTCTATTTCACTTATAGCCATTCTTATTTTTATGATTTCCTTCCTTGTACTAACTTTGGGTTTTGCTCTTCTTTTTTTAGTTGCTTTATGTGTGAGGTTAGATTGTTTCTTTGAGATTTTTCTTGTTTCTTGAGGTAGGCCTGTATCCCTATAAATTTCCTTCTTAGGACTGCTTCTATTGCCTCCCAAAGATTTTGGACCACTGTGTTTCCATTTTCATTTGTCTCCAGGTGCTTTTTTTTTTTTAATGTCTCCTTTGATTTCTTTGTTGACCAATTTGTTGTTTGGTAGCATGTTGTTTAGCCTCCCCAGGTTTTTTTGGTGTATTTTTTGTATGTTTGTGCCTTTTCCAGGTTTTCTTCTATAATTGATTTTAAGTTTCATACTATTGTGGTCAGAAAAGCAGCTTAATATCATTTCAGTCTTCTTAAATTTATTGAGACTCCTTGTGTGGCCTGACATGATCAATCCTGGAGAATGTCCCATGTGCACTTGAAAAGAATGTGTATTTTGCTATCTTGGAATAGAATGTTCTGTATATATCTGTTAAGTCCATCAGCTCTAATGTGTCATTCAAAACCACTGTTTCCTTACTGATTTTCTACCTGGATGATCTATCCATTGATGTAAGTAGTCCCCTACTATTGTATTATTGTCAGTTTCTTTTTTAATGTTTGTTGTTAGCTGCTTTATGTATTTAGGTGCTTCCATGTTGGGTGCATAGATTTATGATTTTTATATTCTTTTGCTGGACATATATCCTCAAGCTGGATTCAGCTTGTTAGATCTCTTTATCATCATGTAATTCTATTTTAGTCTCACATGGGTACTGCTACCCCAGCTTTTTTTTTTTTTTTTTTTTTTTTTTTTTGCTTCCATTTGTGTGCGATATGTTTTTCTATCACTTCACTTTCGGTCTGTATATGTTTTTAGATCTGAAGTGAGTCTCTTATAGGCAGCATATAGACAGGTCTTGGTTTTTTATCCATTCATCTCACCCTACCTATGTCTTCTGACTGGAGCAGATAGAGCATTTAAATTTAAAGTCATTACTTGGGGCGCCTGGATGGTTCTGTCCATTGAGCATCCGACTCTTGATTTCAGCTCACGTCATGATCTTAGGGTCATCGGATCAAGGCTCACAGTGGAGCCTGCTTAAGAGTCTCCCTCTCCCCACCTCTGCCCCTTTCTTGGGCTCGCTCTCTCCTCAAAAATAAATAAGTAAATATGCATATGTTCTCTCATAAATAAATAATCACTGACAGGTGTGTACTTATTGCCATTTTGTTGTTTTTTGGTTGTTTCTGTAGTTATTCTCTATTCCTTCTCTTGCTCTCTTCACTTGCAGTTGATGGCTTCCTATAGTGTTGTGCTTATATTCCTTTCTCTTTGTTTTTTGTGTGTCTATTATAGGTTTTTGATTGGTGGTTACCATAAGGTTCATATATAACATTTTTTTTAAAGTTTATTTATTCATTTTGAGATAAAGAGAAGCGTGCACGAGTGGGAGCGGGAGAGGGGCAGAGAGAGGGAGAGAGAGAATCCCAACCAGACTCCACACTGTCAGGAAGCCAGAAGCCTGAGGCTGGGTATTAGCACAGTTGCTTTCTTCTAAGGGCTGTGAGAAGGACTGTAAGCATCCCTGTCCCCTAGCTGCTGGTGGTTGCTGGTGATCATTGGCAATAATCTTTTCAAAGAACCACCTTTTTTCCTAATATTCTGTATTGTCTGTTGTTCCATGTTTCATTGATTTCCACCCTTCCTTTTATTATATTCTTTTTTTAAGGTTTTCTTTTTTTATATAAGTTTGTTAAGCTTATTATACATTATTATAAGTTTATTATAAGTTTATTTTGAAACAGGGGCACCTGGGTGGCTCAGTCGGTTAAGCGTACAACTTTGGCCCACATCATGATCTGTGAGTTCGAGCCCCACATCGGGCTCTGTACTAACAGCTCAGAGCCTGAAGCCTGCTTCAGATTCTGTGTCTCTCTCTTTCTCTGCTCCTCCCCCACTCATGCTCTGTCTCTCTCAAACATAAACATTAAAAAAAGAAGAAAGAAAGAAAGAACGGGCCTGAGCAGGGGAGGGGGCAGAGAGACACAGAATCCCAGGCAGGCTCTGCGCTGGGGGGCTCAATCTCACAACCATGAGATCATGCCCTGAGCCAAAATCAAGAGTCAGATGCTTAACTGACTGAGTCACCCAGGTACCCCTTTATTATATTCTTTCTGATTTCTTTGCGTTTGCTCTGTAATTTATTTTCATCTTCTGAAATGCATGCTTAGCTCATCTGTTTTATCTTTTTTTTTATTTCATAAAAAAATTTATTTGGGGGCAGCTGGCTGGCTCAGTCAGTAGAGCATGTGACTTTTGATCTCAAGGTTGTGAGTTCAAGCCCCATGCTGGGGGTAGTTTGCTTTAAAAAATAAAAATAAAAAAGATGTTATTTGAAGTTAAAAATGACCCACACAGCTGCTTTAGCTGTGGCCCTCAAATTTTGACAAAAGTATATCACCTAAGAAGCACATTTATTCACAGCTCAGCCTCTCTGAAACCTCCATGCATCTTATAGTCAATGGCACATGTTCTAAGTAGCTGTTTTTTCTTGCTTAGTGGTGTGTAAAATTAGGATATGTCTTCCACTCAGTGCATCTTCAATACCATACAATATTGCATAGTGTTTTCACTGGCTTTTACCTCTAAATATTTCTTTTTTTTTTTTTTAAGTTTATTTATTTTTGAAAGAGAAAGCACAAGTAGGGGAGGGGCAGAGAGAGAGGGAGAGAGAGAATCCCCAGCAGGCTCCAGGCTGTCAACCCAGAGCCTGATGCAGGGCTCAAACTTACGAACTATGAGATAATGACCTGGACCAAAATCATGAGTCGGACAATTAACCAACTGAGCCACCCAGGTGCCCCTACCTCTCAGTATTTCTTAATTAGTCCTCTGGTTTACATTTTTAGCTCAACAGCTTTTTAGTGATATGCCATGTAGTTTAGTTTCTAAGATATGAGGCATTTTTAGCCATTCTTTTGTTGTTAATGTCTAACTGTATTATATTAAGGTCCAAGAATACAGTCTATATTATGTTAGGAACTTATTAGGACTTCCTTCTGTCATCAGCCTTTCCGTATCCTTTTATTTTAAAAGTGTCTGTTATAGACACACAGGGACACAGTGCTTTTTGCCTGCCCCCGCCCCCTGCCTGGGCCCCCCGGTACATGCCTGGATTCAGAAGTCACACAGTTGTGGGTGTAAATCTGCTGTATCGCACATCTGTGCCAGCCTCCCTCTGTGCTTAGGGAACTGGGGCTGACCAGCCGGCCACAAGAACCTGCAAGGGCCCGATGAACTCGTAGGTGTGCTTGGCATGTAGGAACAGCTCTGCAACACTGTCAGATCTCACTCTGAAGTTCTTTTTTTAAAAAGGAGCATGGACCTTTCATAGAGGGAAACAAAAAGCTTATTACTTCCTTTTTGGCCTTTCTTTGTGTGGATAAAGCTGGGAGCCTCAGTCCAGTTTGTCTTCCAGTGCTATGGGAAAGACCAGCAATTAGTGAAATGCTCCTAGAAATGTTGTGAAAGTACAGATTGAATCATCAAACCCTCTCTTAACCCTGAGCGGGCACAGCAGTGAGAGAGAGGCAGAGTGTGACCCCTCTTCCTTGCCTTTGCAGAATGCAGAGAGCTGTTTACAGCAGAAGAATGAAGCCATCACATCTTTTGAAGAAAAAACCAACCAGGTTATGTCCAGCATGAAACAGATGGAAGAAAGGTAATCACTCCCTGTGGCAGATACTCCCTAGAAGGTGCTGGACATTCCCCAGGCCTGGGAACTTACTCAGAGTCTCTCTCAAAAGGTCAGACAACTTGGGATGAAAGTCCTTTGGGATTGTAGTCTTGCTGAGCAAGGGGGCTGGATTCCCATCCTTGCCTAAGTGTGTATTCCCTTAATCAATCTCTGGGTGACTGTATCACATTGTCTTCTCAGGAGTCAGACCCATACAGTGAGCTCCTTGTCACCGACACACTTAAACATCAGTCTGTAATGGGTCAGAATAGAGCCTGAAAGCAGACCCCAACGAATATGGCAACTGATTTTCTTACAGAGGTGCAAAGGCAGTTCAAGGGAGAAAGGAAAATCTTTTCAATAAATGATACTGGGACAATCGGACATGCATAAGCAAAAAAAAATGGAGCTTGGTTGTATACTTCCTATCTTCTACAAAAATTAGCTGGAAATGGATCATAAGTCTAAATGGAAAACTTAAAACTTACAACCTCTGGAAGAAAACATAGGAGAAAATCTTTGTGATCTTGGATTAGGCAAAGAGATCTTAGACATGACATAAAAGCATGGGATCCAGGGCCCCTGGGTGGCTCAGTCAGTTGAGTGTCCAACTCTTGATTTCGGCTCAGGTCATAATTTCACGGTTCATGAGTTCGAGTCCCATGCCAGGCCCTGCGCTGGCACTGCAGAGCCTGCTTGGGATTCTCTCTCTCAGCCTGCTCTCTCTTGCTCTCTCTCTCTGTCAAAATAAATAAATAAAAACTTAAAAAAAAGTAATACTTTTGAAAAGCATGGTGTCCATGGGAGGAAAAACTTGATAAGTTGGACTTTATCAAAAGGTAAAACCTTTGTGCTATGAAAGACATGGTTAAGAGAATAAAAAGACCAGCTAGAGATTGACAGAAAACTTGCAAATCACTTAACTGACAAAGTTATATATTCTGTCTCCAGAATATATAAAGAACTCTCAAAACTCAACAGACAACCCAGTTGAAAAATGGACAAAAGACTTGAACGGACACTTCGCCAAAGAGGACGTAGGGATGGCAAATAAGCACACAAAAAGATGTTCAGTGTCAGTAGCCATCAAGGAGGTACATGTTTTGTTATGTTTTGTTTTAAATATTGATTTTTGAAAGAGTGCAAGCAGAGGAGGGGCAGAGAGAGGGGGACAGAGGTGGGCTTTTGTGCTAACAGCAGTGAGCCCTCTGTGGGTTCGAACTCACAAACCGCAAGATGAGGACCTGAGCCAAGGCAGACACTCAACCAGCTGAGCCACCCAGGCACCCCCAGGGAAGTACATGTTAAAATCACAGTGAGATGCTACTACACACCTGTTAGAACAGCTAAATATCTTTTTAATGACAATACCGAGTGCTGACGGGGCTACAGAGCAACTAGAACTCACCTACGTGACCGGTGGGGATGCCAAATGGTACAGCCACATTGGAAAACAGTGTCTTAAAATAAAGCTAACCTTACTCTTCCATCTGACCCAACAATCCCACTCCTGGGTATCAGCCCAAGAGAAATGGAAACTAATGTCCTCACAAAAGCCCATACACAAATGTTTGTAGCAGGTCTATTCATTATTGTCAAAACTAGAAGCGAGTTAGAGGTGTTTCATCGAGTGAAGTAAGAACAAACTGGTACCCTGTACAGTGAAATAGTACTCAGGCAGAGGAAGGAATGAGCCACTGATCCACAAACTTGATTTCAGTGATATTAAGCTGAGAGAAAGAAGCCAGGCTTAAAACGTTATTTATATAAAGTATGATTCCACTTATACGACACTCTGGAAAAGAAAAAGTCATGGTATCAGAGCCGATCGGGGGTCAGGGGTGGGAAGGGAGCCTTCAGGGGTGACAGAACTGCTCTGTCTCTTGATCACCATGGTGGTTCCATGGGTCTATCCGTGTGCTAAAAACTCTGGGAATTGGGCACACGCATGAGTCAATCTTACTGTGTGCATATTTACAACGAAAGCCACGAGAACAGGAAAGCACGATACCTTCGGTGGCGAGGGTGGCTCCTTTCCTTATGCAGATGTGCTTGCTTCGGTGCAGGTTACGGCAGTCTGAAAGGGCCAGGCAGGGGGCCGAGGAGCGGAGCCACCGGCTGCAGCAGGAGCTGGGCGGCCGGACGTGTGCTTTGCAGCAGCAGTTCTCACAGTTGCATGAGCAGTGGTAGGCGGGCGGCCCGGTGGGGGGCAGGGGGGGGCGTGCCGTGGCCTCTTCGAAGTTTAACCCTCATCTCCTGCGAGGCTGGAATGAGGGTTTGAGCGTGCGTGTAAAGCCCAGTGATGAGTGACAGATGTCTGTGTTTCACAAATGAGAGAGCTGGTTTGGGGGTTCAGGAATGTCCCAGGGCCGCTTGGCTGGTGAGCAGCGGGGGGTGGGGGGGTCCAGTAGCTTTCTCCTGCCCCCACCCCCAGTGTCCTCCAGTGGGAGCTGGCTCTGGGTTGGAAAAAGCAGAACTCGTGTTGCAACCCCCCACGCCCCAGGTCTTGCCTCAGTAGGGGATCCCACAGGTGCAGCCCTAAGTGTCCCCAGGCCCTTTTGCTTTCTTTCGGCTCACATGCAGTCAAGTGTGCACCTGCCCTTCTTCCCCTTGAGGGGTCCCGGTGTCCCCTGTGGAGGGGCAGGCAGCCCTGCTCCAGTGACGGGTTTAGATACGCATGTGACGATGCCAATTCCAATTCCCCGTTCCCTGTGTGGTGAATTGGGTTGGTGATTGTGCAGTTTCCGTGCAAATCTCCCACTGAGACTAACTCCAGTTCATTTTGGGAAAACAGCTCAAGTCTAGAGAAAGAGCTGAAATCAGAAAAAGAGCAAAGACAGGCTCTTCAACGAGAATTACAGCTGGAGAAAGACACTTCCTCTCTGCTCCGAGCAGAGCTACAGCAAGTGGAAGGATTAAAAAAGGTAAGGCAGGGGTGCCTGGGTGGCTCGGTTGAGTGTTGGACTCTTGATCTCAACTCAGGTCACGATCTCGCAGTTCATGAGTTGGAGCCCCACATCATGCTGTGTGCTGACAGCATGGAGCCTGCTTGGGATTCTCTCTTTCCCTTTCTCTGCCCCTCCCCTGCTCACTCACTCACTCTCTAAATAAATAAATAAACAAACAAACTAACTAAAAAAAAAGAAAAGTAAGGCAGCCATCCTTGGGAGAAAAAGAGCTACCAGTGTCTCTGGAAACTGCAACCACAGAGCCAGAGCTGTGCCCATGGAGCTGCTGCTCTGGGCGGCCGGTGCACACACCAGACACTCAGGGATGAGTGCTGTGAACAGAACATTCCCTGCTGTGGGCAGGGGTGGTCTGGGAAGAGTGACGGGCGGATCTGAATGACAGCAAGGGACGGCTATGCACAGGTCCAAGCTAAGAACCTCTCAGGCAGATAGCAGGAAGTGTGAGGGTCTGTCGTGGTCAAGGAGCAGAAAGAAGGGCCATGAGGCTGAGGTGTGGCGAGCGGAAGAAGGAAGCACTGGAGCTGAGGCCTCAGGTGGGCAGACCGATCTCGGGCCCCCAGAGCTGCACGAAGGGATTTGGATCTTATCTTGAGCACGGTAAGAAGCTGTTGGGGGCATGGAGGGGGTGGGGGAGGTACATGGCCCACTTCATTTTAAGACCGTCACCAGCTACTGTGTGAGAATGGGTGGCGGGCTTGCAAGAGAGGAAACAGTAAGCATGAACATCTTCCACCAAGTGCCACACCTCCACCCCAGAGGGGCTCGGCCTAGGGTCAGGTATCCTGGTTCCCCAGAACTTTCTGGGCCTGGGCCACCCCTGGGAAGCCAACCGAACCAGTCTCTGCCTGGAGTCACCTCGGTCCTCTGGTGAAGGTGAGGCCTGGATCCTATGGAAAGCTTCAGGGAGAGAGATGTTGGGGTGCCAGAATGGCATCTCTGTCTGGTTGCAGAACTAGATCTCCCAGGGAACCCAGGCAGTCTACAAGTCTTCCCCGATGATAAAATCGCCAGGCATCTCCCGCAAAGGCTGGAGGTCCCCACAATGCTGGTGGGAGCAGCTGCAGCCTGCTAGGGGGTGTCCCTGGCTACTGCAGCCTCTCCTGGTGGGACTGGCATGCCTTCCGCACCACACCTGCCCTGGCGGAGGGCCTTGAGGCTGGGGCAGCTCCCAGACCCGGATCTCGTTGTGCTGAACATGGTAATGGGTCCTGCTGCACAATCTGAATGAGCCAACAAAGGCACTTTGGTTTCTGTTGAAAAGTGTCTATAGAGCCCCTTGCTGGGGAGCCCACTAGGCCAGGGGTGGGGAGGACCCCTGGGGAGGGGAGAAGTTCCTCATGAGCCTCTCAGGCTTGGAAAAGGGAGGAGAAGAAATGGAGGGCAGAAGAGGACTCCCAGAACGTTCTGCATCGTGCCTCCTTTATTCCACTCCCAACTACTTTGGTGTAAGATTTGAATCGCTTGCCCTCCCCACCTCCCACCCGCACTTACATACACACACGAGAAACAAAATGTATCTGACATCAGCGGGGTGCCCTGTGCCGTGTGCCTGTGACAGCAGGCTCTGGGGCGGCTGGGAGGGAAGTGCCCACCACTTAGGCCTAAGCCCTGAACTGCACTGTCCTGGGTCTTCTGTCTTGGCCCTCGCCAGCCTGTGTCAAGGTGCCCTGTTCTCAGGTTACGATGGTTGTCACTGTGTGAGCTGCTCTCCCCACATGCACGAGAATGAGATCCCAATCTGGGCCTTCATCAGCCTTGTTCACTCACTCACGACCAGCCCTTTCCAAAAAACACTATCCAGACAAGCCTTCCCTGGGCAAGTGACCTACAGTTCTATAGAAGTTTCACCTGTGTATTTTTGGAGGTAATTCTGTGTTTAAACAGTCCTTTAATAGCAACTCAGATGGGCAGAGCCTTGTTTGCCCTGGGAGGAGGACTGTTTGAATGGAGCTGTTTCCTGCTCCATGTCACTGTCCCCACCGCAGGGCCACCCCTGTAGCATTCACCTTGCAGTTGCCCATTCTGGAGAAACAGGCTGGTGAGAAGTAACCCATGAAGTAACTCCGTCTGGAGTGCGGTTCATACAACAAAACTGCTTTTTGCGCTTGAAAAGCATTCTGCCCTTCTTGTTGCTGTGATCGCTAAGCCTTTTTTTTTTTAATTTTTTTTAACGTTTATTTATTTTTTGAGAGACAGAGCATGAGCATGAGCAAGGGAGGGGACAGAGAGAGGGGGAGTCACAGCTTCCAAAGCAGGCTCCAGGCTCCGAGCTGTCAGCATGGAGCCCGATGCAGGGCTCGAACTCACGAACCACGAGATCATGACCTGAGCCGAAGTCAGACGCCCAACCGACTGAGCCACCCAGGTGCCCCTGTGATCGCTAAACCTTTTAAAAAAAAAAAAAAAGAAAGAAAGAAAGAAAAAGACTGTCAGCGTATCAGGCATCTGGTCGGTTCGTTTTAGGAGCTGCGGGAGCTCCAGGACGAGAAGGCAGAGTTGCAGAAGGTTTGCGAGGAGCAGGAACAGGCCCTCCAGGAAATGGGGCTGCACCTCAGCCAGTAAGACCCCAGTCCCCCTCACCTGCCCCCTGCACCGCCCCCTGGAGTCACACCAGCCTGCCCACCAGGCCCTGAACCAAATTGTGTTGTCGTGGAAGGGAGGGCTGGGAAGGAGGCCTGCCAGGTGGAGGTCAGGCCTCGAGGACGCAATGCTGGTTTAACGCGTTAAGAAACCCCAGATGGGTGAACCAGACGGGTGGGGGGCAGGCTGCTTGCTGGGCCTGCAGTCAGACCAGAGTGGATACTGTGGTTTGAGGGTTCCAGCCTGCCCTAGCCAAAGTGCGGTCACCTCCAGCCTTTCTGGATACTCGCACCCACCAGTCTTTCTGTCTGCTCTGCTGCCTGCTGCTGCAGGAGTGCCGATGTTGGTGCTTCTGTCTGTCCTGTAACTGGACAGCTCTCCTTCCCGATGTCCCAGTCCTGCCAGGTTGCTCTGGACAGTCTGATAGGTCACAGCCGATACTAGAATATGTCCACCTGTGCAATTATTGTTGTTGTTGTTTTTAATATTTCTTGAAAGAGATAGGGCATGAGCAGGGGAGGGGCAGAGAGAGAGACAGAATTCGAAGCAGGCTCCAGGCTCCAACCCACAAACCGTGAGACCTGAGCCAAAGTCGGACACTTAACTGACTGAGCCACCCAGGTGCCCCTATTACTGAATTTTCAAAGCCATGGGGGAGCTTTTTCTCCTTCTGAGTCAGGACTCTTGGTTTCAGAGGGACAGAAATCCAACTCAAACTGTCTGAAGCAGAAAAAGCCATCAGAACTGTCTCTCCTTCCTACCTCTGCCATCCTGTCTGTTGCTTCCACCACGAGGGGCTCTGGCCCACATCAGGGCAGAATGGCTCCCACAGGGACTCCAGGTTGATTTGCCACCCCCACCAGAGTCCTGTTCTGGTGCCTGCCATAAGCATGGTGACCAGAGAGAAGGGCTGTCATGGCCAGCACAGCCTGGGCTCAGGCTCCATGCTGAATAAAACCCTGACCAGAAAAGATCCAGAGAGGAGGGTGACCAGGAGAAGAAACTAGAAACACTGAAGTAGTATGCACACCGAACAGGACGTCCCTCAGTTGGGCTGCGTGGGGGTTGCTGTGTCAGGACACATGACACAGGCAGGGGTTCCCCAGGGAACCTTTGTGCTTCTTCCCTCCTTCCCTCCCTCCTTCTTCATGTCACCAGGTGACACCAGAGAAGACTCCCTTCAGATCCCTCCACCAGCCAGACACAGCTGCCTGGTTTCTTTGTCACCAAAGTCTGGGTCCTTCCCAAGCTTATTTCCCAGGGAAGTGCTTGCACGGTCAGGCTGCCCTCTCCACCTGGTGTCCCCAGGTCTCTCCACCCAGGCAGCTGCTGGTGCTGTCAGTCTGCAGGCCTGTTCCTAAGCTGGTCAGGGCAGGAGGGAACGTCTTTTTCTAAGGGACCTGATGCTCAGTTTCCTAATCCTCCCCCAGAAGACTAGCTCGGGTCTCAGAGCCCGGCCACTTTGACACTTGGATTAGGTTAATCCAATGACAGTTTAGGCTAATCTCAGCTTTCAAGGGCTCAGACCATCCCCCCTGCCCCACCCGCCCACAATTACAACTTCTTACAGTTTCATTTTATCTGGTTTAATCCTGCCAGTTTAGACCATGTTCAGTCGGTCGTTTATGTGGACAACTAAGGAATTATCCTTACCCTAACAAGAATGGAGCAAGGACAAATGACCATGTCCTCTGAGCAGGACTGTTCTAAAAGGAGCAGGCAGCAGGAAAAGGGCCCAGAGAGCCCTGCAGATTCTGGTTCCTGAGGGGAGCACACACAGCCCCACTCCAGCACATGCCGTATGCAGGAATGGTTGCCCAGAGAAGCCAGGAAACTGGACTTCTAGGACATTATCTTTTTATTTTTTAAGTTTATTTATTTTGAGAGAGAAAGAGACACCCCAAGTGGGGGAGGGGCAGACAGAGAGAGAGAGTCTGCACTGCAGCGCAGAGCCCGATGCGGGGCACGAACTCACAAAGCTGTGAGATGGTGACCCAAGCCAAAACCAAGAGTCGGACGCTTAACTGAGCCCCCCAGGCACCCGTATCCTCAATCTTTAAATGGCTGCAACTATTTCCAAGTCTTCTGAAAGCTTACAGGATCAAGTCTGTTCTTGGGCCACGTTCAGTCCACAGGCTCAACCTCGGAGTATGGCAGACGTGAGCCAACCTCAAGAGGTGGCTCTGGGATGATGAAAAGGTAGAAAGAGTGTTCCAGAATGACTCACGTTATGGGACAGCTCTCTCAATAAGCTCTGCCTCCCTCCCGAAGCCAGACAGTCGCTGTTGAGAGCCTCTCACTGCTTCTAAATGATTTTTGCCTTTTTTTTTCTTCAAGGTCAAAGCTGAAGATGGAAGACATCAAAGAAGTAAATAAGGCACTGAAGGTACTGGATTGTTGATGTTATTAGCATAAGAATCTCTGCCCAAGAGCAGCTGTTGGTCAGCTAGTGCGAACGCCCCATGTGCTCTTGGGTTTTGCCACAAGTCAGGTGAGCGTGTGCGGCTGAGGCTTCAGTGGCGGTTAGCACTTGTTCACAGAGCAGAAAATGCCGCTCAGAGCCAGGTGACCTGGTGAGAGGTGGTGCTGCTGAGCGACGGGCCCAGCCCAGAACCCTGGTCTGGATCCGGGCTCCTCAGCTGTCAGCCGTAGTTCCACCCCAGGCCTGCCACACAGGTGCCCAAATGGAGGAAGCACAAAGTGGCAGAGAGATCCAGGGATTGTTGAATAGGGAGCGTGAGACCTCTCCCTGCAAGTGAGGGGCCGGAGGCCACCCTGCTATTTCTGGGGACCATTTAAGCCCTGAGCTGGGCCGTGTTTTTGGACCACCTTGGGGAGGGCAGGATGATGCACCCACCTACGGAGAGCTGGCACGTGGGGACCAGGTGACTAGGTACGGGCACCAGGCTGGCCCACTAGGGTCGGGACAGGGACAGTTCAGAGAAGGGACCGCCCACCTGGGACAGGAGTTTGCGGCCTCTGCTGGATGGAGACCCTAGTGCACACAGGGCAGAGGCAAACTGTCACGGCAGCTTACGGCAGCCCTGACTTAACATCATGCACCTTCCCCGCCCTTGCAGGTGGGCAGCGCCTTAGGGGAGATCGCTGTGAGCTGCTTTTCTGTCCCTGAAAAACTGCTGGAATGTCCAACAGTGACAGCAGCACTCGAGGAAGGAGCTGTTGGGCGTGGTCATGCTACAGCTCTTAGGGTCACTCTGTCACCAAGAAAGTGACATCCACCAGAGGCTAAGGAGCCAGAAAAGTTTCTCAGGTCTTTGGCCCCTTGAAAGCTCAGTCCCTGCAGCTGAACAAATCATACCTCCTGGTTGTCCTTTAGAAAGAGCTTTCAGAGTGGCGGCTGCCTCTG
This sequence comes from Acinonyx jubatus, assembly GCF_027475565.1. Classification (NCBI taxonomy): domain Eukaryota; kingdom Metazoa; phylum Chordata; class Mammalia; order Carnivora; family Felidae; genus Acinonyx; species Acinonyx jubatus. Next base: position 89,753,347 of record NC_069380.1, on the reverse strand, counting down.
TAGAATGGAGACTCCTGCCTCCCCGCCTCGCTCTGAGGGTCGGGGGCTCAGCATGTGGAGAAGGGCCTCCCATCCCATGTCACGTTGCCTTCTGTCTCAGCAGGGACTGCCATCACAGACCTGGTCTGGCTGACCAGTCTGGCCCCTCTCCCTCCTGCCAGTTCAGCAGGGGGACACTGGAGAATGTCTCAGCCAGGATCCGGTTGCAGGCATCAGATCCTGACTCTTGTTACCTCAGCCGAAGGGCATTTATTGAAAGGGGGTGGGGAAGGCTCAGGTTCCCGGGAAGCTGGGGGATCTGGCTGCAGGCCGGGAAGCCAGGGCCAGAGGGCAGACGGTCTGCAGCACGTGAGCTGTGGTCAGGGCAGGGAGGCCCTAGGAGGCCCTATCTAGCGTAAAGTGGCTGTCCCTCAAAAGGTGCTATTAGAGAAGTGGTAGGCCACTGACATTGGGCAAAGGTCCATCAGGAGCCAGGCTGTAAACTGGGATTCTGTGGTGGTCTTTCCTCCCCCAGGGCCATACCTGGCTGAAAGACGATGAAGCAACGCACTGTAAGCAGTGTGAAAAGGAGTTCTCCATTTCCCGAAGAAAGGTACGTGGGGTGGCCCTCCATTGGCTCACACAGGTGGGGCTCCCCTCCCACCCCCAGTCCCACAGGGGCCACCGCACTGTGATCACACTTGCTGGTCTGCTGGCCCACGGAGATGGTTTCCCAGCTCATGCCCAGAGCTAGTCTAGGTGAGCAGATCATTGAAAATTCATTTTAAGCAACAGGACCAACATCTGGCAAAGTGAGGCAAAAACAATCTAGAGAACCGGTGAGCAGCGAGTCTCCGGACAGGCCCCCAAGTGGCACCAAAAGCTCACTGGCATCTGGGCAGGGCCAGTGCCCTGGTAAGTCTGCCTCTGCCAGTGTACAGTCTGCCCTCAGGCTCCAGAAACAGGTGGTCCTATACCTTTGGTCCAGGGTTGACAGGGCTTTGAGTGGCCAGTTGGGCACGACAGGGGCAGGATATAGATGCCGAGCAAAACTGGAAACCTCTACAGCCCACAGTACCCCATCCACTACTACACAGGTGCACACGCTCACCGGTCCCGGCTAATGGCCTCTCTGTGGAAAAGTACAACTCCCAAACCTTAGTGCCTTGCAGTAGGTCCAGAGGTAGAAACAGCCCTCCCGAGGCTACCGTTGAAATCCTGCTTTTCCACAAGGCCTGCTGGACACTAGGGCCTCTCCATCCCCACCTGTGAACGGCCTGGCAGAGGTTCATTGTCTAGCCTGATGGGGTTGGGCTGTTGGCAGAAATGACAGATTTCTACATGGATCCTGGTCTTGGCGTTCTGCCCAAGGCTTAGGCAGTTCTTCACAAAGTAAGACACCCATCAGGAGGGGCTGGCTGGCTAAAGAAACCTGGGGTCCCACCACAGGGTGCAGGGATTGCAGGGACTGAACCAGGGCCCCCAACTCCAGTAAACACATTCTGAAGGAAAAGAGCCTGATTCATACAAGCGCATGCCCCTCCACCACCACTCTGCAGACCTTAGAGGCACAGAGGCACAGGACTGTAGAAACAAAGGTCTGCAAGGACCCCTTCCAAACTGACACATCTGCAAGTCTGCCTTAGGTTTTAAGATCCCTCCCCCAAAGGCTGTAAGAACAAAGTGGGTGTACGGATGGGGGAGCACAGCACACCAAGATGGTCTCTCTGTCCTGCAGCACCACTGCCGTAACTGTGGCCACATCTTCTGCAACACGTGTTCCAGCAACGAGCTAGCACTGCCCTCCTACCCCAAGCCCGTGCGTGTGTGCGACAGCTGCCACACGCTGCTCCTGCAGCGCTGCTCCTCGTCCACTGGCTCCTAAGCACACAGGGCGTCGGCGAGGCAGCCTCAGAACAGTGCCAAACTCTGTGGGTCTTGGGGGATGCCCAGGGGCTTGGGGAAGCAGGAAGGAAGGCGATCCTGGCCGGCTGTGCACACAGCATGGCGGAATGGAAGGTACACGCCTCTCCTTTCCGGACTGTATGGAATTAACCTATCTGCTAACCTGTCTGGATGCTTCCTTCTCACTTGGCTACATCACTGGCTTTGGCTCCAGTGTAACTTCATGATTTTGCTACTGTCATTTTTCACTTTTCAAAAAAATTGTCCGGTTTTATGGCAGTCTTACTAGTATAATGAGCAACCAGTTCCGCCCCCCCCCGCACCGTGCCTTCCCTGCTTCAGAAGCCAGAGATTTGCCACATCACACCCTTGTTAATATGTGTCTTTGGACCTGCAATAAAATCATTTATTTTTCACTCCGGTGCAGAAAGCATAGGCACTCGTGTCCGTGTCACAGAGGTCAGGGTCAGCCTCTGGAGAGGCCTCAGGGCAGCCCCCATGTCAGGACTAAAGGCCCTCAAGGAGGGCAGCTGCCTTTGAGGTGAGCCTGCTGGGTTCTGGTACAGGCTGTGCCCTGTCCAGTGAGCTGAGGACGACATAGGCCATTAAGTCCACCAACAGGCACAGAGGAAGTGACCTCACGCCCATCACCAAAACTCAGAAGTTGTTCCTTTATGCAAGTGGATTGCAGGAGATACCTGTGGGAGGCACCTACCAGATAGTCATTCACGAACTTCAAAAGTAGGGCTAGGACAGGTGCAGTCAGCTGTGAAATTGGGCTCAGCACATGCTCACCCCACCCCCTGCCCCCAGCCAGGGGTCTGAAATGAAACAAGTGCTGTAATGCTGTCCAGACCTGTCCATCCATCCATCTGCAGAGCCTCTGCCTTCTCCAGCCCTCAGTGGACTTTCCCCATAAGTCCCCTGGCCTGCTTAGCTGTCCAGCCCCTGCTCGAGGCCCTGGCTCTCCCTCTTCTTCCTGGGCTCTTACCCTGCAGAAAGTTCCCCACAGGCTGGCTCAGATTCCGTATGTGCTGCTCTGCTCCCTCAAACACATCTGTGGGGTTGGGAAGTTGGGGGGGGGGGGCGGGGGTGAAGAGATCTGGGCAGCTCTGCAAGATTGGGTCGATACACACACCCAGCTCCAGAGCAACATTCCTTCGGAGCTGCAGGTTCTCACATCCTATCAGGAAGTACGATGGCAGCGAAAGCAGCTGCCAAGAGGGACGCTTCATCTGAGCAGCTTTTTAGTAAAATCTCCAGCACTCAGCTGTTCCCGTAATGCTTACATCCTGAACTATACTCCACACTGGCCTGGCATCAGAGCGGTACCCAGTATTCAGTGCACCCAATTTGGATTCCAGCTCACTGGGGAGCCTTGGGCTCATCATCACCTCACTTATGGGCTCTCATCTGCCCACACAGAAAATACCGGACTCCTGTTTTGACCACTAAGTAGAACGTTCCCCCTCTCCACCCAACAAGCAAGATACTGAGGCATTATTCAAAGGACCCTTTTGCCAGTTACCAAATATTTAGTTGCAGTGAGATAACTTTTCTATCCACGCCACATTAAATATGCACCTGAACTTTGAAATCCTCAGGCTGTGGTGGGGTGACCTTCCTAACCCGGGCAATGAGGGACAGTGGTCTAAGGCAATGCTTCTCAAGCTTAAATGCACAGGTTAATTAGCCAGGGAGAAGGGTGTCCTGTTAGAATGCCACCTCCCAACAGCACCTGGAGGTTCTGGTCTAACAAGCACCCAGGTGGTTTTGGTTCAAGTCCATGGAACACAAGGTTCCAAAGACCCAGGATGGCGGGTTAAATACTCCCTTTTCAAAAGCCAAATGGTTCTGGATTAGCTTAGCCTTACTCCCGCCGTCCCCTTTACCTCCAAAGAGCCTTTACTCAACAAAGACATTCCTTGCGTAAAACAACTTAAAGAGCCAGACAAGCAACCTTCCTTGAGCCTTCTCATTAACGGGTCAGTTCCACAGACACTGAATAACTCAGCCAAGATGCTAGGGGCAGTGTGAAGTCCAGAACACAGCAGAAGCTCAAGGCTGCCTCCCCTGCAAATTATTTCTCTAAACCTGAAGACAGGCTAAGGATTCCAAGAACACTTGTGTGTCCCAGGCTGATGGCAAGTTGTTCCCCTCCACCATGTGGGATAGCACCATCCTCCACAGAGGGGATGCAGCACAATACATCTGCCGGGCCTTTTGCACACGTTTGTACAATGCTGCCATCTACAGATGCTTAGAAACACCTAGGATTGTAACCAAACCTCACCCAAGATGAAAAGAGATTTTCAGCACTGACACAAGTGGCTTCAAACCCTCAATTTGGCTTAAGCGGAGTCTGCAGTGTTAAGCATGTACTAAAGGAATTTTGAGACAATCACACCTTTAAGAGAGCTAGCTCCTTCTAGAAGACTTCCCGTACCCCACGTAAGCAAAAACTCAAGAGATGCCATCAGAGTGGGATGGGTGGCTGCTGGTCAGCCACCCGCCACCCCTGGCACTTCCTTCTTAGCCATGCCTGCTGCAGGCCTCCGCGAACATGCAGAACATGCAGTGAGCACTTCTGCCTCTCCATGTTTTACGCAAGCGCTTAGCGAGTCAGAGGCAGCTCAGGTTAGGTCCTACGCAGCCAGGCCAAACACACAGCCCTTCCACAAGGGCCCCACAAGCTAGATTTACCTTCAGTTGCACTGGAGGGAAGTCTGATGACATCTACACAACAGCCTCAACTGCCGAGCCTCTCTGCCACAGCCAAAGATGTGAGCCACTCTCACCTACGCCCCGGGCAGGAATAGAGCACCAAGAAACAGTCCACATGACACTGAAGTATAGACAAGACAAAGTGCAGTTTTTAAAAGGAAGATTTATTTGACAAGTTTCACTTAGCGCAATACACCTAAAAGGAAATCACAATACAATGAAAGATTTAAATCAAGGCCTCAGAATTTCATACAAACACCAAGACCAAAATCCTAAAGTATTGGTATTGCGTCTCAAATTTCCCCCATTAACTTAAAAAAAAAAAAAAAAAAAAACTTACGTGCCTTAGAGGTTATTAAATGAAACTAGAATTAACAAACATGCCAAATGTTTTCACTTTTAATTGTAGACACAGCTCCTATATTGAGTTTTACAAAAAAAAGGCATGTCTTTCAACATGCATCCAAACAGTGTTCAATGTAATGTGGTATAAGAGCAACATTTAACATAATTCAACTGCTTTAACCTAAATACACTTACTGCTTAAGTACATCCTACTATATAACTAGAGAAAAGCTGAAAATTGTTTAACAGTTATAGTTTACTCGGTTGTTACATCCTAGATGAAAGTCTGTGTTCAAAAATACTGAACCTTAAGTCTTTAAAACAATCCTGATTTCCACTTAGAGTAAGCATAAATCACAAGCTTGTATTGCAAAACTGTTAAACTTTTTTCTTTAAAAAATGTTGACCAAGAGTCTGTGATCAGGATCAATTACATTCCCCATCCACCACTCATACTGGACATGCTAGACATCCCTCCCATTCCGTTCACTCCCATAGATGCACGGCTTCCACTACTGTAGTAGCTGCTGTTCACTGCTCCTTGGCTGCCTGCAAAGAGATCAATATTACAAGTCAGGAGAATTATCAGATTATCAGTCAAATAAAATATAGCATTCCAAGAAAAAGTTTAAAAAGTATACGAGTACAAATGGCTGCTGTCCAAGTGGCGAGAAGCATGTTTGGGAAAGGGGACTCCCGACTCCAAACAAGTCTCAATTAACCCCTTTTCTCTGCAGTACCAACTTGCCAGACTCTCGTGCTACCATTTAATTGGATGCTTCAGGATCAACATAGAAAATTAAGTTTAAAGGAAAACTAGTGTTTTTCAAAAATTGCAAAATTACTTCATGTTGTTTTTAAAGCTAAACAAGGCATTTTAAAAAAAAAATTTTACCATAAACATTCACAATGTGTCCATCGAATGGCATATATGAATAGGGAGGACAGGGGCAGTCTCTTGCTTTTCCTATTCATGGTGGGCAGGAAGTGAGACAACAAAAGTTGGACTAAAGGCAACTCACTGTGCCCAAAATGGCAGCCTCCATGGAGTTAAGTCAGAGCCATTGACTGCTATAGAAATAGTGTTATTACAACATATCAGTATTTGCTATTGGGAATTTAAATTATATTTTTTGAGAAAATATTTACCTATGCAATGTTTGATTGAAAATCACTGGAGTTTTCCTGTAAAACTTGGTCTGCAAAAGGATTTTGTAGGGTAAGACTATAATACCAAAATCACCATTCTTTAGACCAATTGAAAAAAAAAATCAAATAAAAGCAATCCTAGGATAAAACTGACTAGTAAATACGGTCCTGAACCCAACCACCATTCTACTTTATAAAATTCTCCCTCCATCTAAAATGGATTTAATGCTAACGAAAAGACAGAAAAAAAAAAAAAAGATGAACAATTTTTTTAATAAATGGAGGCAGATGTTTTCTGGCTCGACATTATTCCAAGTTGCAATGACTAAATTTATACAACACTTCCCCCTCCCAAAGATTGGTTCTGAAAATTAAGCTATTAAAAGAACAAGTTACATTTGGATCAAAAGCATATTATTTATTAACCCCAATTTCACCAAAAAGAAGCCTGCATATTCCCCCAACTAAAGAAACCTGCCTAAAACTTATCTCAAGTATACAGAAAAACACACTTACCATATCCACTCATGCTGCTCTGGCCGCCATAGCCGCCTCCATAACCACCACTCAGCTGCTGACTGGCTGGGCCACCATAACTGGACTGGTTTGCTGTTAAGTTAAGAGAACATTAGAACCTTGTGCCATATGTAATGTGGTACCTGGTGGTACCGAGCTTGTAATTCTAAATCTATGATTTTCCAGTTTTGATTTTATATTACTATAATCCTCTGTCTCCTTCTGCCTATTGCCTATGACCAAAACTACCTATCCATCGTATGAACTAGTCAAACATTTATAAACCAAAAGGCCAACAGTATGCACATCAGCAGGACTAAATGCACATGATTCCATAAAGTAGAGGCATTTTGAGAAGACCTTAAGATACTGCTTAACTGGATTTAGTGGGGTTTTACCCCATAATTTATACAGTAAGGTTATATGAATACACAGGTATAACTGAACACCTAATTATGCCCAACTATGCCCAAGAATTTATTGATCCTGTGCTTTTTAATTTTAGACTTATACTTCATAAAGACAACCGAGCTAGTTTCTGCCATCCCCTCCCCCAAAAGTACTTAAAACTAGTCATCTAAACAGTTTTTACATTAACTCACAAGGATTTAAATAAGCCAGACAAAATTCAAATTGAAAACTCTTTGCCTAACTTAATTATGCTAAACTCATTAAAATATAAATTAACTTAACTTATATAATCGACTTATATAGATATGTTTTGGTTTTTAAAAAAACTAACGATATTTACACAAGCCCATGCCTCCCATCATTTGGCTACCATAAGCACCACCGCTTGCTCCTGCTGTAGAATTCAAGAAGAGTTCTACATATCTGTGTTCTGAAATGAGAGAAAAGGCATACAAGGTTAGCTTAAAAAAAAGACACTAAAGTGATATTTACACAAACCCATGCCTCCTAGCATTTGGCTACCGTAAGCACCACCGCTTGCTCCTGCTGTAGAATTCAAGAAGAGTTCTACATATCTGTGTTCTGAAATGAGAAAAAAAAAAGTTTGAAAGTGTTTGTTGGTGAAAGAAAGAGAGAGAAGCACTTTTAAGTTCTTAAACAAATAGATCTGTGAACTTCAAATACTTTTGGTAAAAAAAAAAAAGTCTAGCTGCTTCTCAGGCAATTGGACTATGCACATTTCAAAAACCAGTTTTGATTTAAACATTCATCTAAATTAAGTCAATTAAGGCTATAATTCAATTCAAGTCCATGTTCTCATCACAAACCCCTTCCAATCCCACTAAACCCACATATTTTAAACACAAACCAAAGAACTAACTCATTATCAGACCGAATTTCTCATACATCCCTACTATTTCTCTATCACAAACACTGGTCACTCAACCATCTGTAGAGACCCCCGGCCAAGACACTTAAATCTCACTTACGCATATTTGCTTTGTCTTTTGACATAGCTGCCACAGCATCTTCGTGAGTTGCAAACTCGACATCTGCTTCACCGGTTACTCTGCCATCAGGACCAATTTCAATGTGTACTCTCACAGGGTTCAGCGGTGAAAAAAACTAAATATAAGTATTTCAGAGAATAAGTCAAATCTCTATTGTTAGAAAACACAAATTTATAGCGTACTGTTTCACTTAGACTAAGAACCAAGTTTTTAATGCTCTCCTGAAATAGACAACCTGTAAATTTATCTTACACTTACATTATAAATGTCGTTCTCAGTAGCTCTGTAAGGTAATCCCCGCATGTGTACACAATGTCCTGTTGTGCTCTGGAAAGTAGAGCCACCATCCCCATATCTGTGATCAGACATTCCTGAAAAACAATAATTGAGGTCTAGATGGACAAGAGTGTAAGTATCCTTTAGTTGAGAAATTCAATTCTTACCTTACCTCTTCCAAATCTATCTGACCCAAATCCATAGCCATCATTATATCCATTATAATCATCATAGCCTCCATAACCTGGAAGACAAGAAGTACAATCAATCAAATGAAAACAGTTACACAAACAACAGACCTTGTGATATCTGCATATTGACGTACCTCCTCCATAAGCACCACGTCTCATCCGTTCAAAGCCAGCTCCCCTGCCAATGCTGTTATACCCTCTGCCAGCTCCAGGTCTGTCATAGGGACCTGGCCGCTGCATGGCCATAAGCTTTCGTGGTGGATCATAGTGAGTTCTAACTTCAGCTCGACTGCTCTTAAAGATTTCGATATACCTAAAGCATTGTTCACGAAGGAAAGGGATGGGGAAGGGAGAAAAAACATTAGTTCATTTCATACAGGTATTTAGTTACACAAGAAAACAATGTAGTCATAGCCATGAAACTGACTAATATTTAAAGCCAGATTTCTTATATTTGCATAGGCAATGACCAGAAATTCACTCAATTGTAAGATTTAATGTAAATTGTATTTATAGATTATAACTCACTCCTCTGAGGCAGAGAGCCCAACCTTAGGGGTAGAGAGGAGTACTACAAATAAATGTTTTAGGAGGGAAAGAATTCCACTCAACTTTCAACATTTCAGGTCTTAAATCCATTGGCATCATGTATAGCAAGTGGGCTAAAAAGCCAGCCTCCACCAACAGTCTAGCCCACACTACACATTTTCTTTCGCCAATAATACCCCAGGCCTATGCTTTTAGTAGAAATCAGCATAGGTAAGCGCATGCTTCAATGAAAAATAGTCACAAGCAAAGAGAATAAAACCTTTTGTGACAATTTCTTGAAAGCTATGCTTATTAATACATATGCAGAATATTTATACAGCAAGAAAAAGTTTGTTGCATTTCAACTTTAAAAACAAGATCAGAAAGTATCACATTTTCTTATGGTAATATTAATTTACTAGGTGGGTGTTATTACAGCTAAAGCCAGGTTTGCATTAACATTTTTTAAAGCCATAGTCTCTCAACTCTATTTATTAGAATTAGGAATCTTGGAATCTTACAGTATCGTAAGGGAGACCAAATTAACTGGGGACAATTTTAAAACCTAAACTTTAATCTGAATGCTTTATGGGACTTTAATATAGGGAATTTGAAAATTGTGGCAAAACATCAATTGGGACTAGAAAATAGGTTTCTTTCTTCTAAGCAGAGAGAATATGGATTTAATTGTTTACCATAAGAAAAGTGACAAATCCAACCAACCATCCATCCCCACCTGTGCCCTATTCTTTCCTTGTGTTTCTTTAGAGCCTTTTCAGCTATTTCCTGTGAAGCAAACTGCACGAAGGCCTCCCCCGTACTCCTCCCCTGGAAGTCCACCGGCAATGTTATCCCATTTGGCACGATTTCCAACCCTTCAACCCAAGGACAAATAACCCCAGTAGGGGGGCAATATTAACATCACAAGCCCAGAAATGATTCTTCTTATAGCTTTAAATAAACCAGAATTTTAACTTTAGGTGAACGGTATTCTTTCAACAAGTACTTTTTTACATATGCATTGTAATATGAAGTTCCATTATTACAAAGTATAACTCAATTCTTAACACACCCCATGGCACAGTATGTAAGAAAAAAACTTGAACACAGGATGCATTAAGAATTCAACAATTAACACTCTAATCTATGCAAATTAATGTTGAGAATTACACAAGAATTTAATAAAGTTTCAAGCATTAAATACAACAGTTACTATACTTAAAACACCTTTTACCTCAATTTATATTTCAATGTTCTAAGTTAGTGGAACTTCAACTTTTAAAAAAAATTACACATTTAAAACATTTCATATACAAATTGAAACATTGCTTAAGTCATATAATTGACAAACATACAATCTAAACTTTTCAACAAACAACTGATCTACACAGCACAATCATGCACTCTTATGCTCTAACAGTAGTATGATTCACTTCTGGAAATTCCGTCTATGAAAAATCCTTTCCGTGGATACATTCCCAAGCTTACAAAAAGGGCTTAAAGCACTTTCCTAGAAGATATGAAATTATGTTCATATTTAACGTTGACAGATAGCATTCAATTCTCACCAATTTAGACAAAAACAATCAAAGCAGACTTGATTTCAAGAATTCTGGCAAAATATTAGGACTTGATACATATCTAAGTCAAGATTTTCATACATACTATACTGAACCATGAAAGGATTTCTTAATTCCACTTATCACATGAGTATTAAAATAGTACTTAAAATATATGATCTAACATTCTTCTACACATGCAATTTTACCAGCTCTTCAGCATAAAAACATTCAAATACTTTAGGCCCAGAACAGTTTCAAAATACTTTCTGTATTTCAGACAATGAGACTACATTCAAACTACTCTTACATTAGATTTTAATTAAGTTCATAATTCCCTAGCTACAACAACCAGTTGCTTCCGTATTTTTTTTTCCCCACTAAGAGTTAGGCCATTAGAGACGTTTCTGGGCCCATGACCCAATTTGTCTTAAAACATAGGCACTTGCCATAAATCACAACAACCTAACTCAAACTAATCTAATGTTAAGGGATCTTACCTTTAACTCGAAGTACTTTGCTGAACAGCATTGTGAGGAAGTAGTTAAGCTGTTGAGGACAATCCTCAAAGATCTACTCTGAACTACAATACTAAATATAGGCAAAGTTAGCATTTTCAAAGTACTTAATTTCCACCTTTAAGATGGGCTTAAATTATTTGAAGGTCTCCAGGAAGAAGAAAACATTTAATTCACCTGTATATACTCACACCTGTTTAAATATCTAAGCTACTCAACTTTAAGGTCTATTAAATCACATGTTGCCAGAAGCTAGCCAGAACTCACTGCTCAGCAACAAACACAACTACATACCTGAGAAGAACTGAACAATTTCTTCCTTGCTACATCCAAAGGGGAGTCCTCTAAGCCGTACAAAGCCATCATTGGCCGTGTCAGGACTATTTGGACCAGTATGCTTCAACACCCAATCCATTTCAACGTTGTTTGACTTGAATACTGAAAGAGGTGCTTAGAATTAGTCAATTTTGGAAAGTCAGAGAACAAAGTTCAGACTTCCTGGGTCTTTAGATAATCTAGGAAGAGCTGCCATAAACTCCCTTAGATGACCATTTCCATGCGGTCAAATACCTAAAATTCAGAAGGGGTAAGATAGAGCTCTATGTGTTTAATGTTTTTATTTACTGTTACTAGGGCAACATAAATCAAACCTTCAACATATCTGTGTCCCATAGTTTCTCTGTCTTTTTTCAGGGCCAATTTGACTTCATCTTCTGATTCAAGTTCAACAAAAGCCTCGCCACTCGGTCTGCCTTCTCTGGTGTAGATGAAACGAATACCTTGAGCCCCATTTTGAATTTTGCAGTCTGGAAAGAAAACAACCGTTAATACAGAATTTAAAACTAAAAACAAAAAAAAAACCAAAAAAAAAAAAACCACCTCTGGGTGATACAGATGAAACGCCTATTCATGCTCCGCTACAAACAGAGCTTTTACAAGCCTAGAATGAGCAATATTACCAAATCCCAGAGCCGCTTTCTACAACTTAAGCCGTTAACTTCTCCCAAACTTCCTTACTCCCTAGATTATACATTACATTACCTCAAGAAAACCCAAAATCCAAACAGTTTAACAAAATTGATTTCCAAGTCTTCTCCATTGAACATCCTTTGAAACCCCTCATAAAATAAGTCTGGACTTTGATTTTATGGCATTTTCTGGGTACTGTTTCAAGTTTTGGTCCAGGGCACTTGGTTTTACCTTACTAGCAGCAACATTACAATTTCTCCTGTGAATCCAAATTTGCAGGGCCAATACTCACCTAAGTGGGGATCAATGTTAGCAAGCTAAAATGCTCCAAGTTGCACAGCTGAAGCCAAACTCAGTCTTGCTCACCGCAAGGTGGCTTCCAGTGTACTTGGTTCTCGTTTTACAGGTCGTTTTCCGTTACCCAGGCTAAATTCAGACAGTAAGTCAATACTACAAGTGTCCTTCCAAAACCTGTAAATTTCTTCCAAATATATCTTTATCAGCCTAAACTCACACTAGCAATGAGAACAAGGACATTCTAGTAGAAATTATTCAGAAAACCTACATACTGGAAAAGAGCTACACAGACAAGTAAATTTCCCTGGGCTTCAGTGTCCTCAACTGTAAAGTGAGCCAGATCAAGAACTACAATGAGCAAGAACTCGTCACAATTACCAAATCTTGATTTGGAAAATTGTCTGAAATTAACAAGTGACATTTTAACTTTCTGAAGTCAAATACCCTGCTTCAAGAACATACCAAAATTGGGAGTAAGTTGTTACACTTCAAGGTTTTGCAAAATGTTAGTACTGTTTGCCCAGCAACTGGGCAATTTTCTCAAGATGAAGAGAGAAATCCCATTTATCCTTTCGAAAAGATAGCCGTAGAAGACTAGTGCTTAAACGTAGGTGAAGCAAACAAAAAAAAAAAAAAAAAAAATCAGCCAGAGAGGCCGCACTCCCCCCAAGAGGACTCGGAGGGCGGGCGGGGCTTTCGCAATTTCCATTGCGTAACAGCGGCCGGCGGGGCGCGAGCAGCCCAGAGGGAACGGCTGCCGCCCGCGCCCCGCCAGGGGGCGCCCCAGGGCCGGCCCGCCCCGCCCTGGCCCGACCGCCTCACGGCCCGCCTGCCCGTCCGCCGGCTCCGGCCCCGAACTCCCGCCTCCGCTTCAAACTCACCAGAAAAAAAACGCTGCACTTCGTCTGCTGAGCAAGACCAAGGCAAGCCCCGGACCTTCACCACGAATCCCTCTCCGCCTTCGGTGCCCAACATCATTGTCTCTTAGTGGGTCCTGGCGTCCAAACAGACTGCAAGGCGAGGGATGAACGTCAGAACAGGGAAATGTTAAAATTCAACAGCCCTCCGCCCTCGAGGCGCCCGACGGTCCGCGGCGCCCGAGTATGAGGCGAGCCCGTGCAGACGCCCGAAACCCAGCAATTCCAACACCAACACCTCTTTGGCCAACGGCCGGGAGCCCGAAGCCGCTGTGGGCACCACGTACCGGTGCCCCAAGCCGAGGGGGCCCTGGCCTAGCGCCAGCGTGCAGGCAAGGAAATGGCGGCGGCCGCTTCCGCTCCGCCTCCTCCGACATCTCACACAATAGAGTCGACGCGGCCTGCAGGCCTCGGCGGCCCCGCCGCTACTCGGCGAATTACTTCTGGCTTCTAGTTGCAGCCCGCACCTTGCCAGGGCCCCACAGGCACTACCGAGGGCTAGGGATAAGCAGTCCTCGAAAAAATGACATCCTCGGGGGCCACTGGGTAGCAAACACAGAGCGACACTCACCTACCTGAACACACGACTTCGGCGTGGCTGAGAAGAAATGGCCAGCGGGCGCCTGCGCAACCTAAATAAGGCCCTTTGAACAAGCTCTGCGCACGCGCAGCTAGGTGCCCGCACCGCCCCCTTGCGTCACACAGAGCTCAGACGCATGCGTAATTTCATGAACCGGCCTCCCTCTAGGCAGCATATGATTGTGCGCACGCGTTTTGGGCTCATTCCCCCTCCCACCTCCATAAACCCGCCGGGCTTTCTTGCGCCTGCGCCATTCAGCGGTTATTGAACTTCGAGCCTCTGCCGTTTATGATTTAGTTTCATGCGCATGCGTCTTCCTTCAAACAGTTCTGTCCCCTTACCCGCCAGAGTGGGGGAGGGGAATGGCGGCAATCCGTTCCCTGTAGTAATCATATGAAAGGCCGTCCCGAGATCTGGGGTGTGGTGCGGTGGCTACGTTCCTACCCCTACTCTAGCCTATTATCCGCGCTCCGGGCTGACCTGAAGGGACAGCCGCTCCCCGCCCTGGCGCCGCCTATACCCGTTTTCTCCCTAGAACCAGCCTATGACCACCTGGGCCTCTCCTGGGGGCTGCGACACTGGAAGCATGTCCAAGGCTTATGTGCCTCCACTCCCCTTACCTGCCACCGTCGGGCCTGAGGCCCGGGCCCGCGCGGGGTCTCCTGCGCGTGCCTCAGTCCCGTACCTGGCTTTTGCCCTAACGAACTCGCACCCCCGCGACCCTCCCCCCCTTCCCCCCCCCCCCCTGCGGCGCCCAGTAGACAGGCCCTGAACGCCGCGGGCGCTGCCACGAGAAAGGGTGGCCGGAAGCCGTGTCCCACTGCACTTCATCAGCGCTGGACTCGGCTCTCCTGAGCAGGTTCCTGCTTAATTCTTCCAAGGATAAGTGGGTACTATTAAGTCCCTTTCCCCGGTGGAGACGCCGGGTCACCCCATGTGAGCATATGGCACAAGATGAGTGGTGTTCCTGGTCCCCACCAGCACTGCAGGGAACTTACCTGCCTGTCCTCTCCACCTCAGACCTACGGACGCAGGCCATAAACAAGTTAGCAATGAGGTAGTGTTGGACAGTTAGTGAAGGCCTCTCTGAATGCCACCATGAAAGGATTTGGGCGAAATCCTTGGGCGAAAGTTTGTTCCTGCCCAAGTGTAATAATCTGGAAGCCGCATCCAGTTTTGACAGGTTTGAGAAAACTAGAGAAAGATTAATCAATGGAGTAAAGGGGGACAATGATCCAAGATAGGATCCCAGAGGTAGGGTGATCCTGACGGGCCATTTAGGTCTTGGCAAGGGTGTTAACTCCAAGTGCAAGGGGAAGGCATGAGCAGATCTTCAACAGGGAGCAATACAAGCTGTTGGTAAAGGAAAATTCCATGGCTAGGAGTGAGAGGGACACAGAAAACAGGCAGGGTGAATAATGCTGCCTGCCCTCAAATGAAAACAGAGCTAGAGGAAATGGCATTTTGGCTGAAGTCACCAAGACGTGGGACTCCCAAATCTTCCAGACAGGAGGTCTGTTTCTGGGTGGTTCACAAGTAAGGAAAACTTTTTTTTTTGCTTTTGAGATTTTTTTAAATGTTTTACTTATTTTTGAGATAGAAAGAGAGCATAAGCAGGGGAGGGGCAGAGAGAAAGGGAGACACAGAATCTGAAGCAGGCTCCAGGCTCAGCTGTCAGCACAGAGCCTGACGCGGGGCTCGAACTCACAGAGTGTGAGATCATGACCTGAGCTGAAGTCGGACGCGGACACTTAACCCACTGAGCCACCCAGGCGCCCCATTTCTTTTGCTTTTGGATGCTCTCTCCAGGATATCACAAAGACACTTCCCAGAGGTTTCTTATAATTTTTTGTTTTAATTAAGGTATAATTAACATCCGGAGGTGTCGTCTTAACAGGTTACAGCGTTTGAGAGTTCAGGTCTTATTAAATGACCAAAGAACACTGGTTTATGATCAGATGAGGGAAAACCCCTGATCTCCTTGGTAGTGCATTTAAAAAAATCATGTTTCTACCTTTTAACAATATGGCCACCCTTCTAAGATGTTTATTTTTCCTAGTTTTTTTCCTACAGTTTCCTGTGATTTTCTCCCATAATAAGAATGTGGGTGCCTGGATGGCTTAGTCAGTGGAGCATGCAACTTTTGATCTTGGCATTGTGGGTTTGAGCCCCACATAAGGTGTAGAGGTACTTAAAAATCCTTTAAAAAAATCAATGTAATGTATCATTATCACAGAAAGACTTGATCATTTCTGTAGGGTAAATTTCTAGAAGTAAAATTATTTAATGAAAGGATCTGAGTCTTTTGAAGGCCCCTAATAAAGGCTATAGCACTTGACAAATCCTCTCTGTGGTATGTGAGGGTTTCATATCCCTTGTTTTGCTGGCACTGAAAATTTCCTTTCCACTAATCTTTGGTGATGTAACACTGAGAAAAACCATATCTCTAATTTGCACCTGTTTGATTACTAGTGAGGTAGAATAAATTTTATACATTTATAGCCAACTCCCTCTTACGTAAATTGGCAGTTTGATTGCTTTCTCCAGTGATCTTGTGGTCTTTTTAAGGCGATTAACCCTTGGTCACAGCTGCCCCAAATATCTTTCTGTTCACTTACCTTTTGCTTGTTATAGTTTTAATAAGAAATAAGGAAGTTTTGGGGCACCTGGGTGGCTCAGTCAGTTAAGCATCTGACTCTTGATATCAGTTCAGGTCTTGATCTTATACTTCATCAGATCAGATGGAGCCCTAGGTGGGCTGTGCATTTACAGTGCGGAGACTGCTTGGGATTCTCTCAAAAATAAATAAACTTTAAAAAAAAAAAGAAATAAGGAAGTTTTTAATTTTGATGAAGTCAAAGCCATGGATACTTTCTTTTATCTTTAAGCTTAGAAAGCCCTTTCCCACACAGAGATAAAGCATGCATTTATTCATCGTCTATATCTTTCATCAATTCTAAAATAATATCTTTTCACAGTTTAACCTCTCTAATATAGGGATGTGTTTTAAAAACCAGTGGCATGTTATAGTTTACTCGGCAGCATTTTTTTAGTAGTACATAAATAGTGTGTCTTAAAATTAATGACATCATAGTTTTAATAGAAACTGGTATATTCCACTTAATTTTTGTGATGACACATTGCAGCCATTAAAATTATGTTTTTATGGATGTGTTGATATTGTGAAGAAATGTGTGTGATATAATTGTATGTGGGAAAAGAGCAGATTACAAAATTAATAAGTGGTATATGGACCATGTAAAACTATATTAACGTTACATTAAAACACTGTGGCCAAAGAAATACAAATTAAAGTAAAAAACAATGCAACACCTTTCACCACTAATTTTCAAAGTAATGACTGTTAAAAAGAGTAATAATATGGGGCACCTGGGTGGCTCAATCAGTTAAGCATCCAACACCTGATCTCCGCTCAGGTGGTGATCTCAGAGTTTGTGAGTTCCAGCCCCTCATCCGGCTCCTCGCGGACAGTGTGGAGCCTGCTTGAGATTCCTCTCTCTCTGCCCCTCCTACATGCTCTCTCTCTCTCTTTTTCTAAACAAACAAATACTATTTTAAAAAAGAGTAATAATAGAGCTGGAAAGGGAAAGAATGCAGGGAGACGCCATGCACATGCATTGCACTGCTGTTGGAATGTAAATTGGTACAGTCTGCCTGAAGGACTATTGGCAATATATATTCAAAGTCTTGAAAATATATGTCCCTTAGTGTGCCTGAGTGGCTCAGTAGGTTGAGCATCCAACTCTTGGTTTCAGCTCAGGTCATGATCTCATTGTTCTGGGATCGAGCCCATATTAGGCTCTGTGCTGACAGTGTGGAGCCTGCTTGGGATTCTGTCTCCCTCTCTCTGCCCTCCCTGCCATCTCTCTCTCTCAAAATAAATAAATAAACTTAAAATATATTTTTTTCAGCTGTCTCAGTCGGTAGAGCACGGGACTCTTGATGTTGGGGTGGTGAGTTTGAGCCCACTGTTGGGCGTAGAGCTTACTTTTATAAAAAATTATAAGAATGTTTATTGCAGCCTGAAATGGGGAAATCATAGAAAATAACTTTAAATGTCTATTGTTGTGTTGAATAAATTGTGGTATAGCTTTACCATACATTCTTACTTGGAGTGATATCACCTCCTAAGGGTGGCAAAAATTAGTTCTTGAGTGTGGGGGAAAGGCAAATACAATCTTTGCTACTACCATGCTTTATGGCCACCTAAAAAGATATACCATATGTCTATGCTATTAACATTTCATGTGGGGAGGCATTAGGGGGAAAACTGTCCAAAAAGTTTCCTTTGGGTGACAATCATGAAAAAAGAAATTGAGAAAAACTTATCTCTATAATAGAATACTCCACAATGATTAAAAATGGTGATTTAGGAGTATATTTTTGAAAAGACGTTTACAATACTTGTTACGTGAAAAGCAATTCATGAAGCAATAATAGTACAGCTCAGTTTTCTGAAATATGTATAACTACACACGTGTATAGAATGTGTGTGTGTGTGTATGTATATACACACATACAAGGTATAATCTAAAATGTTTATAGGGACTTTGGATGGTGCCGGCGTGGGTGAATTGTCTTGTTTTGTTTTGTTTCTCGGTATTTTTCATCGTTTTAATGCTCAACACTTAACTATTTGCAGATGCAAAACTTTACAATTCTCTTAGTGGTTAGATTGAGAACGTCAGGACACGCGTTTCTCCCCATCGTCTTGGAATCTCAGCACCAGCAGCCTCCCGAACGTGCTTGCGGGCAGGGACCACACTTTGGAGCTGGACACTCAGACAGCCACGCGGGCGCAGTGGGTAGAGCCGGGGACTAGGGTCCCAAGCGCATCCCCACCTCCACGCTGCCTGGCTTTGCCCCTCCAGCTGCGCGATCCCGATTGTATTACAGGAGATCGCCTCTCCCACACTTCGTGAAGACTCCGAAACTATTCCAACCACCGTGAACTCGTATATTTGGAGCAGTATAAACAAAGGCGGAGGCGGAGCGTCCCAGGGGAGGAGCCTGGCTCTCCCAAAGGAGGGGGGTCCGCCGCAGAGCGAGGCTGGGAAAAGGGGATCCTAACACGCCCCCTTCGGTTGGCTCAGCGCACCTCCTTCCAGGCGGAATGCGACAACCATTGGTTTTGAACTTTTTAGGTATTGACCCTGGTCTCCCAAGGCTTTAGCCTGGTCACTCACTGTGGTTGAATCCTGCAGCCAGGTGTTCAAAGTGTACTGATGGCTAACGTTATTCCTTATGTTTAAAATTTTTTTGTTGTGGTAAAATATACCTAACAAAAAAGTTACCCTTTTAGCCATTTTTAAGTGTACAACTGAATGGGATTAAATACATTCACAATGTTGTGCAAATATCACGACTATCTTTCTCCAGAACATTTTCATCTTCTCCAACTGAAATACTACCATTTAAGCACTGACTCCCCCAGTCCCCAGTGACCTCTATTCTGTCTCTGGAAATTTGCCTATTCTAGGTACCTGACATAAGTGGAATCGTAGAATATTTTTTGTGTATGGTTATTTAACTCAACACAATAGTTTCAAGGTCTATCCATTAGAATAGACCTTATCAGAATTTCCTTTCTTTCTAAAACAAATGTTGTTATATGTATATACTACATCTTGTTTATCTGTTAATCCATTAATGGACATTTGAGTTGGTCCCACCTTTTAACTCTTGTGAATAGTGCTGCTTTGAACGTTGGGGGTAAAAGTATCTGTTTCATACAGATCTGGGTATCTGTATATACCCAGGAGTGGAATTGCTGGATCCTGTGTCATTCTATGTTTATCTTTTTTAAGGACCACCAAACTGTTTTCCACAGAGACTGAGATATTTTACATCACCGCCGGCAATGCACAAGGCTTCCAATTTCTCCACATCTTCAGCAACACTAGTTATTTCCTAGTTGTTTTTGGTTTTAGTTTTTTACAGTAGCTGTCAAGGAGTGTGATGTGGTGTCTCCCCGTGGTGTTCATTTGCATTTCTCTAATGAACATCTCTGAAGATGTTGAGCATCTTTCTATATGCTTCGGGGCCATTTGTAGATCTCCTTTGGAGAAATGTGTGTTTAAGTTCCTTTTCTATTTTTCATTTGGTGGTAGTTGTTGTTGTTTTGTCTGAGTTTTAAGGATTTTTTATATATTCTGGATATTAATCCCTTATCGAGTATATGATTTGCAAATACTCTCTCTCATTCTGTGGGTTGTCCCTTACATTTTTGAGTCTTTGTAATGTGATTTTCCTTTCTGAAGGTTCCTTGACCCGTTGCTTACTAGCTTCTCACATATACATCCATTTCATGCATTCAATCCACCCAGACAACGTTCCAGTACATTTCATATACCATGCTCTTGCCTGAGCACTGGAGGCATAATCACAGGAGAAAAGATCCCTGTCCTGGAAGAGCTTGCAGTTTAGTGGGGGAGGTGAACAAAAAACGAATGATTATGCAACTCAGCCAATGACTACAGATCCTGACAAGTGCTGTGCAGGACAGCAAGAGCCCCTGACATAATGTGAGGTTGGAGGAAGTTGCTGAGAAAGTGGCACTCACACTGGGATTTGACAGATGAGAGGGCCTGGTTAGGGCAGAGTGATTTGGCCAAAGCAACCCAGCTTTGAGGCTGGGGGGCCTGAAGCCAGACATGGTTCTACTGGCAGTGGGAAACCACTGAAGGCTCAAGCTGCACAGTGGAATGACCCATTTTATTTTCTCAAGGATTATTCTTGCTGCTGTGCTGCCAATAGTTTGAGAAAGGAACCCTCCTTCCTCCCCGTCCCCCACCTGACATTCGCCACATCCTGCCTGGCACCCACAGGCAGGCACCGCTCTGGCCCAGGCTCTGTCATCCCTCCATCATCTGATGAACACGGTTGATCTCCTGGGCTATCCTCTTGTCCTCTGCCTGGTCACCCTCAACCCCAGAGTGATTTCCTTTTGTCCTGCTAACAGCTTTACTGAGATATAATTCACATACCAGACAGGTTTTTTTGTTGTTGTTGTTTTGTTTTTTATTTCAGTGTAATCACTGAGTTCTGCCACCATCACCACATTCTTTTTATTTTTTTTATTTTTTAAGTTTATTTATTTATTTATTTTTGAGAGAGAGGAGGGCAGGGCAGGGGGAGAGAGAGGAGGGCAGGGCAGGGGTTGAGAGAGAGAGAGAGAGGGAGAGAGAGAATCCCAAGCAAGCTCCACACTGTTAGTACAGAACCCAAGGTGGGGCTCAAACTCACTGTGAGATCATGACCTGAGCCGAAACCGGGAGTCAGATGCTTAACCGACTGAGCCACCCAGGCGCCCCACTATCACCACGTTCTAAGTTTAGAACATTTTCATCACCCACAAAAAGAAACCCCTAACCAATTATCAGTCTGGAGCAGTCTTTGAAAACTACAAGTGAGATCATATAACTCACCCGCTTTGAATCTTTCATGGCTCTCAACGAGGTCCTGCATGATGTGACTCCTGTGTGCCTCCCATCTTCTTCTCATGGCCTCTTCACCCCCTTCCTTATGCTCCAGCCATGCTGACCTCCTTTCTGCTCTTTTCTATCGCAGGCCTTTGCAAATGGGGATTCCTCCACCCAGAGCACTGTCCCTCAAATGCTCTCATCACCAGCTCCCTCTCTGGGTCTCTGTCCATCAAATTCCTCTATTCAAATCTTTCATACCTTTTCTACACCCTATGATCATCTTGTTTATTTACGTGATTACTGTTTCTTGGCTTTTCCCCCACACTACAATGTTGCTTATATTGCTAGCACTGGGACAGAGTGCCTGGCATGTAATAGGCATCAACAAGTAAGTGTTGGATGAGAAAAGGATTAAAGAGAAGAGGGGAAAGGACACAGGAAGGTCAGTGTCCTGGAGGGACAAAGGCACCATTCACTGAGATGGGGAGAGGGGAGAGCTGGAGGCAGGCAGAAAGGAGGGGACGTGTCAGTAGATCCATTTTGAATGTATTAAATTTGAGATGCTTCCAAGATATCCAAGTGGAGGTGTCATACAAGCAGCTGGAGTCCTATGAGTCTAAAGCCAACAAGAGTAGTCTAAGCTGGATATAAAAATCTGAATGTCACTGGATATGGATGATATTTAAAGCCTCAGGGATGAATAAGGGGCTTACCCTTGAGAAGAAACACTTAGGGATTCCAACATCAGGCATCACACAAATTATAGACTGGGAGGTTGTGTCAAAGAAAGAAAAAACAAGAAAGAGGGGCACCTGGGTGGCTCTATTGGTTGAGCATTGACTTTGGCTCAGGTCATGATCTCACAGTTTGTGAGTTCGAGCCCTGCATTGGGCTCTCTGCTGTCAGGGCAGAGCCAGCTTCAAATCCTCTGTCCCCCCCCCTCTCTCTCTCTGCACCTCCCCCACTTGTGCTCTCTCTTTCAAAATAAATATTTAATTTTTTAAATTTCTTTTTTAATGTTTATTTATTTTTGAAAGAGAGAGACAGACAAGACAGAGAAACAGAGAGAGACACAACACAAGCAGGGGAGGGGCAGAGGGAGAGGGAGACACAGAATCCGAAGCAGAGGCTCCAGGCTCTGAGCTGTCAGCACAGAGCCCAACACGGGGCTCAAACTCATAAACCATGAGATCATGACCTGAGCTGAAGTTAGACGCTTAACCAACTGAGCCACCAAGGCGCCCTTGAAATAAACATAAGAAAGAGAGAAAGAAAGAAAGAAAGAAAGAAAGAAAGAAAGAAAGAAAGAAAGAAAAAGAAGAAAGAAAAGGGGAGGGAGGAAGGAGGGACAGGGAGTACAGTCCACAGCATCAAATTCTAGTGAGAGGACTCAGAAGATAGGGGAACTGAGGCCCTGGAATTTGGCAACATGGAAGTCACTAGTGCCTTTAGCAAGAGCAGGTTAGGTCAAATTAAAGGGGTGGAAACCAGAGCACAGTGCAGAGAAAAGTCAGGGAGGGCACATACAATACCAGCATACTCTTCCTAGAACACAATATAATGAATTTGTGTTGGTTTGAGCTACTAAGTTTGTGGTTGTTTGCTATAGCAGTAACAGGAAAGTCATTCAGGGCGTATTCTAGGAAACAAAAAGGATAATTCCTTGTCTTGTAAATCAAGGAGAAAAATCTTGTGATTATATCCATGGATACTCAGAAAGGCACTTGATGAGAAGAAAGAGAGAAAAAGAGAGAAAGGAAGAAAGAAAGACATTTGAAAGAATTCTCTATCTTTTCCTCATAAGGGCATAAATTTAAAAAGAATAGAAGAAATATACTTAAATGTAATAAAGACTATTTACCAGAACCCAAAATTGTAAAGGAAACTTAAATCAATCAATCAATCAAACTAAATGGATATATCAAAGTTGTTTCTACTAAAATCTGGATCAAGACAGGGGTTATCACTCCTCTTTAAGATTGTTTTGGAAGTTCTAGGTAGACAATGCCGTTCTAACTGGTTTAAATGATTTTATTTTTTTTAAGTAATCTCTGCGTCCAACGTGGGGCTCAAACTCACAACCCTGAGATCAAGAGTTGCATGCTCTACCAACTGTGCCAGCCAAGTGCTCCTAGAACTGGTTTAAATTAAAGTTCAACTGGGGGGCCCTGGGTGTCTCAGTCAGTTGAATGTCTGACTCCTGATATTGGCTCAGGTCATGATCTCACAGTTCATGGGATTGAGCCCTGAGTCAGTCTCTGTGCTAACAGTGTGGAGCCTGCTTGACATTCTCTGTCTCTGTCTCTCTCTCTCTCCATCTCTCTCTCTCTCAAAAAAAGAAAAAATTCTAGGGGTGCCTGGGTGGTGCAGTTGGTTAAGCAGCTGACTTTAGCTAAGGTCATGATCTCACAGTCCGTGATTTCGAGCCCCACGTTGGGCTCTGTGCTGACTGCTCAGAGCCTGGATCCTGCTTCAAATTCTATGTCTCCCTCTCTCCCTCTGCTCCTCCCCTGCTTGTGTTCTATCTCTCTCTGTCTCTCAAAAATAAATAAATGTTAAAAAAATTCCATAATAAATATTTAAATATAAAACAATGTATTAGAAAACAGAATAAAAAAATTTGAAAAGAGAAAACAATAACATTTACATAACTGGAGTAGAAATTGCTGAGTATTAAGCCTGGAAACCGGAAAGCCAAAAGGAAAAAATATATTTGACTGCGCACAAATTTTAAATTTTCCTAGAAAAAGATATAAGAAAATATAGAAAGCAAATGATAAACTGAGAAAATATTTATAAAATATGTGAAAGACAAAGAGTCAAAAGCCCTAATATGCAATTGAGACCGGAAACCATAAAATTCTTAGAAGAAAACAGGCCATAATTTCTTTGACACGGGCCATAGAAATATTTTTCTGGATATGTCTCCTCAGGTAAGAGAAACAAAATCAAAATGTAACTATTGCAACTACACCAAAATAAAAAGGTTTTGCAGGGGCACCTGGCTGGGTCAGTCAGTGGATCATGCAACTCTTCACCTCACGGTTGTGAGTTTGAGCCCCATGTTGGGTGTAGAGACTTCTTAAAAAATAAAATAAAGGGGCGCTTGGGTGACTCAGTCGCTTAAGCGTCCAACTTCGGCTCAGGTCGAGATCTCACGGTTTGTGAGTATGAGCCCCGCATCGGGCTCTGTGCTGACAGCTCAGAGCATGGAGCCTGCTTCGGATTTTGTGTCTCCCTCTCTCTCTCTGCCCCTCTCCCACTCACGCTCTCTCTCTCTCTCTGTCTCTCAAAAATAAATAAATGTTAAAATTTTTTTAATTAAAAATAAATAAAAATAAAATAAAATCTTAAATAAAATAAAGTAAAATCTAAACAAAACAAAACTTTTGCACAGTGAGGGACACCATCAACAAAGTGACAAGGCAACCTACCAAATGGGAGAATATACTTGCAAACGATATATTCAATGAGGAGTTAACATCCAAAATTTATAAAGAACTTATAAACCCATCACCAAAATCATCATCATCATCATCATCATCATCCAATTAAAAAATGGCCAGAGGCCCTCAATAGACATTTTTTAAAGAAGACATACAAACAGGTGACAAACACATGCGAAGATACTCAACCATACTCATCATCAGGGAAATGCAAATTCAGAACTGCAATGAGCTATCACCTCACACCTGTCAGAATAAAAAAGACAAGAAACACGTGCTGGCAAGGATGTGGAGAAAAAGGAACCCATGCACTGTTGGTAGAAATGGATATTGGCACAGCCACCATGGAAAACAGTTTGGAGTTTCTTCAAAATTAAAAATAGAATTGCCACATGTTGCAGTAATCCCACTACTCGGTATTATCCCAAAGAAAACAAAACACTAGTTCAATATGACATATGCATCTCTATGTTTATTGTAGCTTTATTTAAAATAGCCAAGATATGAAAGCAACCCAAGTGTCCATTGATAGATAAATGGATAAAGAAGAGTGAGATAAATACATAAATAGATAGGTAATGGAGTACTATATTACGCAGCCATACAAAATAATGAAATCTTGCCACTTGTGACAACATGGTTGGACCTGAAGGGCATAATGCTAGGTGAAATAAACCAGAGGTAGACAAATACCATATGATTTCACTCATATGTAGGATTTAAGGAACAAAGGAACAAGCAAAGGAAAAAAAAAGACACAAAAAAGAAAGACTCTTAAATACAGAGAACAAAATAGTGGTTATCAGAGGGCAGAAATGTGGAGGATGGGAGAAATAGATAAAAGGGACTATACTTTTTAAAAAATTTTATTTATTTTGAGAGAGTGAAAGAGCAAGCATGTGCATGAGCAGGTGAGGGGCTGAGAGAAAGAGGGTAAGAGAGAATCCCAAGCAGGCTCCACTCTCAAAACATTGATATCATGACTTGAGCTGAAGTCAAGAGTGGGACACTTAACTGAGTGAGCCACCCAGGCACCCCAAATTAGAATATACTTATCATTTGGCTCAGGTCATGATCCCGGGGTCATGGGATCAAGCCCCATGTCAGGCTCCACACTAAGCATGGAGCCTGCTTGGGATTCTCTTTCTCTTTCTCTCTCTCTCTTCCTCTGCCCCCTCCCCTGCTTGATTTCTTGCTCTCTAAAAATAAAAAAAAAATTTTTTAAAAAGAATATACTTATCACTATGAGCTCTGAGTAATGTATAAAATTGTTGAATCATAAAAAAATAAATATGAAAGGCAAAGAGTTAAAATCCTTAGTATGCAATTGTACCTACATTTTTTAACAGACCAGTAAGAAAACAAGACATATAAATGACTCAAATCTTATGAATAGGGCTCAACCTCACAAGTAGTCAGAGAAATGCAAACTAAAGCAGCAGTAAGATTGGCTACAATTAAAGAGGGGTTCATATCCAAACTATAACACAATCTGTTTTTTTTTTTTTTAAGTTCATCCATTTTGAGAGATAGAGTGCATGTGTGCCCAAGCAGGGGAGGGGCAGAGAGAGAGGGAGGGAAAGAGAGAATCCCAAGCAGGCTCCAGGCTGTCAGCGTGGAGCCTGACACAGGGCTGGAACCCACAAACCATGAGATCATGACCCGAGCCGAAATCAAGAGTTGGATGCTCAACCAACTGAGCCATCCAGGTGCCCCTTCAAAAAGTCTTGAAAACCAGAAAGATGTTTTCACTTTGTTAAATTTGAGGCCATTCGGCAGCAAGACTTCAACCTGATCTAATATGAGGCTATTTGCAGTCTTAAGTCACTTTGCTTGGTGAGAATATTTTTTATATTCTGCAGAACCATTAACTAATGCATTTGATTAGGAAGTGCTGCCTCAGAGCCTGCTGGGGGTGTCATATAATTTCCTAAAATCCAAAAAGTACCGCATTCTGAAACACATGTAAGGAGTTTAAGTGCTCATAGCTCTATAATCTGCAGGCCTGGCAGGGAGGCTGAGTGAGGAAGCATGCATTGACTGATTTTCAAACGTTAAAACAACCTTGCATTCCTGGAATAAATCCTACTCTGTCATGATGTGTTATCTTTTTACATTAACGTTGGGTTTGATTTGCTAATATTTGATAAGGATGTTTAAGTCTACGTTAACCTGGCCTATTGGTCTGTAACTTTCTTTTGTAATCTCTTTGCCAGCTTTCTGTCCTGGGTGGTGCTGGCCTCAGAAAAGGAACTGAGTGGCCAGTGTTCACCCCTCCTCTATTCTCTGTGTTTGTATGAGACACCATCTGGGCTTGGATCTTTCTTTTGGGGAAGATTTGGGTAACAAATTCAATTTCTTGGGGCGCCTGGGTGGCTCAGTCGGTTAAGTGTCCAACTTCGGCTCAGGTCATGATCTCAAGGCTCATGAGTTCGAGCCCCGTGTCAGGCTCTGTGCTGACAGCTCAGAGCCTGGAGCCTGCTTTGGGTTCTGTCTCCCTCTCTCTCTACCCCTCCCCCACTCACATTCTGTCTCTGTCTCTCAAAAATAAATAAACGTACAAAAATAAATAAAAAAAACAAGTTCCATTACTTTTCCTTTGTTTCTTTTTTACAGCAAGCCACAAGGCAAGACAGATATCTACCCCTGTGATGCAGGTCAGAACTTGTGTCAGGTGCTCAGCCCCAGACACCAAGCACAGGGTGATGGCTCTGCTGAGGTTGGCTTAGCCAGTTCAGGCCTGATCCCCACACCTGGGTGAGGGGCTTCCTCTGCAAGGGTGAAACCCAAACAGTCAGTGTTCTTTGTGGCCCTGGGCTAGTATGAAAGATAAAGCGAAGCCTGTGGCCATGAAGCCGGAAACAGCGATTACGCAGGCTTGCGCAGGGGGAAAGGAAGAAAATTTGAAAGTTGGAAGACCTGGAAGACTAAAATAAATCCGGAGAGATCATCACCATTACAGAGCAAGTTTGCTGTTTCCCATTAGCAGGGATAGGGCTCAGAGCAGGGGGCGCTGGCAAGTCGAAAACAAAGTTAGTTTTTTCCCATTAGAGTCCTATGAAGAAGTTTGTGCACATTACCCCACTGTGCCCACCGTCTCCCCTTACACACGTGTTGGTACAGATGGCGATGTTGAGTGAAGCCTGCAACCACTCCTGACCAGCCATTCGTGAATATGAAACAGAAAAACAAACAAGATAGGGAGGAGGCTTGACTAACAGGACAGGGAGAACTCCAACAGGGAGGGACAGGTTCTCACCAGAGTGGTGTGGGATGGCCGGAAGCCTCCAGAGAGTCCATTTCCAGCCTACAGCTCCAGGGCTGCAGTGCAGACGAGCACAATGAACAGGCCAGCTCTGCCAGAAGAGCCGTGACCTTGGAGTCCAGGTCAGAGCAGACAAGCTCACACCATGGTCAGCTCAGTCTGAATGTCCTCGACTTGAGGACACCTTGACCTGCCATTCATTGTTCAAGAATAAATCCTAGGGGCGCCTGGGTGGCTCAGTCAGTTGAGTGTCTGACTTCATCTCAGGTCATGATCTTGAGATTCATGAGTTCAAGCCCTGCATCAGGCTCTGTGCTGACAGCTCCAAGCCTGGAGCCTGCTTTGGAATCTCCCTCCCTCTCTGCCCCTACCCTGCTCACACTTTGTCTCTCTCTCAAAAATAAAGAAACATTAAAAAAATTAAAAATAAAGAATAAATTCTAGATTCACAGGGCTTACAGTCTTAAAGGGAATAATCCACCTTCCTGCCTGTTTGCTAGGTGGCATGTACTATTTCAGAAAGGAGTTAGGATGCATTAGTCAGGATGGGCTGGGTTATGCTGCAGTAGCAACTCCAAGTCTCAGGGGCTTAACGAGACAAAGTTGGTTTCTCACTGCTCAGACGGACACGCCTATCTTAGGTCAGGGAGGCTCTACTCCATCTTGCTTCCCTCAAGGACTCAGGCTGGTGGTGTCTCTACCATCCAGAACCAACACTGTGGCACCCAGAGGCTTCCACCCAGAAGAGACACAAATAGTTCTGTCAACAGCTCCTTAACCAAATAAGTCACATGGCCAAACTGTTCTTCAAGAGGCTGGAGAAATGAAACTTTCCCATCGTCCTGGAAAAGGAACTAGAAATCTCAATGAACAAGAGGAGAGACCGCCCACTCTAGGTGGGGTGTCCCTGTTTATATACAGACATCAAAGAGGAAATGCCTCTTGCAGTAAACATGGAGCACCTGCTTGGTGGCACCGATAAGTTTCAGTTCACCTTTGAAGGATTCACCTCAGTCAGGTGACAGTCCTCAGTCAGGACTGGCCACATCCCCAGAGAGATTGGCCTCCTCCATAATGCCCACACTGCACTAAGGCCCTTCCTTCCCTTCTCACCTTCCATGTCCTTTCTCTGGGTTTTGCCCAGTCATGGCTGACTCTGTCAAGTGATAAGACCTAGTCATTGGGCCCTAGAATTTGACAAATAATCATTTTATTATTTTTTAAAGTGTATTTATCTTTTTTAAAATATTTTATTTATTTTTAAGACAGAGAGAGACAGAGCATGAGTGGGCAGAGAGAGAGGGAGACACAGAATCGGAAACAGGCTCCAGGCTCCAAGCTGTCAGCACAGAGCCTGATGCGGGGCTTGAACTCACAAACTGTGAGATCATGACCTGAGCCGAAGTCGGATGCTCAACCGACTGAGCCACCCAGGCGCCCCAAAGTGTATGTATCTTGAGAGAGAGTGTGTGTGCACACAAGTGGGGGAAGGGCAGACCGAAGGGAGAGAAAGAATCCCAAGCAGGCTCCCCACTGTCAGCACAGAGCCCGATATGGGGCTCGAACCCACGAACTGTGAGATTATAACCTGAGCCGAAAAATTAAGAGTCAGACGTTTAACTGAATGAGTCACCCAGGCACCCCCGACAAATAATTATTTTAGAGTTGTGTTATTAGTGAGTCAAGGGGGAGTCTGGGTAACGTTAAGACTTCTCTGTGGCCCTGGGCTAGTATGAAAGATAAAGTGAAGCCTGTGGTCAAGCCCAAGGGCTGGACAGAGTCACTCTCAGTGGGAGGGAGGGAGCTGGAGGAACTTCCCAACAGAGCAGAAAGAACCACTGTTGGGAGGGGCAGTCAGGAGCTGGGGGGCTGGGTTTGGGTAGGTGAAGAGGGAGGGAAAGCATGCAGGTTCAGGCAGCTGGGTTCAAGGACTATTTCAGAGTCAGACCCCCACCTGGTTGCTCCACCATCTCTGTTGTTGGGGCCTCTCAGCAGTCCCAATTCTCCAAGGAAGAAGCTCAGAGATGTGCACAGAGACCCAGCAATTGGGCAGAGCAGAAGTGGGACTCCAGGTCACGTCCAAAGCCAGTGCCCTTTCCACCACTCCAGCCTATCAGAGAGCCAAGGACACCTGGCCAAAAGGAATACTGGAGTGGCAAACTCCCAGGAAGACAGTGGGACGGGTACGTCAGGGGCAGGGGGCAGTTGGGGAAGAGGATTTGAGCTCCTAGCTGGTGAGGCACCCCGGGGGGGGGGGGGTCACCCAGAGTCTCAAGGCAGCGGGGGGAGTGGGAACATGCAACCCAAGCCTGAGCGCCAACAGCGCCATGGAAGGTGCCGCTCTTTCAGGAGGCACCACCAGCTCCGTCTCCGCATGACCAGCAGGGGGCGCCAGATCCCCTCTCGAACGCGTGAGACCGCGGGCGCGTGGGCTGGACCTGGGGAGGTGATTCCTCCTGAGGTCCTCTTCCTGCTTGTGCATTGAGAAACTGGGTAAAATCATCACTGGTTCCTGCAGTGGAATTGCATGGGGGAGGGGTAAGGAGTTTTGCTTTTCGTTTTAAACCCTGCTCTTTAAATACTAAACGTACTGTTTGACACACTTACAAGCTTGTATTATTCTGAGTGTATGTTCTGTATCTGATTTTGGCCTGGCTTCCCCCCAAAGCAGAGCCTGCCAGGAGTGGCTTTAGGAGGTGACAGGGGAAGGAGTGTGACCAGAAGAGGTGACAGAGCCAAGACAACTCTTGGCTACCAAGGTGGTCTCTTCTGCTCAGTCTCCCAGGACATTCTAGGCCTCTTTATGAAATTCATCTCAGAACCATCCTCCTGAGGAGGAAAGAAGGATTTATCCATTGCCTCCTGAGCCCCTCCAGAATCTCCAGAGGGAGCTTTCTGTCCAATTGCACTTGTGCAAAGCCTGCCCAGGATGCTCTCCCAGCCAGGGGTTGGATTCAAGATGAGAGGGCTCAAGAGGCGGCCATGACCTCAGAACCCCACCTGAGAATGAGACCTAGAAGAAACAAGGGGATCCTAAGGATGTTACCCACAGAAATTACCAAGCTCTTCATCTCAGGGCCATTTATATACTACGGTGTGTGTCTGACATAGATTCTGGGAAGTGGGGTTGCTAGGCTAAAGGGTAAAGGCACAGGCAATTTTGCTACGTTGTCACATTTTGATTTGAAGCAGTTGTACCATTTTGCATTTCCCCACAGCAACTGAGTGAGTGCCTGCTTCCCCACAGCCTTGCCAACAGAGTATGTTGCAAAGCTTTGGGTTTTTGGCTGACCTGACAGGTGAGAAATGACATCTTAGTGCATTTTTATTTTGTATTTCTGTTATTATAAGCAAGATTGAGCATCCCACCTTAGACACAAGATTTTTGCTTTTTTTTTTTTAAGTTTATTTATTTATTTTGAGAGCACAAACAGCTGAGGGGCAGAGAGAAGAAGAGACAGAATCCCAAGCAGGCTCCGCACCATCAGCTCAGAGCCCAACATGGGGCTCAAACTCACCAACTGTGAGATCATGATCTGAGCTGAGATCAAGAGTTGGATGCTTAACCAACTGAGCCTCCCAGGTGTCCCACAAGACTTTCCATTGCAGTACTAATTGTATTATTGGAAGACAGGAAACACAAAACCACAATGAGATACTACCACCTCACACCCATCAGAATGGCTATTAAAAAACAACAAAGCAAAACAAACCTAGAAAATAACAAGCATTGATGAGGATGCCGAGAAATTGGGACCCTTGTGCATTGTTGGTGAGAATGTAAAATGATGCTGCCACTATGGAAAACAGTTTGGTGATTCCTAAACTAATCTGACATGGAGGGGCACCTGGGTGGCTCAGTCAGTTAATCGTCTGACTTCAACCCAGCAATAGCACTGCTAGGAATTTACCCAAGGGATACAGGAGTACTGATGCATAGGGGCGCTTGTACCCCAATGTTTATAGCAGCACTCTCAACAATAGCCAAATTGTGGAAAGAGCCTAAATGTCCATCAACTGATGAATGGATAAAGAAATTGTGGTTTATATACACAATGGAGTACTACATGGCAATGAGAAAGAACGAAATATGGCCCTTTGTAGCAACGTGGATGGAACTGGAGAGTGTGATGCTAAGTGAAATAAGCCATACAGAGAAAGACAGATACCATATGGTTTCACTTTTATGTGGATCCTGAGAAACTTAACAGAAACCCATGGGAGAGGGGAAGGAAAAAAAAAAAAGAGGTTAGAGTGGGAGACAGCCAAAGCATAAGAGACTCTTAAAAACTGAGAACAAACTGAGGGTTGATGGGGGGTGGGAGGGAGGGGAGGGTGTGTATGGGTATTGAGGAGGGCACCTTTTGGGATGAGCACTGGGTGTTGTATGGAAACAAATTGGACAATAAATTTCATATATTGAAAAAAAAATAATCATTTGACTTCAGTTCAGGTAATGATCTCACTGTCTGTGAGTTTGAGCCCCGCGTTGGGCTCTATGCTGACAGCTCGGAGCTGGAGCCTGCTTTGGATTCTGTGTGTGTGTCTCTCTCTCCCCCCGCCCCAATGCTCTGTCTCTCAAAAATAAATAAACATTTAAAAAAAATTTTTTTTTAATTTTGTAAATAATAATCCTACATGGAATTCCTATCTGATCCGGCAATCCCATTGGGTATATATGCTAAAGAATTAGAAGCAGGGCCTCAAAGAGATAATTGTACCCCCACGTTCATACCAACACTATTCACAACAGCCAAAAGGTGGAAGCAACTCACATGTCCATTGACAGTGGATAAACAAAATGTGTCTGACATTCTGACACGTGCTACAATGTGCATGAACCTTGAGGATATTATGCTAAGTGAAATCAGCCAGTCACAAAAATACAAGTGCTGTATGATTCTTTTTATATGAGGTAGCTAAAGTAGGCAAAATCATAGACAGAAAGTAGAATGGTGGATGCCAGGAGGCTGGAGAGGGAGTGAAATGGGAAGTGGATGTTTAATGGGTCCAGAATTTTAGTTCTGCGAGATGAAAAGTGTTATGGGGATGGATGGTGGTGATGGTTGCACAAGAATGTGAATGTGCTTCATGCCACTGGACTGTACACTTAAAGCTGGTTAAGATGGCAAATTTCATGTTATGTGAATTTCACAGTCTTAGAAAGAAATAACAGCAGAAGTGCCTGGGTGGCTCAGTCGGTTAAGTGTCTGATTCTGGATTATGGCTCAGGTCCTGATCTCACAGTCTGTGAGATTGAGCCCCCGCGTCTGGCTTGTGCTATCAGTGCAGAGTCTGCTTGGGATTATCTCTGTCTCTCTGCTTCTCCCCCACTCACGAGCATGTGGGTGTGTGCTGTCTTTCTTTCTCTCTTTCTCAAAATAAATAAACATTAAAAAAAAGAACAAAAAACAGTTAAGAAACTTTGAATTCATAGTGGAATAGATTATGCTATGTTCACCCAGTAGAATATAATACAGCTATAAAAAAAAGAATGAGTATCTTATGTCCTACTGAGGTGTGACCTCAAGGATATGTCACTAAGTGAAGACAGCAGGGGGTTTTACAGATTTTACAGTATGCTACAACATCCAAGAAAGGGAGGACGTACAAATATATATGCTTATATTTTCAAATGGAAGGAGAAATAAATCAATATAAACATTTACCTAGTGGGGAGGAAACATGAGGGTTGAAGGGACAGGGGTGCGGATAGACCTCTTGGTACCTATCTTGCTTCATACTTTTGTATTTAGAAATGTGTAAATGTGTACACAATTTCTAAAAAACTTAATCAGGGAGTGCCTGGGTGGTTCAGTCAGTTAAGCTTCTGAGTCAATTTCAGTTCTGATCATGATCTTGTGATTCATGGTTTCAAGCCCCAAGTCAGGCTCGGTGATGACAGTGCAGAGCCTACTTGGGATTCTCTTTCTCTTCCTCTCTGCCCCTTCCCTGCTCACACTGTCTCTCCCTCTCAGAATAAATAAATAAACTTTAAAATTAAAAAAAACGTAATCAGTATAGAGTTAGATTGATTTCTCGTCAATCTCATTATAACAGCCTGATTTTTTTTAAAGATTTTTAAGTAATCTCTACACCTGATGTGGGGGTCAAACTCACAACCCCAAGATCAATAGTTGCATGCTCTAGTGACTGAATCAGGCAGGTGCCTCACGGGGGTGGTGATTTTTGAGATCTTTTCCACTAGGATGGGTATATTAAAAA
The DNA here is from genome assembly GCF_027475565.1 of Acinonyx jubatus. Taxonomy (NCBI): domain Eukaryota; kingdom Metazoa; phylum Chordata; class Mammalia; order Carnivora; family Felidae; genus Acinonyx; species Acinonyx jubatus. The sequence continues at coordinate 89,719,092 of NC_069380.1, read as the reverse complement.
ACAAACAAACAGGGGTGCCTGGGTGGCTCAGTCGGTTAAGTGTCCAACTCTTAAGCTCAGCTCAGGTCTTGATCTCAGGATCGTGAGTTCAAGCCCCATGCGGCCCACGTTGGGCATGAAGCCTATTTAAAACAAACAAACAAACAGAAAGTTACAAGTACCGGTGAGGATACAAAGGAACTGGAACCCTCACACATCGCTAGTGGGAATGTAAAATGGGGTCCCTGCTTTAGAAAATAGTCTGGCTTCCTCAAAAATTGAAACAGAGTTAGCATACCCAAGAGAAATGAAAACACATGTCCACACAAAGGCTTTTATGCAAATGTTCACAGCAGCTTTATTTACAATAGCCCCCAAACTGGGAACAACCCAAATTTCCACCAACGGAGGAATGGATAAATTGTGGTATTTCCACATGAGAGACTACTACTAATAAAAAGGAATGTCGATGTGCCTAACATCATTGATGAATCTTGAAACAATTTTGTAGAGTAAAAGAAATTAGGCTTTCAAACAGTACATACAGTATTATTCCATTTGCAGAAAATTCTGATAAATGAAAAGTAATCCATAATGATAAAAAGCAGATCAGTGGTGCCCTGGGGAAGGGGAAGGACGGAAGGATTAATGGGCATGAGGAAACTTTGAGGGTGATGAATGTGTTCATTAGCTTGATTGTGGTGATGGTTTTGTGGGTATACAGATACGTAAAAACTCATCAAAGCATATACTTTGAATATCTGCAGTCAACTGTTCACAATATACGATGAGATAATAAACAATCCTTAAAATTTTTATTTTGTATTTATTTAAAAATTTTGGGGGGGCACCTGGGTGGCTCAGTCAGTTAAGCGTCCGACTTCAGCTCAGGTCACGATCTCGCGGTCCGCGAGTTCGAGCCCCACGTGGGGCTCTGGGCTGATGGCTCAGAACTTGGAGCCTGCTTCCGATTCTGTGTCTCCCTCTCTCTCTGCCCCTCCCCCATTCATGCTGTGTCTCTCTCTGTCTCAAAAATAAATAAATGTTAAAAAAATTTTTTTTGAAAAAAAATAAAAATTTTTTTAATGTTTATTTTTGAGAGAGACACAGAGTGTGAGTGGAGGAGGGGCAGAGAGCGAGAAAGACACAGAATCTGAAGCAGGCTCCAGGCTCTTGAGCTGTCAGCACAGAGCCCACCAATGAACTGTGAGGTCATAATCTGAGCCAAAGTCAAAGGCTGAGCCAGCTGAGCCACCCAGGCACCCCAATGTATTATTGATTTTACTTTTAACTAATCTCTGCACCCAATATAGGGCTCAAACTCACAACCCCGAGATCAAGAGTCACAGTTAGACGTCTGATTTTAGCTCAGGTCATGATCTCACGGTCCGTGGGTTTGAGCCCCGTGTCGGGCTCTGTGCTGACAGCTCAGAGCCTGGAGCCTGCTTCAGATCCTGTGTCTCCCTCTCTCTGCCCCTCCCCTGCTCACACTCTGTCTCTCAAGATGAATAAATGTTAAAAAAAAATTTTTTTTAAAGAGTTACATGCTCTTCTGACTGAGCCAGCCAGGTGCCCCTGCACTTATCTTTTTATTTAGGAGTGAATTTAACCGCTTCTATTTTCCTGGTGAGAATGGCCTGTGTCTCTCTTTTGCATACAGTCCTTGTCTCGCTTTGCTCTCAGTTATAATGGCCTTGAGCTGAGGGACGTTCTCTCTTTCTGTTCTCTGGAAGAGTTTGTTCTTTTATGATCGAAATGATCTGTTCCTTGACAGTTTGGTGGAGCCTGTCTATGAAGCCAGCTGGGCTTGGTATTTTCTTTGAAGGGAGATTTGTAATTACTAATGAAATCTCTTTAAAATGGTTACAGGGGGCGGGGGAATTCAGGCTTCTCTTTTTTTTCTTTTTGAAAACAATTTATTGCGGAAAATATCCACCGCACAAAATTAGAAAGAATAGTATGACAAACCCTCAGGTACCCATCACCCAGCTTCTACAATCAATAGTTTATAACCAAATCTTTTCATTTGTATTCTCACCCACTTACCCAACCCACATCCTAGACTACTGGGAAATGAATTCCAGACATCTCATCATTTCATCTGTAAGTATTTCAGTAAGTCTCTCTGAAAGATAAGGATTTCAAAAACACAAAACATAACCCCTATATATCATGCCTACACAAATTTAACAATTCTGTAATATCATCAAATATACAGCCTATTTTCATCTTTCCCCAACTGTCTTCTGTGTTAGGGTTTTAAATTTATTTATTTTGAGAGAGAGAGAACGGGAGGGGCAGAGAGAGAGAGAAAGAGAATCCCGAGCAGGCTCCACACTGTCAGTGCAGAGCCCAACTTGGGGCTCGAACCCATAAATTGTGAGATTATGACCTGAGCCAAAATCAAGAGTCGGACGCTTAACTGACTGAGCCACCTAGGCGCCCCTCTATCGGTTTTGGTGTGTGTGTGTGGGGGGGGGGTGTTTTTTGTTTGTTTTAGTTTGTTTGAAAATCAGGACCCAAAAATGTCCATACATTGTGACCGGTGGATGTGTCTCTTCAGAGGCCTGCGCACGGTGTGAAGGGCCATGCTCCACAGTCCCATCGCTATTGGTTTTAAGGCCACACACAGGCCTCAGTCCATGGTCATCCACACACCAAGCCACTGACTGGTCTTGCACTTTCCCTGGAGAGTTGTAACTCTGCTGGCATAACCCCAGGACATGGGTCTCTAAGGTCTACACCCAGTCCACCCACTGATGAGTGCACAGAGTCCCCATGACCCTCTGTCCCCTTACTTCTATTCAGCTCTGCCTGATCAGAGATAGGGCATGGACCAGTTGAAAACAAATTGAGTATATGATATTACAGCATTGCTAAAATTTTTGTAGGTGCGATATACTAGGAGGGGACAGAAAGCAGCAGACAGGCTGATGGGTTGGTGGCTCCCGAGGGTACAGGGGCCAAGGCTCCTGCTCTGTGGCTCCAGGGATAGTGGTGCTGGTCACAGCCCTAGAGCCACTCCTGCTTCCCAGGGTCCCACGTGAGGCCTCCTCACTCCCTGTTGGCCCTGTTCCCGGTGACCGAGCAAGTTCTTTGGGCCTCTGCTCTGTGCCCAGTCCCCTCTGGCTGCCACAGGCTTCTGTGGTATTCCTGTCCCACGTGTGCGCAGACGCACATCTTGGGCACAGGCTTCTGAGTGATCTCGCTCTTATTCTGAACGCGTCCAAGATTCAACAGCAGGCAAGGCAGAGCACGGATGGCCTCCCAGACTGAACTGGAGAGGGGGTCAATCCTGGTAGGAGTGGCCCCAAGAATCTGAAAGAAGAGACACACCCGTGTCAGAACTGAGGGGTGAGGCAGGAGCAAGGGTAAAGTGCTCATGGGGAAACTGTGTGGCACTGAGCCAGATGGAAACAGGAAAAGTAGAAAACTGGGGTGAGGCTGTGACCCCTTAGCTCCCAGAAAGACACAGGGCAAGCAGGTGGTTTTGTGGGAAACACCCAGGCCACCTGGGTCCCCTACAGAAGGCAGGAGGCACCATCCTAGCCAATGCCAAGGCCAATGCCCTGGCCATCCTGGACACATGACCCCCCATCTATGCTCACTCAGCTGTCACATCTGTCCCTCTCCCCTTTCATCTTAAACACGTTCTCGAAAGCGCTTGGCTCTGGGAATTGCAGGTTGTTTTCTGGAAAGATGCAACTTTTCAGACACAGTCTGTTTTTTCTCTTCAAAGCTGTGCTGCTTCTTACGTTCCTCTGGCCAATATTCTATTCTGGACCCCATTCTCAGCACAGTCACCCCTAACCATTTTTCCCTCCTTTTTACTAAGTGACAAATACACAGGACAGAAACATTGACCATCCTAACCATTTTTTGGTGTACAGTGAAGTGGTATTAACCACATTTGCATTGTTATACAACCACCACCCCTAACCGTCCCCTTCTCTTGTTTCTTCTGGTCCAGCTGAAACCACTGACCATTCTTATTGACCGATGTTACCACCCCAGTTTCTATCCATCACCTGGGCTGGTGGGGTGGGTTCAGGTGCAGAGGGCCATGGCTACAGGTAAGGGTCCTGGGTTCAGCATTGCTCCCTGCTGAGCCTGCTTAGGATTCCAGCATTTGCATCCTGTTATGGACTGTGTCCCCCACTCCCAAAATGATTCATGTGGCAAAACCCCACCCCCAATGTGATGGCATCGGGAGGTGGGGCCTTAGGGAGGTGAGCAGGTTTGGTAAGATCATGACATGGAGCCCTCATGACGGAATTAGTGCCCTCATGAGAGTCACGAGAGAGCTTGCTTCCCTGCTCTGCTCTCTGCCATGTACGGATACAAGGAGAAGCTGGCCTCTGCAAGACAGCCCTCGCCTGGGCCATGCTGGCATCCTGACCTTGAACTCCAGCAAATTTCTGTTGTGGAAATTAAAGCCACCCAAAATACCGTATTTTGACAGCAGCCTGAACTAAGACACGCCCACGGGGTCTGAATTTGGTCTGTCACTGTCACATTTCTCAGCATCTCATATTGCCTGGTTTCCTTGTTGGTATTTGTAGCCAGTCCATGTCTCACTCCACATTTCCAGCAGTGCAGGAAATGCGGTTTGTAAATGTTTTCCCATAACTTAATTTTTATGTCGAACCCGCCACTCGACAGCAGTGGTGGGAACATAACTTCAGTTGGAGCTGTCCCATCTCCCTTTCCTTCCTCTCGGATGTGTCTACATACCGCCTGAAGACAAAGGCATTTTAAACTGCAAGACTGTCAGATCTCTGCGTGCATGTCTCTCCTTGCTCCCTCATTTTTTCTACACTGCTCACTGCCTCCTTTTTCTTTTTTAATGTTTATTTGTTTATTTTGAGAGAGAGCACAAGCAGGAGAGGGGCAGAGAGGGAGGGAGAGAGAGAATCCCAAGCAGGCTCCGCACTGTCAGCACAGGGCCCAACATGGAGCTCGAACCCAGGAACTGTGAGATCATGACCTGAGTGTCAAGAGTCTGACGCTTAACCGACTGAGCCACCCAGGCACCCCACTCTCTGCCTCCTTTGGCTGCCCATTTATTTTGCCCCCATGGACACCCATGGCATTGCCAGAGAGCTCTGAGAAGCAAGACGTCCCCTAGCGGCCACTCCAGTCTTGCTGCAAAGTGTGGTGAGAAGGCCCTTCTGTCCTCTGGCTGTTAAGTATCATATCACCATCGGAATAGCTAAATGCCACTCGAGAATCCCATCATCTCCAATGGCACTAGGAAGCCCTGTTCCGTGGCAGCCTCTCCTGCTGTCAGTTCTGGCCCAGAGGGGACAGCCACCAACAGCTTCTAGATGACTCAATGCTGCCTTCACTGTCTCATCCCCTACTGCCTTAGTGGAGGGAGCATCCTCTGGGCAGCTGCTAAAGAACAGTCAAATGGTGGATCTTCTGGTTTAAGTAATAAAGCCATTTTAACATTCCCACTCCCCTGAGCCTTTGGTTCCCTTCTTTAAAACTCAGCCAAGGCAATGCTGGCATCTCCAACTCATCTGACTGAGGCCACCACGGTGTCCAAACTTCCGGAGTCATCCAGAAGCACCTTAGGACAAGATCTGGGTGTTCTTGGCAGCACTTCAGTTATGGGAAATGCTCCCGTATCAACCAACTTGCTCGACCAACCAACTTGCTCGACCATATTCTGTACAGTTATGGGAAATGCTCCCGTATCAACCAACTTGCTCGACAATATTCTGTATCCCACCCCCATCTGGTACCTTCAAGATCCACTCCCTGGGTGTGCTTCCCCAGTCCCTGCAGTCAGACCTGTCCTGCAAGTTTTTGGGTGACTGAGCTATTTCCTCCTAGAGTAGGGACTGTGCTTCACTGCAGAGGCCATGCTGAGACCCAATTCTAGTTGTTGGTCTGGAGGCAATGAGCGGAGGTGATCGTGAGAGTGATCAGCATTATTGCATAAGACATTCACCTCAAGTGAGATCTTTGCATAGCCTCCAGGCAAACTAGACTGTTCTTCTATATCAAGGCAAGGAAGCAGCTACTGCTCAGGGCTCTCAGGCTCAAGATTCTTAGATATATCCACCCAAACAACCCCATGCCAGGCCCAGGCCTCAGGATCCCACCTTCCTCCACCCCCTCCCCCCCCCCCCATCCCCTTCAAGCCCTGACTCTAGCACAGGAAAATTGTTGAGGATCCACTGGTCTGCTCCACAGCTCTGCTGCCCTTATGGTTAAATTGTGGGCCCAGTTTTCAGCACGCTTTGCTGAAAAAGTAAGTATGTCTTAATTTTCTTTATTTATTTTTGAGAGAGAGAGAGAGAGCAAAGGCAGGAAGGGGCAGAGAGAGAGGGAGACAGAATCCGAAGCAGGCTCCAGGCTCCGAGCTGTCAGCACAGAGCCCGACATGGGGCTCGAACTCACGAACCACAAGATCATGACCTGAGCCGAAATCTGATGCTTAACCGACTGAGTCACACAGGCGCCCCAAGTTAGCATTTACGTTGCCTCGGGAGACTTTCTGGCTTTCATATCATGCCCTCAGTCGAGTGGGCTAACTTGAGTCTTATATGCCTTCTGCAAAGTTTCTAAAGCAGGTTTAGAAAAACTAGCCACCCCTATAATCCTTGTAATTACAGTTGCCTTCCCATCTTTCAAGGGCCAAAGCTACTTCATAAGCCAAGCTTTCCCTTCAACTTCTATCTTATTCCAATCTACCAAAGGGAAGTCTTATGCTTCAGATTAGGGGTTATCACCACCCCAGTGGTGGGAGGTCGCTGTTGCCTTCTGAATGGTCAATGAGCCAGTTCTAGATTCCTATCCCTATAGTCTCCCTTCCATTGCTACTTCCTACTGTTTTAGCTTGAATCCCCATGAAAGCAGAGACTGAGCCTAGAACTTGGGGGCAGTTGATATGGTAGGTGAATCCAGGAAATGAGAGGGAGGGAGGAGAATGACACAGGGTAGAAGGAAAATTCAACAAAGTGTATTTTGGCTTCTGTCCCTTATGAGTTGAAGGTTGCCTCAGAAGGCGTTAACTCACCTGCACTCCCAGGCTATGCCTATGGTTGAGAGAGGTCCTGAGGCTTAGGAGAAAGCCCTAAAGCAGAAAAGCAGAGAAACCTACAGTAGACACTTGAAACGAGGCACTGACAGCGTACATGGAGTCGTCTACCATAGCTGTGGCTAGAGTCAGAGGTGGGCTGATAAGATGTAACCAAAAGTTCCAACACATCTAGCACATCTTTCCTGCCTCCTAGGGGATTAGACATCTGGGCCAATGACAAAGGCCAGACACCATCTGCTCCCTGGGATTCAGGTGCCTGGTCCTGTAGACCTTTGTTATGCCCAGAATTCGTGATCCCCAAAGATCACCAGGGAGCCGAGTCTGATGAAAAGCAAAGAGCCTTTATTCGAGCTAGCTGGAGCTCAATCCCCTACCTGCACCAATGCAGCGGTGAGATGCCAGGGAGAGTGAGGTTCAAAAGCACAAAGGTGTTATAGGGATCTAGGGGCAGTTGGTGGGGTAATGGTTGTGGCCTTAGCCAATTGGCTGGGGAAGGGTCAGAGTCCTGTTGCGCAGGTTGCCAGGTGTGGTTTGAACAGGAAGTTTGAACGGGTGAGCGGGAAGTTACTCAAAGGGAGGAGATGTGGTCTGAGGTTTGAATGGGAATTTCTTTCTGTGGTTTTCTGGGAAAGGGGGCCATGTCAGGGACGTAGTCACTCAAGATGGAGGACACAGAACAAAATGGAGTCGGCCGGCCTAGGTCCGCTCTTTCATTCCCCCCTTGTCATGTAGCTTATGGACCCAATCATGGGACTGGCTGCATTTCTATTTTGTCCTCTTCTGTTATTAGGGGCTTGCACTGAGCACGGAGGACCATTAGTTGGACGGCCCCTATGCAGTCCCTGACAAACTGGACCAGTCTGTTGATGATATAGGGTCCGAGGGTTAATAGTAGGAGCAGGATGGTGAGGGGTCCGGCAAGGGCCGAGATGAGGGTAGCTAATCAGGGAGACCAGTTGAACAAAGACTCGTACCAGGACTGAGATTGTTCTCTCTCTAAACTTTTATTTTTGCAGCCCTTCCCTTATGAGGGCCATAGATTCTTTTACGACCCCCAAGTGATCAACATAGAAGCAATATTCTTCCCCTAGGGCTGCACATAGTCCTCCTTGCTGCATGAATAATAAGTCTAATCCCCTTCTGTTTTGGAGTACTACTTCTGATAAGGAAGTAAGGGATTCCTGTAAATGAGAAATTGATTTCTCAATTCTTTCTATGTCTAAGTCAATGGCTGCCCTTAGGGTTCCGTAGTTTTTGTCCTGGATGACGAGTGAGGATATTCCGGTCCCTGCCCCCGCTAATCCCAGTTCCAAGAGCGCAGCCAGAGTTAGGGTTGTAATAAGCTCTCTCTTACTTCGGGGGTTAGTAGAGCCTAACCTGTTAAGTATTTCTTCCCCCGAATGGTACACTAGCTTGGGGATTAACTACAGGAGTATGCAGAAGCCTTCTTTCGAGGAGTTAAGGACTTGGGAGTGGACGCAGGGAGCGAGGCTGCTGGAACAGGCCCACCGTGCATTTTCGGGGGGAAGTAGATACATTGTCTCCCTGGGGACTGTTAGGGTTTCATTAGAGATGTGACTGCCGGGGGGGCACGTGGCTTATGCAAGTGCCCTGCTCTGTTACTGCCTGGAGGATTAGTCTTGCAGTAGCCTGCTGCCATCTGCAGGAGCTAGAGTTGGAGGCTGTTGTATAATTGCCTTTAATGGCAATACCTTCGTAATATGGGGGCCGGACATCTAGACAGAGCAAATAGGACTTGGTCAGGTCGGGTCTAGAAGTGTTTAGTACCTGGTATGCTCCGACAACTGTGCTCCACAGGGGTCTGTATCAGATAGTAAGTTGTGACCTGGGGCAGGAGATGCGGGTGATGCTCCGGTAGGGACAGGGGATGTGGAGGGCTGTGTGGCCAAGGCCTAGGTGTTTCTGGGAGTGGCTGTCCGGGTGGGGGCAGGTCGGGGAACTAGTACTTGGTTGGGTCCTACCCTTGTGGGGGACTGCTGGGCAAGGGGAGTCGCTTGCATTCGGAGGGTAAATAACGTTCCCTTGTCCTTGGCTCCCAGCCTAACCCGGTCATATATCCTGAGTCCCCAGGTTTTTCCACTCTCCCATCCTGTTGTTTTTTTACCTTGGCTTGTAAAGGATATAACTATGGGATTACCGCGCCCCCAGGCATATGACGGTCGGGGGCCACTGGGCCGCTTTACCACAATGAGATCTCCGGTGCGTGGTGGGGTCCACCAGATGTGCCCCGTCGAGACACATGACCAGGAGGCGCAAAAGTAGTCAGCCGCGTCCCCACATGTGCTCGAGCGAGAGTGGCCGGGGCAGACATAGAAATAAAGATTCTGCGCATGGAATCCGGGGGCATATGGTGACAAGGGGAGCAGAGTTTGGAGGTCTACGCAAAGTTCTGGGAACCAAGTATCTGTGGGGTGGCTCTGGGAAGTCTGATTAAGTATTGTCCCCGAGCTGGTGTCTATGATCTGCCAGGTGATGTTTTGGGGGGCGTGGGGACTCTCGGCAGCATGAGCAGTGACAAGCAGAGCTAACAGAATTACCAATATCAGGTGGGTCGAATGTGCTGTAACCTGAACTTGAGCAGGTTGTGTTGGTCCCGACTGACAGCCCATCGCGTGACGAAGTCCTTCCGGATCGTGGAGGGGTCCGCTGGCCGAACGTGGGTGTGATGGACCCAGGTCGCAATGCCGTCTACTTTGAGAGCGGTGGGGGTTGTCAGCACCACGATGTAGGGTCCCTTCCAGTGCGGCTCGAGGGTCTCTCGGTGGTGCCTCTTGACGTAGACCCAGTCTCCCGGCCTGTACTGATGAGGTGTCGGGGTCGGGCCAGCCTCGTAGATGGCACGGAGGTGCGGCCAAATGTCCTCGTGCACCCTCTGGAGCCCTCTCAAGGAAAGAAAAAGTTCTTGATCTTTAAACTCAGCAAGAAGTTCAGCTCGAAGGTTGGGAATAATAGGGGGTGGCCTGCCAAACATGATTTCATAGGGAGTAAAACCCAGAGTGTAAGGAGTGTTCCTAACCCAGTAAAGGGCATACGGTAGGAGAGTCACCCAGTCCCCGCCAGTCTCCATGGTTAATTTGGTAAGGGTCTCTTTTAGGGTTCTATTCATTCTTTCTACCTGTCCTGAGCTCTGGGGCCTATAAAGCACAATGTAATTTCCAGTTTGCCCCCACAGCCTTGGCTACTGCCTGCATTACCTGCGAGATAAATGCTGGTCCGTTGTCTGATCCTACCATGGCAGGAAAACCATACGTGGGTAAGATGTCTTCTAGTAGCTTCTTAGCTACCGTCTGAGCCATTTCATGCTTGGTTGGGTATGCCTCCATCCAGCCAGAGAAGGTGTCTATAAATAATAAGATATTTATAACCATACTTTCCTGGTTTAACTTCAGTGAAGTTGACCTCCCATTGGGCTCCTGGTCTGGTGCCTCTGAGCCTGGTTCCTTTTTTACTTGATGTGGCTCTTGCATTGGTGAGTTGGCAGGTCTTGCAAGCAGATATAACTTGCTCTATTTTGGTGTCCTATTGGTGAATCTGTGTCTGTCCCGCACAAAGCTGCTGCCATCAGTGAACGAAGTAGCCTCGGCATCGGGGAGGGGCCAGTCGGTCAGATCCGTCCGGAATCCATGTACTTGCTCCAGGATCCCCGCACAGTCATGTAGTGGAGCATCTAGGTCAGGGTCGGGCAGCAGGGTTGCAGGATTGAGGGCCGCACTGGGGTGGAACCGCACTCATGGAGGGTTGAATAGGAGGCTCTAGTAATAAGTCATAAGTGTGTTACTCATCCATCTATCAGGAGGCTGTTTCAGGACCCCTTCAATGGCGTGTGGGGTCGTGATCCAGATCTCCTGTCCTAGGGTCAGTTTGTCTGCGTCCTTGACTAGGAGTGCTGTCCCCACAATTCTTAGGCATGGCGGCCAGCCCGCAGCCACTGGGTCTAGCTTCTTGGACAGGTAAGCCACCGGGTGGTTCCAAGGGCCTAAGGCTTGAGTTAGAACCCCTTTTGCTATTCCCTTGTGTTCGTCTACAAAGAGATGGAAGGGCTTCGTAATGTCTGGCAGGCCCAGGGCTGGGGCACTTAGGAGGGCTTTTTTCAACTGATTAAAGGCAGTTTCTTCTTTTTCAGTCCATTTAAATGTTTTCCCCTCTTTGGTAGCTTCATATAGGGGCCTGGCGATCTCAGCAAAACCCAGAACCCGGAGGCAGCAGTAGCCGGCAGATCCTAGGAATTCCCTTACTTCCTTTCGGGAGTTGGGAGTAGGGATCTTTAGGACAGTTTCTTTTCTGGCATCTGATAACCGCTGCTGTCCGCCCTCCAGGATGTATCCCAGGTAACTTACCCTCTCCCTGCATATCTGAGACTTCTTCGCGGTTGCCCTGTATCCCAAGGCCCCCAGGGTAGCCAGCAGGTCCTGGGTCCCTCGCTCACGGTCCTTGGTTATGTCGGCACAGCAATCAGGATGTCATCTACGTACTGTAGGAGGGTGAGACCACGGTGCTCCTTTCTGTACTCACCCAGGCCCTCGTGTAGTGCCTTGTCAAAGATGGTGGGCGAATTTTTAAACCCCTGAGGCAGCCGTGTCCAGGTGAGTTGCCTGCTGTAGCCCTCCTCTGGATCATGCCACTCGACGGCGAACAAGGGTTGGCTCTGGGGTGCCAGCAGCAGACTGAAGAAGGCGTCCTTTAAATCTAGTACAGTATACAGACCCTGGAGAGTGCCAAGGAGCTCAAGAGAGTATATGGGTTGGGAACAGTTGGGTGTATGTCCGTGACCCTCTTATTTACTTCCCGGAGGTCTTGTACCGGTCGATAGTCATTTGTGTGAGGCTTTTTGACCGGCAGTAGGGGGGTGTTCCAGGCAGACTGGCAAGGAACTAGTCCCCCTAGGCTTCGTAGTCTCCAGATGTGTGGCTGGATCCCCTTCCGGGCCTCCTGAGATATGGGGTATTGTTTGATTCTTACCGGACCTTCTCCTGGCTTGAGCTCTACCAGGACCGGGGTCCTGTGAGCAGCTAGTCCTATCCCCCCCGTCTGCCCAAACCGAGGGGAATTCTTGTAGCCATCTGTCTATATTATCCTCTCTCGAGAGTGCCTCCTTGTGGAGGTGGTATTCATCCCCTAGTTTCATGGTCAGGACCTGGATGGGGTGGCCCTTGCCATCGGTGACCTGAGGCTCCCCTTGTCTGAAAGTTATCTGAGCTCCAATCTTGGTCAGTAAGTCCCATCCTAACAGCGGGTAGGGGCATTCTGGTATTACCATAAAGGAGTGGGATACCCATCCCGTCCCCACATCTACCGTTCTTCGGGTAGTCCATGAATACTGGCTCATACCAGTTGCCCCTTGTACCCAGGACTTCTTGCTGGCTACCTTTCCTTGTGGGGTGTGGAGGACCGAATGTTGTGCTCTAGTGTCGATAAGGAAGTCAACCAGGGTCCCCTCCACTTTAAGAGTTACCCTGGGCTCAGGGAGAGGGTCTGAACCCCGACTCCCCTAATCACTCAGTTCATCTAGCTCTAAGACTTTTACCCGATCAGTCTTGCTTCCCTTCCCGCTGGCCTTTTTCGGACAATCTCGGACCCAATGCCCTATCTCCTTGCAGTATGCGCACTGATCTTCTGCCTCCCCCCCCTTGGTGGTTCCTTTACCTCCTCTTGAGTTGTCCACCAGCTGCCGGAGACGGCGGTCTTGTTCCTCGGGGAAGTCAGCAGTGGTAGCTAATAGTATTCTGGCCAGGTCTCAAGTCTGCTTACTGCTGGCAGCCACCATGGCGCGAGCCTGCTTATCCTCAGGAGGCTCCCGGTTATTATATACCTTTTTGGCTACCACCAGTAAGTTCTGCAGACTTTTTTTCTCCTAGTCTATCTGTTTTTTGTAATTTTTTCCTAATGTCTATGGCCGATTGGTTTACAAAGGCCATGATAACAGCTGCCTTGCTTTCCAGAGCCTCTGGATCCATGGGGGTATAGGTACGGAATGCCTCCATGATCCGTTCTAAAAAGGCAGCCAGAGATTCATCTTTTTCCTGTTGCACATTTCCTACCTTGGCCAAATTGGTTGGCTTCCTAGCAGCCATTTGGAGACCCCCCATTAGAGTCTGGCGGTAGACCCCGAGCCTCTCCTTACCTTCTGCCGTGTTGAAATTCCACTGGGGCCGAGTTAAGGGGAAGAAGGCATCTATCTGAGCCTGGTTGGTGGTGGGATTCCCATCTGCGCCCGGAACTAGTTTTCGGGCCTCGTTGAGGATTCTTTCTGTTTCCTCAGTCATGAACAGGACCTGCAAAAGCTGCTGGCAATCGCCCCATGTGGGCTGATGGGTAAAAAGAACAGAGTCTAACAGATCAATAAGCCCTGTTGGTTTCTTGGAAAACTTAGGATTCTGAGCTTTCCAATTGTAGAGGTCACTAGTGGCGAAAGGCCAATAGTGATAGGGCTGATTCCCCTCCGCATCTGGGGGCCCGGTGGCTCGCAGGGGCAGAATAGTGGAGTCGGCGGCGGAGACGGATTGCTCCCTCTGAGCCCTTTGTCTGGTAAAGGGCGGGCTTCCCACTGGAGCGTTTCCGCCTCCTGCTCTCGGAACAGCATCTGTCTCCCCCAGAGGAGGAGGATGGTGTTCTTCCAGCATCCTAGGGGGGTTATACGGGGGAGGAAAAATTAATTCTTCTTCAGTCCCCCCTTGTAGGACAGGGTAGAGGGGTGCTGAAAGCTGGGTAAGACTTTTCTTGTTCTCCTTCTTTTCTGTCCCCTGCAAAGCGAGAATGCGTTTTGGCTCCAGAGGGCATGGGGCTAGGAAGGGCTTAAGCCAAGAGGGTGGGTCTTCTACAAGGTCCTGCCAAGTGATAATGTAAGGGAGCTGATCAGGATGGCCCATCTTAGGCCGAGAGATGATACCCGACTTGGTGGATGGTAGGGAGCTTGAAGGTTCCCTCTGGCGGCCATCTGACATTGAAAGCTGACCACTCGCTAGAACAAAAAACCTGCCACCGACCCTTTCGGACTTCCACACTGAGGTTGTTAGCTCTTCCCCTGACATCCTTAAAGTGATCAATCATAATACTTAGAGGAGTAGTCTGAGTCTGTCCCATAATGTCCGTCCAGTAAGTCCACAGAACAAAACAGAGAAACACAGAAACAGACAAACAGAGGGCCCCTAGAAACTCTTCCAACTCCGTGGAAGCAAAACTGAAAGCTAGACGACGGCCTCACACCGACCGGCGGGAACGACCCACCTCATCTCAGACCTTTGAGGGGAATCCACGTCCCTCCAGAAGGGAGGATCGGAACGTCTTCCGAAATTCCTGGCCCGAGGTCCTCCAGTGCGTCCACTTAGACCGCACCGGGCACTACCAGAATTTCAGAAATGAGCTCACAGAGAAGAGACAGGGAACGAACAGACACTAACCATGGCCAGTCAGGCTCTCTGGGTCGGGAGTCCCTCGGGGGTCTTGGGGATCCCGGACGAGCCCCCAAATGTTATGCCCAGAATTCATGATCCCCAAAGACCACCAGGGAGCCGAGTCCAATGCAAAAGCAAAGAGCCTTTACTCGAGCTAGCTCGAGCTCAATCCCCTACCTGCACCGATGCAGCGGTGAGATGCCAGGGAGAGAGAGAGCGAGTTTCAAAAGCACAAAGGTTTTATAGGGATCTAGGGGCAGTTGGCGGGGTAATGGTCGTGGCCTTAGCCAATTGGCTGGGGAAGGGTCAGAGTCCTGTTGTGCAGGTTGCCAGGCATGGTTTGAATGGGAGGTTTGAACGGGTGAGCCGGAAGTTACTCAAGGGGAAGAGGCTTGGTCTGAGGTTTGAAGGGGAATTTCTTTCTGTGGTTTTCCGGGAAAGGGGGCCATGTCAGGGACGTAGTCACTCAAGATGGAGGACACAGAACAAAATGGAGTTGGCTGGCCTAGGTCCGCTCTTTCATGTTCATTCTAGGAATATTTTCAGAGGTCCTAATAAGTGTCATTAAATACTTTCCTACACTGAAATACAGGAGAGAATATAACAGCTCTATGGAGCTTGTGTCCTAGTAGTGGTGGTGGGTTAAGAGGTGGGGGGGGGGGGAGGAGAAGGACAATAAAATATACAGCCTATCAAATGGTAACAGGTGTTAGAAAACAAAACAGGAAAGAAGGGTAAGTTGTGTTGGTCTGGTTTCAGCTGGGGAGAACACATGCTCATTTAAATAGAGACATGGTGGGGGGCAGGGAGGGGTGGTCCCTGGATGGTTCAGTAGGTTAAGCGTCTGTCTCTTGACTTCGCTCAAGTCATGATCTGACGGTTCCTAAGATTGAGCCCCACGTTGGGCTCTATGCTGATGGTGCAGAGCCTGATTGGGATTCTCTCTCTTTCCCCCTTTCTCTGGCCCTCCCCTGGTCGCTTTCCCTCTCTCTCAAAATAAATATATAAAACTTCTAAAAAAAAAAAACAATTAAAAAATAGAGTCATC
Organism: Acinonyx jubatus; assembly: GCF_027475565.1. Lineage (NCBI taxonomy): Eukaryota > Metazoa > Chordata > Mammalia > Carnivora > Felidae > Acinonyx > Acinonyx jubatus. The sequence goes on along the minus strand of NC_069380.1, from coordinate 89,703,599 downwards.
AGGGAAAACTTCACTGAAAAGATGACATTTAAGCAGATACCTAGGGGGCTGAGTGGCTCAGCTGGTTAGGCATCTGACTTCAGCTTAGGTCATGATGTCACTGTGAGTTCAAGCCCCATGTTGGGATCTATGCTGACAGCTCGGAGCCTGGAGCCTGCTTCAGATTCTGTCTCCATTTCTCTGCCCCTCCCCTGCTTGCTCTCTCTCTCTTTCAAATATAAAATAAAAACATAAAAAAAATTTTAAGAAGATACCTGAAGGAAGTGAGAGTAAAATCAGCCAGACACTGAGAAGGAGGGAACGGTGTGAGGGAAGAAGCAAATCGGGAGAGTGCAGTGCCTCCCTCTCCCATGCCAGGTGAAGACAGTGTTTCAAGGAGGAGGAGGCCTCAACTGCCTGAAATGCTGAGTGGCCAAGGTGAGGATGGACAATGGGCAAAGGACAAAGCAACATAGCAGGGTGATGGCATCTTTGACAGAGAGCAGAGCAAAGAGGGAGGGGAGGAACTGAGGACAGTGAATACAGGAAACTTCTTGGAGTTTCATTATAAAGGGAAGCAGAGAAATGGGGCAGTAGCTGGAAAGTAATGTAGGGTCAAGATAAGGAATTTTTTCTTTCCAAGATGGGAGACCTACCAGCTTCTCTGCTCCCATTTCCCTTCATCTTTCCTCTTGCTGTAGACAAATCTGCGGCCTCTTTGACCTCCCTCTTCAAGCCCCAAAATATTTTTCTGCAAAGCTCTGATCCCCAGAGTTCTGAGCTGTAGGAGGTGAAAGCCACAAAGAGTCCTTTGTGCAAACTTTCTGCTCTTGTCACATCCTTCCCTGGGGCAATACACTTGGCTGCCTCAGTCAGGGGCTGAAATTCCATAGCAGGAAGAACAAAGTCAGATATCTCAAAATATCATCCTGCTGCATTTATTTCCAGCCCTTTCTCCACTTGGATGGCCTCTCCCTAAACATGGGGCTCCCTGCCTGCCTGCTGCTCTGGTCTGCCAGCGCAGCTACTTTATTGTTAAGTATTTTGATCAAAGCAATATTCCCTAAACTTTAGGCATTCCTGGATCATTGTTATGATTTTAGCTGTTTCCCTACAACTCATGTCGTTTTACTGCATGTTTCTTTTTTTAAATTTTTTAAAAATGTTTGTTTATTTTTGAAGGAGAGAGAGACAGAGTGTGAGTGGGTGAGGGGCAGAGAGAGAGAGGGAGACACAGAATCTGAAGTAGGCTCCAGGCTCCGAGCTGTCAGCACAGAGCCGGACAGGGGGCTCGAACCCACAAACCGTGAGGTCATGACCTGAGCCTAAGTTGGATGCTTAATGGACTGAGCCACCCAAGCACCCCTACTTCATGTTTTTATGTAAAGCACTTTCTTAAAAAAAATTTTTTTTTTTACTGTGGTAAAATTCGCGTAACACAAAATTCACTGAAGTGTACAATTCAGTGGCTTTTAGAGCATTCAGTGCTGTACAACCATTACCAAACAGTTCCAAAATATTTTTCGTCATTTTAAAAGGGATCCCTTTGCCTGCTAAGCAGTCACTGCCTCCTCCCAAATCCCACCCCCCCCCCCCCCCAACCAGCCCTTGGTAACCACCAATCTGCTTCCTGTCTCTCTGGATTTGCCTATTATGGGTATACTATATAAAGAGAATCATATATCTGACCCTTTGAGTCTGGCATCTTTCACTTAGTATGGTTTCTCCATTAGCACCTTATTTTGGGCTTGATTTTTTTCTGGTGTTATCATTTTGACTCCCTTTCCATTTCCTTGTCTGTATATATTTTTTCTTCATTTTGTTTATTTAAATATTTTATTTAAGTAATCTCTACACCCAACATGGGGCTCAAACTCAAAATCTCTGGATCAAGAGCACACACTCTTCCGACTAGGTCAGCCAGGTGCCCCTTTCTTAGTTATTAAAAAAAATTTTTTTAGCATTTATTCATTTTTGAGAGACAGAGACAGGGCATGAGCAGGGGAGGGGCAGAGAGAGAGGGAGACACAGAATCAGAAGCAGGCTCCAGGATCTGAGCTGTCAGCATAGAGCTTGATGCAGGGCTCAAACCCACAAACCATGAGATCCTGACCTGAGCTGAATGAAGTTGGACACCTCACTGACTGAGCAACCAGGCACCCCTTTCTTAATTATTTTAAAAGGAAAATTGATTTCATCATAACTATTTTAAATATTTTTTATTTAATTTACATTAATGTATACACAGAATTACTAAAATACAAAAAAAAGCACTGCTCACAATGTTTTAAACTTAGTGTCTAATGACATGTTTTGTGTTGTTTTCCTGATTGAATAAATAAGTCCACATCTTTGTACAAAGTAGCTGTTAAGTTGGGCGCCTGGGTAGCTCAGTCTGGCATCTGACTTCAGCTCAGGCCATGACCTGGCAGGGTTCATGAGATAGAGCCCCCCTTCCAGCTCTGTGCTCACAGTGGGGAGCCTGCATCGAATTGTCTCCTTCTCTCTCTCTGCCCCTCCCCTGCTCATGCACATGTGTTCTCTCTCAAAAATAAACATTTAAAATAAACAAAACAAAAACAAACCCACAGAAAAACATCTATCAAAGTAGCTGTTTAGTAATCCCTAGTCTACTCCTGAAGGAAAGTTAGGTGGAGGCAGGACACTCACTTCTCTCACAGGTATTACCTGACCCTAGGGAAAAGGGCCCATGCTCTCAGGTTTCAGTGGTTGCTGAAATGCCGTCTACATTCCAGGGAAAAGGTTACAGATTGCAAGGACTGGTGTCACCACCTTTTGTTGTGCAGTTACATCAACCACAAGTACAACACACTCCCTGAAGCACCTTCTACTATACTTTGTGTGTATAGGGGTTGGGGGAAGCAGACCCCCCCATGTCCCTGATCCAAAATGGATCTAGGAGGAGAGCAAAATCAGACACCTACCAGAAGAAAGGAGTGAAACTCACCAGGAGGTAACAGCCACGATTCAGCTCAAGGCCACTGCTGTAGGACAAAATGAAGGTCCAGGATGGCCAAGTCTCTTTGAGAGCACAGGAAATCTGGATTTTTAATATGAAATTTCCAAATTCTTAAATGTTGGCAACTAGGGGCACCTGGGGGGCTCAGTCGGTTAAGCGACTGACTGGCTCACGTCATGATCTCATTGGTGGGTTGGAGCCCTGCCTCGGCCTCTGTGCTGAAAGGGAGCCAGGAGCCTGCTTCAGATTCTGTGTCTCCCTCTCTCTCTGTCCCTCCCCCCCTCTCAAAAATAAATAAATATTTTAAAAAAATTTTAATGTTGACAACTAATGCAAAACTTTTAAACAACGCGGGTGGAGCAAATCCTATCTGTGTTACAGGCTTAGCTCTGGAGAGTGCTTGTTTGCACCCCGGGTGAGACAAACCCTTTATTCTACAGAGGAGGAAAGGAGACCTGTAACGGAGAAGCTACCCGCCAAAAGCCACACAGCAGCTGGGAGAGGCTGAGGCCCAGTTTCGAGAAAGCTTCGTAAAATACACATACTCCGGACTCAGGCTGAAACCCTCTGGCCCGCGCCGCTCCTCTAAACCAGGGGAGCCAAGAGCGAGGTCCCCGACCCTCTCCGCCTGACCGCCTCACCGCACCCTGCATCGCTGAGCTCCCAAGGTTTCACTGTCTCCCCGACTTCGTCCTCCGTTCCTTGGGCCAAGAAAGCCACTGCTCACCCCTGCTTGCCATCCTCGCGCCCACTCCACTCCTCCCTCCCCTAGCACTGCCCTTTGCAAGCCTGGCTCCCACCCCGCGTTCCCAGCGGGCCGCACACACACCTTCCTCCACGGCCCTATCGCGCCCTCCCGAGACGGGCTGCCGGCTGAGTCACCCGTCCACTAACGCACACTAAGTGACGGTCCCTACCCGCAGGTCGCGAGCCCGAGCCGACCCCACTTGGCTGCCCACGAAGGCGCCGGGCCGGCAGCGAGGAGCGAAATGCGCGTGCGCCGCACGGGCTTTATTGCGTCACCGCGACTCCAGAGCGCGCGGCTGGAGCAAGAGCACCGCGTTCGCGCCTTCGCGTTTGCGCATCTTCCTCTGCCAGGAGCGCGCCCCAGACGCCGGGCTGGCCTGGGAATCGAGCTTCTTCTCCAGCAGGTGCATGCGCGCTGTGGCCTCAGTCAGCATGTCCATGAGCAGCTCCTGCTGCAGCTTCAGGTAGTTGTTCTCCTCCAGCAACAATTGGCTGTTGACCCCCTGCACCTGCGTCTTCCAGCCCGAGTTGCTGGGTGAGGGCAGCAGCGGTCGCGACCGCCGCGGCTGCCCCTCGGTGGTCCACTGGCCGCCGCGGAACACAAAGGCCTCGTCGCTCAGGCGAGTGCGCGGCGCGCCGTAGCTGAGGCCCAGCTCGGCCTGGCGCGTCCGGTGGTCTAGCAAGTAGAAGGTGGACATGGAGGAGAGGCGGCGCAGCGGCGGGCGCCGCGGGGAGAAGCGCTGCGAGAAGTGGTCGGCCCAGAACTGCTGCAGCTGCTCCCACAGGCGGCTGATGTGGCCTGAGCTAAGACACCTGAAGGCCTCCAGGGCGAGGACCGAGTGGACCTTGTGGGGCGCGTGGGTGCCCAGTGCCGAGCCTCCAGGACGTGGGCGACCAGGGCTGCGCCCTTGCCTCTGGAGGCCCTGTGTCCAGAATGATGAAGGCGAGCCAGGGGCACTGCTGGGGAGCAAGAGTCCGGGTGAGCAGCCTGCTTGGACAGGCTGTCCGGTCAAACCGCGAGGATCGGTGGACAGGGCTTAGCTCTGAGGCTGGCACTAGGGTGCCGGTCGCTGAGGAGCCCATCCCTGCACACTGGCACTGACAGCAATCTCCTGAAACTACCTTCTCCAAAGACCACTGTGTGTCAGGCCCAGGAGACAAAATGCGGATGAAGGACCATATCCCTTGCTTTCTGAGCATAGGACAGGCTGCTGGAAGGGATTGCTGAGACAGGTACTTAAAAGTTGAGCAGGACTTTGCCATGTAGGTTGAGGGTGGACAATGGAGAACCTCTAGGCAGAGTGAAGAGCCAGGCACAGCTTGCATGTTCCCCATGTAAGGAAGAGTTTGGAGTAGGATTTGTGCAGGGGACTCTGCTGGGAATAGAAGAGGACGCTAGAAAGGGGACCAGGGCATAAACTTCATTCTGTGGATAAGAGGGCACTGCTGGATGACAAAGCCAGGGCTAGGTCTGGATTCAGGAAAGTATTTGGTAGGATGTCTAAAATAAACAAAGGCATTATTGCCACGTCCAGTTATTTTATAAACTGCTCTGGGCCAGGCTTGGTCTGGGCAGGGGTTCTTAGCCTGTGCCTGCCCTCAAGATGCTACTGGTCCAGCTAGGAACCCAGATGTGTATGTAGGTGACAGTGGTGCATTATACTCAGTGACATCTTGGGGGCCTGTGCCATGGGCTAGGACCTATGCTTAGAATTCAAAGTCATAGAGGTTATGCAGACTACACATGACTTTTCTCCCAAGTGGACTACATCCTCAAGGAAGCTAAAGTCCAGATAACAGACAAGTTTCATTCTCTGTCTCCGCCAGCGCCTGTAAGTGCTGACTCTATTAAATGGGAAGAGGGCTATGTGTTCTCTTTTAAATTCCTCTTCTCTCCAGGAGGGTGAAAAGGGATAGAACTCTATCATGCCTTCATCAATCCAACATACACTTATTCCTCTCGCACACAGCTGGGCTGAAGGGGTGGTACTACCCCCTAGATCTGTCTCAGGGCATCATCTCTCTGAAAGCCCAAAGAGAGCCTGAAATGTGCAGCCAGGCCCATGTTTAAGGCTGCGTCTTCCCAGAGGGCCCTTTCCCAGTAATGCTCACTGCATGTTGTGCCTCACCTGGAGGATGTGTCGGAGGTGCCAAGCTGCTCTCCCAGGCCTGGCCCCATCCCTGAACCACTAAGCTGCTGTCCACCAGCTACGACTCACAATGCCTCCAGGTTGGGCCAGCCTGGGACAGAAGGGGTGCACACGGTCTAGCTATAAAACAGACCCTGGGCTCTTCCCATATTCAGCAGTTATTGTCTGCTGTGTTCCAGGCGGGGTTGTACAGAAGTGAAGGAGATGTTCTCTTATCAAACTATAGTGGGGGGGTGTGTGTGGTGGGGGTGTGTGGGGGGAGGTTTAGAAGCAGAGCCAGAGATAGGAATTTGATGTAAGGGACTGATTGAACAAGATAAGTCCCTAAAACAAACAATAAAACAAAAACAAGATAGTTTCTAGTGTCTGGGTGTCATGGGTCAGGTTCCCGGAAGCAGAGACTGAGATGAGAATTCTTGCTTAGTGATTTATTGGGGAAATGCTTCCAGGAGAAGGGATGGGGGAAACAGGGCAGGGCGGGGCAACAAACTAAAGTAAGCAGGAGAGTGGCCTCAGTTGGAAACTAGTTTCAGCCCCATCCCATAGGTAACTGCATAAATTGCACAGTTAGGCCTCCTTACCACAAGAAAGCAAGTTTTTAACGCCCTCTCCCTTCTCTCCTACCCTTCATTTCCCATGATGTATTGGCCAGGGCAGCTGTGAGTTGTCAGCCAGCACTTAACGCATGTATGAGGTGGGTGCATCACCAGTAAAAGGGATCTTTGGGGCCCCAGCAGCATAGAGGAGAGACGAAGAGGATAAATAGTAAAAATGAAAAGAGAGGCGCCTGGTTGGCTCAGCTGATAGAGCATGCAACTCTTGGTCTTGGGCTCATGAGTTTGAGCCCCATGTTGAGGGTAGAGATAACTTAAATGTTAAAAAAAATAACTAAATGAGGGGTGCCTGGGTGGCTCAGTCAGTTGAGTGTCCGACTTCGGCTCAGGTCATGATCTCATTGTGAGTTCGAGCCCCGCGTTGGGCTCTGTGCTGACAGCTCAGAGCCTGGAGCCTACTTCAGATTCTGTGTCTCCCCTCTCTCTGCCCCTCCGCTACTCATGCTCTGTCTCTCTCTGTCTCAGAAATAAATGAACATTAAAAAAATTTTTTTTTAAATAACTAAATGAATTTGATTGTGAGAGGCACCTGGGTAGCTCAGTCGGTTAAGTGTCTGACTTCAGCTCAGGTCATGATCTCACAGTTTGTGAGTTCGAGCCCCACTTCAGGCTTACTGCTGTCAGCCTGTCAGTGCAGAGCCCACTTCGGATCCTCTGTCCCCCTCTCTCTGCCCCTCCCCTACTTGTGCTCCCCCCAAGAAAGAAAGAAAGAAAGAAAGAAAGAAAGAAAGAAAGAATTTAATTGTGGTGCATACAATGGGGAAAAAAAAAAGGAAAAGAAAATAGAGAAATACAGAAAATGACCTGAGGACATGGTGTTCAGTAAAGGTACTTGACATCCATGCTAAGACCTAAATGATGAGGACATCTCAGCTACATGAAGATTGGGGGCTGGAGGCAGGGATGAGCTGGGCCTGTTTGAAGGACAAGCACCATGTGTTGGGAAAATGGAAGGTATTACCTGCCAAGCACGCCCAAGTTGACTGCCATCACCTAGCTTGGCGTTCCTGACCTCAAGGGCCTCTTCCACAGGCCTCCCCATTAATTCAGCCTCCTGCATGGCCCTCCAGGGAGTTGGACCCAGCTCCAGAGAAGCTCACATCCTGGAGGAGAGCAAGCAGGTAGTGTCACCTCCTGGGAAAGTTTCTTCTTGAACAGTTTTATTAAGGTATAATTGACAATAAATGACATTTATTTATTTTAATTAAAAGAATTTTTTTTAATGTTTATTCTCGAGACAAAGACAGCATGAACAGGGGAGGGGCAGAGAGAGAGGGAGACAGAATCAGAAACAGTCTCCAGGCTCTGAACATCAGCACAGAGCCCGACGCGGGGCTCGAACCCACGAACCGTGAGATCATGACCTGAGCCGAAGTCGGATGCTCAACCGACTGAGCCACCCAGGCTCCCCTTATTTTAAATTTTTTAATGTTTATTTTTGAAAGAGAGAGAGACAGAGCACAAGCAGTGGGGGAGGCACAGAGAGAGACGGAGACAGAATCTGAAGCAGGCTCCAGGCTCTGAGCTGTCAGCACAGAACCCAACATGGGGCTTGAACTTACAAACCATGAGATCATGACCTGAGCTGAAGTCGGACGCTTAACGGACTAAGCCACCTAGGCGCCCCTCAAAGTAAAAGTTTTTAATTTTATAAAGTCCAGCTTATCATGTTTCTTCTCTTGTTTCATTCTTTTTGTGTCCTATTTAAGAATTCTTTGCCAAACCTAAGGTCACTAAGATTTTCTCCTCTGTTTTCTTCTGGAGGTTTTGTGGTTTTGGCTTTACATTTAGGTCTGTGCTACATTTTGAGTTAATTTTTGTGTACAGTGTGAGGTGAGAATTGATTTTTTTTCCATATAGATGTCAATTTGACCTAGCACCAATGATAGAAAGACTAGTCTTTCCTCCCTAGTTGCAGTCCCATCTCTTGTTCATCATGTGACTATGTCCAAATGTCTGTTTCTGGGCTCTCTGTTCTCTTCCATTGATCTTTATTCTTGTACCAATACCATATTTTCTTAATTATTATAGCTTAATTATTGTAAGTCTTCATATCTGGTAGTACATATCTTCCAACAATGTTCTTTAAAGATCGCTTTGGTTTTCTAGGTCCTTTGGAATTCTATATAATTGAATTTCCATCCTAATTTTAGAATTAGAATGTCAGTTTCCACAAATAAACCCTCATGCTCACTGTTCAAAGCTCTCTCTTCCTACCACGAGGACACTTGGAGAGCTCAAATCAGCCCTCAGAAGGTTGTCTGATGGACATGGAATCTGAGCCCAGGAATATTTTAATCAAGCCAGTGATTCATTCTCTCTGTATCTCTCTCCAAATTGTATCGATATTATTAAGGCTAATTTTCATTAACAATCTCAGCATTTCATGCAGGTCATGGGTGGCCATGGTATACAGAAACTTTCAATTTCCCTTATTTCCTTGCAAAAAGGGGAAAGCTATAAAACCCAAGGAAGTCTTCTCTTTAAGTTTATTTATTTATTTTGAGAGAGAGACTGATAGAGAGCAGGGGAGAGGCAGAGAGAGAGGGAGAGAGAATCCCCAGAGAGGATCCCAAGAATCCCTATCAGACTGTTATCTCAGACCCCGACTCAGGGCTTGATCTCACAGTTCAAGAGTCTGATGCTTAACCAACTGAGTCACCCAGGGGCCCCGAATATGAATGTGTTTGATAGCTGTTGATACACATTAAGATCAGGAGGTTTTTTCCCCCTGTGGCTCAATAACATATTCATTGTCTCACTTCTGAAACAAATATTACACTAAGGTAGAACTTAAAATTGAGCCCATATTCAGAAACGTAGATTTTTCTGAAAGTTGAAAAGGTTTAAGTAATGTTTTTCCTAAAACAAATGGGCTTTAATACTTTTTTTTTTAACATTTATTCATTTTTCAGAGAGAGACAGAGCATGAGTAGGGGAGGAGCAGAGAGAGAGGGAGACACAGAATCTGAAGCAGGCTACAGGCTCCCAGCTGTCAGCACAGAGCCCGACGCAGGGCTCAAAACCACGGGCCGCGAGATCATGACCTGAGCCAAAGTGGGCCGCTTAACCGACTGAGTCACCCAGGCGCCCCATGATGCCTTTTATTTTTATTATTGTTTTTAATGTTTATTTTGAGAGTGTGCCCACACGCGTGCACAGGGGAAGGGCAGAGAGAGGAGGGGGAGGGGCAGAGAGAGAGGGAGAGAGAATCTAGGTAGGCTCCATGCTGTCAGCGCATAGCCCAGCTCAGAGGTTCATCTCAGGAACCATGAGATCATGACCTGAGCCAAAATCAAGAGTCAGATGTTCAACCAACTGAGCCACCAAGGCACCCTAAAACCCAAGGAAATTTTTACTTGATTATTTAAATGGGAGAAGTTTAGGTAAATGAGGAACAATTAACATGTTAACTCCTTTCACAAGCAGACCTTGATTTTGAGGAAATGTCATGAAAACTGCAGAATTTAAGGTCCACAATAAAAAAAAAAACATTGCTTCCTGGCTTTTTTAGGGAACTCAGTGCCCATGTCATCCCTGAAAAGACCAGACCTGGAGCCCCCAAGGAAAGGAGTGGTAGGTACCAACACGTCTGAGTTTAAGGACATAAAGTTCATTCTAAGGGCACAAAGGAATGGAGAAGAGGACCTAAAAAATGAATTTTTGTTTCCTCACACCACAGGCAAATGCCACAGTGGCTGTGAATGTCAGTGAATCCCTTCTCTTGGCAACTGAGAAGAATACTCCCAAAACCAAGGACACAAACTCTTGTTTTCAGCCCTGTGGCTATTTCACTTGGTTCCTGAGATAACTCTGTTAGTGTGACATTTGCCCTTCCCCAAAACAATGAGGCGTTCTCTGTGCCAACATACCGTACAAAAAAAGAATTCTGCATCTGTATAAAACTTGATAAAAGTCATTCAGATGGTACAGAACACAAGAACATCGTTATAAAGAATGTACAAGCTTCATTTGGCACCTCCATTTTTTTGTATATTTGGTTATTTGCTCCCTTTTCTGCAAGGTGCCTTTTTATGGAAGAGCAAATTAAGCAGGAAAGAATGCCCATCTGCTCTGTGGCTTATCCTTCCCTTGGGCTTTTTCATCTTTTTTTTTTTTTAATGTTTATTGATTTTTGAGAGGGAGTGAGCGAGCAGGGGAGGGGCAGACGGAGGGGAGGACAGAGGATCCAAAACACGCTCTGTGCTGACAGCAGAGAGCCCAACGCAGGGCTCAACCCCACAAACCGTGAGATCATGACCTGACCTGAAGTTGGATGTTTAACTGACTGAGCCACCCAGGCGCCCCGGGCTTTTTCTTCTTTAGTTTCTTCACTCGTCCTCTTGGGCTTGGTGGTGACAGCTGTGGGGTGGGGTGTAGCACGCAGGGCAGGCCAGGGTAGTGGTTTAAAGGTGGCTATACTCCTGCCCTCTTTCCCATGCTGCTCTGAAGCCATTGTGCCTTAAAATTAGTCTCATCCATGGTCTTTGTTTTTGTTTTCAAGATTTATTTTCGAGAGAGAGAGAGAGAGAGAGAGAGAGCGAGCAGGGGAGGGGCAGAGAGAGAAGGAGACACAGAATCTGAAGCAGACTCCAGGCTCTGAGCTGTCAGCACAGAGCCCCATGCGGGGCTTGAAACCACAAACTGTGAGATCAAGACCTGAGCCAAAACCAAGAGTTGGACACAACCGACTGAGCCACCCAGGCACCCCATCACGCATGTTCTTTGGAATCTGCAAGTCCTCTATATGAAAAAATGTTTGAATTTTCTGTTTTAATAAAAAAAAAACTGGAAAAATGCTGATGCATGTTCTATCTGCTCTAGATAACCGCATTGTAACCAGGAAGCACCACCAAACCTGAGTCTGCATCTAGGCCTGAGTGGAGGAGGCTAAGGAATGGGCAAGGCAAGCAGGCAGACATGGGAACGCTGAGCTCCGCTGGGGAGTGGAAGATATCAAAGTCTTTCTGAAGAGTCAAAAGTAGGCTGAGAATGTGCATCATATCATTGCACAGAACATGTGCCAGCTGAGCTTTATTTAAAACATCTGTCTTGAGGGCAATTGGGACCAGATCACAGGCCACATAGTGCTTATTTTCAGCAGAAAAAAAAAAACATTTTTTGTTGTCCTACTTAAATGTTAATTTGAGGGGGCGCCTGGGTAGCTCAGTTGGTTGAGTGTCCAACTCTTGATCTCAGCTCAGGTCATGATCTCATGTTCCTAAGTTTGCGCCCTGCTTCGGGCTCTGTGCTGACAGCATGGAGCCTAGGGCTCACTTCATATTTGTCAGGAGGCCCTAAGCATTCTATTATAAGCAAGAGGTGTTCCTTCTCTTCTGTTGGTATCATGAAATAATAGAAAATGTATATACTGTCTGTACCCCACCCCCCAAATTCCTGACACAGGACTTCTAAAAACCTTCTAGGGGCACTTGGGTGGCTCAGTGGGTTAAGCGTCTGACTTGACATTGACTCAGGTCACGATCTCACAGTTCATGAGTTCAAGCCCCACATCGGGCTCCTTGCTGACAGCTGCAGAGCCTATTTGGGATTCTCTCTCTCTCCTCTCTCTCTGCCCCTCCCCTACTCATGTTCTCTCTCTCTCTCTCAAATAAATAAACATTAAAAAAATAATAAAACCCTTTTAATTTCCTAAGTGATAAGAGTACCACTAAGTATGCTTTGCTCTAATATTTGGTCTTTGACCCTTATTTTTAAAATTTATTTAATTAAGAACATTTTTTTATTTGAGAGAGAGTGTGTGTGCATGCATGCATGCATGTGAGTGGGGCAGAGGGGGGCAGAGGGAGAGAGAGAGAATCTTAAGCAGTCTGCCTGCTCAGTGTGGAGCCTGACCTGGGGCTCGATCCCAGGATTATGGGATCATGACCTAAGCTGAAATCAAGAGTTGGACGCTTAAACCTCTGAGCCAGGAGGTACCCTGACCCTTATTCTTGATACAGAGTTTCCAAATCCCTTGAAATTTCCTGGTAATAGCAATGTCTTTTGTTCTACTGAGATGACTCTTGGTGGGCCCCTGTATGGAGGCTGGTCACCAGAAAGACCAAGCCATGATTAGAAGCTTGGAATTTTCAGCTGCATCGCCATTCTCCAGAAAGGGAAGAAGGGCTGGAAATGGAGTTAATGATGGATCATGCCTACGTGATGAAACCTCTATAAAAATCCCCAAAATGTGGGATTCAGGTTGGTGAACTCATATTCATGTGCCAGAAGGATGACTCCCCCACAATGGCATAGGATGGAAATGCCTTTGCTCTGAGCCCTCCTAGACCTCAGCCAATGTATCCTTTCATCTGGTTGTTCATCTATATCCTTCATCATATCCTTTAATAAGCTGGTAAACATAAATAAGGGTTTTCCTGAGTTCTGGGAGCTGTTCTAGCAAATAACCAAATCCAAGGGGAGGGGATCATGAGAACCCCTGATCTGGAGCCAAGTTGGACAGGCATTGTGGGTAACCTGGGGACCTACTCCTTGTGATTGGCATCTGAAGTGTGGTCAGTCTCATGGACTGAGCCCTTAACCGGTGGGATCTGACAGTAGCGATCTCCAGGTAGATGATGTCAGAATTGAATTAAATTGTAGGACAGCCAGCTAATGTCGCAGAATTGTGTGGTATGGGGAAAACTCCCACACATCTAGTGTCAGAAGTATGAGCATGGTAGTGGTGTGAGTAAAGAGGAAACATAGGAGAGAGTAGGGGTTGTTTTTATTTTAAAAGTTTATTTATTGGGACACCTGGGTGGCTGAGTTGGTCGAGTGTCAGGTCATGATCTCGCAGTTCATGGTTTTGAGCCCCATATCAGACTCACTGCTATCAGCCTGTCAGTGTGGAGGAGGCTTCAGATCCTTTGTCCTCCCTCTCTGTCCCCATCCCCCGCTTGTGCTCTCCAAAAAAAAAAAAAGTTTATTTATTAATTTTATTATTTTAAAAAGCTTAATTTTTTTTAAGTTTAATTATTTACTCTGAGAGAAAGAGAGCATGAGCAGGGGTGGGGCAGAGAGAGGGAGAGAGGGAGAATCCCAACCAGTCTCAGCACTGCCAGCATAGAGCCTAACGCAGGGCTCAAACTCACCAACCATGCGATCATGACCTGAGCCGAAATCAAGAGTCAGATGCGTAACCTACTGAGCCACCCAGGCGCATTATTTTTTAATGTTTATTTTTGAAAGAGAGACAGCACACGTGCAGGAGTGGGGGGAGGGGCAGGGAGAGAAGGAGACAGAGGATCTGAAGTGGGCTCCATGCTGACAGCAGAGAGCCTGATGTAGGGCTCAAACTCAGGAACTTTGAGATCATGACCTGAGCCGAAGTCAAGAGCTTAACCGACTGAGCCATCCATGTGCCCTAAAGGTCTATCTATTTTTAAGTAACCTCTACACCCATGGCTTGCCCTCATGACCCTGAGATCAAGAGTCACATACTCTTTCAACTGAGCCGGCTGGGCACCTCTAGGTTTTTTTTCTTTATACTTTATTAATTTCTATTTTTTCTTTTTAAAACTTTGTTGATGTTTTTATTTTCCAATGGCTTATAACTATTTTGAATCTCAGATGTCTAGCCATCTGATTCTGATGTAATCTTCTGGGGCTGCAGTTGGGCACTGGGATTTGAAAAGATGCCCAAGTGATTCCAATGTGCAGACAAGGCAAATGTCCCTTGCAATGTAGAACATAGAGACCAACACAAGCAAACAGAAATAAACAAATGTCTGGAGAAGACATACAGAGGAAAAAATATTCAACTAAAAGTCTATGAGGGTGGCATTCCGGTGAAGTGAGGAGATCAGCAAATTCTCTCCCCCACCAAACAGTGATAAAACTGGAGGGAAAAAAAACAGAATAAGAACCCAGAAATGGACCCACAAACGTATGGCCAACTAATCTTTGATGAAGCAGGAAAGAATATTCAATGGAATAAAGACAGTCTCTTCAGCAAGTGGTGGGAAAACTGGACAGTGACAGGCAGAAGAATGAACCTGGACCACTTTCTTACACCATACACAAAAACAAACTCAAAATGAACGAAAGACCTAAATGTAAGACAGGAAGCTATCAAAATCCTCAAGGAGACAGCAGGCAAAAACTTCTTTGACCTAAGCCGCAGCAACTTCTTACTCAACACATCTCCAGAGGCAAGGGAAACAAAAGCAAAAATGAACTATTGGGACCTCTTCAAAATAAAAGCTTCTGCACAGCGAAGGAAACAATCAGCAAAACTAAAAGGCAAGTGACGGAATGGGACAAGAAACTTGCAAACGACATATCAGATAAAGGGTTAGTATCCAAGATCTATAAAGAACTTACAAACTCAACACCCAAAAAACAAAGAATCCAGTGAAGAAATGGGCAAAAGACATGAATAGACACTTCTCCAAAGAAGACATCCAGATGGCCAATCGACACATGAAAAAATGCGCAGCATCGCTCATCATCCAGGAAATACAAATCAAAACCACAATGAGATACCACCTTACACCTGTCAGAATGACTCACATTAACAACTCAGGCAACAATAGATGTTGGCTAGGATGCGGAGAGAGAGGACCTCTTTTGTATTGCTGGTGGGAATGCAAACTGGTGCAGCCACTCTGGAAAACAGTATGGAGGTTTCTCAAAAAGTTAAAAATGGAACTACCCTACAACCCAGCAATTGTACTACTAGGTATTTATCCAAGGGATACAGGTATGCTGTTTCAAAGGGGCACATGCACCCCAATGTTTATAACAGCACTATCAACAATAGCCAAAGTATGGAAAGAGCTCAAATGTCCATTGATGGATGAATGGATAAAGAAGATGTGGTATATATATGCAATGGAGTATTACTCAGCAATCAAAAAGAATGAAATCTTGCCATTTTCAACTGTGTGGAGGGTATTATGCTAAGCGAAATTAGTCAGAGAAAGACAAATGTCATATGACTACACTCATATGAGGACTTTAAGGCACAGAACAGATGAACACAAGGGAAGGAAAAATAATATAAAAACAGGGAAGGGGACAAAATATAGGAGACTTATATGGAGAACAAACAGAGGGTCACTGGAGGGTTGTGGGAGGGGGGATGGGCTAAATGGGGAAGGGGCATTAAGGAATCTACTCCGGAAATCATTGTTGCACTATATGCTAACTTGGATGTAAATTTAAAAAATAAATTAAATAAAAAATTTAAATTTAAAAAATAACTGGAGAAAAAAAAGAAATCTAAAAAACCAGTTAGGGTTCTGGAAATTGACCAAAAGCAAATGAGAAATTGAAAAGAATTTATCCATGAAAAGCCACTGAACTCTGGGTGAGAACAGTAAGAGTCTGTGGCACTCTGGCCTGGGGCTGCTCACATTCCCCCACACTTGTCAGCTCGGCAGCAGCCCATGACTGGTCAGGCTATGCCATCCAACAGCTTCACTGCCAGAGGGGGCTCACTGGATTTGGAACAAACCACAGCGAGACACTACCACACACCCATGAGAACGGCTATAATAAAAAAGACAGACAATAGCACATGTTGGCAATGATGTGAAGAACTGAAGCCCTCCTACATGGGACTGTGAAAAAGAACAGCTACTTTGGAAAGCAATTTGGCAATTTCTTCAAAAGTTCAGTATACATTTACCACTTAAGCTAGCAGTTCTATGTAGTACCCAAGAGAAAAAGAAATGTGTGTATAAAAACTTATATACAAACATTCATGGCAGCATTACTCATTATAGCTCAAACCTGGAAGAAATCTAAATGCACATGAACTGTTCAACGGAGAGACAAAAGGTGGTATATCCATGCAGTGGAATATTATTCAGCAATGAAAAGGAATGAATTCCTGATACACGCTACTAGGCAAATGAACTGCAAAAACATTATGCTATGAGAAAGAAGTCAGATACAAAAAAACTACATGTTTTGTGATTCCACTTGTATGAAATATCTTGAAAAGGGAAATCAATAGAGGGAGAAAGCAGTTCAGTGGCTACCTGGGGTTGGCTGGGCAAACAGGCACAAGGGCAGTTTTTGGTGGCTGAGATATCCTAAAATTGGATTATGATAATGGTTTTATAATTCTATAAATTTACTAAAGATCATTTATTTACATTGGATAATCTTTATGGTGTGTGAATTATACTTCAATCAAGTTTAAAAAAATAATGTAAAGGTAGAATAAAGACATTTTTACTTTTTTCATTTATTATTTTTTATATGACTTAAAATTTTTTAACGTTTATTTATTTTTGAGAGACAGATACAGAGCACGAGTGGGGGAGAGGCAGAGAAAGAGGGAGACACAGAATCCCAAGCAGGCTCCTGACTCTGAGCTGTCAGGACAGAGCTTGACATGGGGCTCAAACTCATGAGCCGTGAGATCATGACCTGAGCCAAAGTCAGACACTCAACTGACTAAGCTACCCAGGTGCCCCTATAAGACATTTTTGATGTGCAAGATTTCAACAAAACTTTACCTCACAGTCTTTCTCAGGAGGCAACAGGAAGATGAAAGTACGAATTGTGGTAGTAACCCAAGAAAAAATGAAGATGTTAGGTTAGTAAGAGAACATTAAAACATACATCTGTACAAAGAGTCCATAGCCATTTAGACACTCTAGCCCCAAATTGGAAACAGCCCACGTGTCTGTTACTTGGTGAGTGGATAAATGAACTGTGGCATGCTCATACAATGGAATACTACTCAACAATTAAAAGGAACAAAGTAGTGATAAATGTTAACTGTATACATGAAGATCTCAAGACAATCTGTTGAGTGAAAGAAGCCGGACACAAAACACTATATTCCATATGATTCTATTTATATGAAGCTCTAGAAAAGACAAGTCTATAGTAACTGAAATCAAATCAGCTTTTGCCTGAAGCTGGTGTAGGGATGGACTGGGAATAGGTACACGGGAAAGGTAGTATAGTAAAAAATTAGTGCTTGTTCTGGATTCCTGGTGCAGAGCTCCTAAAACCCTTGGAGCTTCCTGAGTGATAGGAGTGTCTTTTGTTATTCATAATAACCCCTTAATAATCCTCATAACCACACCTGAGGTTATGCTAATATGGTGATTATTGGTGGACCCCTAGACAGCTTCAGGTTAGAGGCTGGTTGCTAGAAGAACCAAACCAAGAGATTAGAGGGTGGGAATTTTCTTTTTAATTTTTTTTTTAAGTTTATTTGAGTACATGCGCATGCGAGAAAGCGCGTGCACGTGTGCATAAGTGGACGAGGGGCAGAGAGAGAGGGAGACAGATTATCCCAAGCAGGCTCTGCACCATCATTACAGAGCCTGGGGCTTGGTCCCATTAAACGTGAGATCATGATCTGAGCCAAAATCAAGAGTCAGACGCTTAACCAACTGAGCCACCCAGGGGCCCCAAGGGTTGGAATTTTCAACTCCACTCTGGACCTCTAGGAAGGGAAGAAGTCCTGGAGATCGAGTGCAGTCACCGATGGTCAATGATTTCAATAATCATGCCTGTGTTATGGGACCTCCATAAAAAACCTTAAGTAATGGTGTTCAGAGTGCTTGTGGCTAGGTTAACACATCCAAGGGCAGGGGGTTTGGCATGCCTAGAGGGAGCTTCCCCTAGAGAGAGCATGGAAACTCCACACACACCCTATCTCCCCATACTTTGTCTCCTGTATCTCCTCCATTTGGCTGTGCCTGAGTTGAATCCTTTTTACTAAACCAGTAGTAGTACTGGGGACACCTGGCTGGCTCAGCCGGAAGAGCAGGTAACTCTCGATCTCAGAATCGCGAGTTTGAGCCCCCATATTGGGTGTAGAGATTCCAAAAACAAAACAAAACAAAACAAAACAAAACAAAACAAAACAAAACAACTTAAAAAAATGCTGTCCTGAGTTCTGTGAATTGTTCTAGTGAATTATTGAACCTGAGCAAGGAGTGATCATGGGAACCCCTAAATTTGTTTTTTTTTAAATATATGAAATTTATTGTCAAATTGGTTTCCATACAACACCCAGTGCTCATCCCAAAAGGTGCCCTCCTCAATACCCATCACCCACCCTCCCCTCCCTCCCACCCCCCATCAACCCTCAGTTTGTTCTCAGTTTTTAACAGTCTCTTATGTTTTGGCTCTCTCCCACTCTAACCTCTTTTTTTTTTTTCCTTCCCTTCCCCCATGGGTTTCTGTTAAGTTTCTTAGGATCCACATAAAAGTGAAACCATATGGTATCTGTCTTTCTCTGTATGGCTTATTTCACTTAGCATCACACTCTCCAGTTCCATCCACGTTGCTACAAAGGGCCATATTTCGTTCTTTCTCATTGCCACGTAGTATTCCATTGTGTATATAAACCACAATTTGTTTATCCATTCATCAGTTGATGGACATTTAGGCTCTTTCCATAATTTGGCTATTGTTGAGAGTGCTGCTATAAACATTGGGGTCCAAGTGCCCCTATGCATCAGTACTCCTGTATCCCTTGGATAAATTCCTAGCAGTGCTATTGCTGGGTCATAGGGTAGGTCTATTTTTAATTTTCTGAGGAACCTCCACACTGCTTTCCAGAGCGGCTGCACCAATTTGCATTCCCACCAACAGTGCAAGAGGGTTCCCGTTTCTCCACATCCTCTCCAGCATCTATAGTCTCCTGATTTGTTCATTTTGGCCACTCTGACTGGCGTGAGGTGATATCTGAGTGTGGTTTTGATTTGTATTTCCCTGATGAGGAGCGACGTTGAACATCTTTTCATGTGCCTATTGGCCATCCGGATGTCTTCTTTAGAGAAGTGTCTTTTCATGTTTTCTGCCCATTTCTTCACTGGGTTATTTGTTTTTCGGGTATGAAGTTAGGTGAGCTCTTTATAGATTTTGGATACTAGCCCTTTGTCCGATATGTCATTTGCAAATATCTTTTCCCATTCCGTTGGTTGCCTTTTAGTTTTGTTGGTTGTTTCCTTTGCTGTGCAGAAGCTTTTTATCTTCATAAGGTCCCAGTAATTCACTTTTGCTTTTAATTCCCTTTCCTTTGGGGATGTGTGGAGTAAGAGATTGCTATGGCTGAGGTCAGAGAGGTCTTTTCCTGCTTTCTCCTCTAAGGTTTTGATGGGAACCCCTAAATTTGTAGCCAACCAGGCAGACATGTGGCAGTCTGGGCACCCTATTTGCAGCTGGCATCTGAAATGGGGGCAGTCTTGTGGGACTGAACCCTTAAACCTGTGAAGTCTGACACTAACTCTGGGTAGTTGATGTCAGAATTGAATTGAATTGACTGAAGTGTTGTCAGAAAAAGACATCACAATTAGTGTCAGAAGAGGGCACCCCACATTTGGTTTAAGGGGAAGAGAAAAAGCTTCAGAGGAAACTTTTGGGGTAATGGAAATGTTCTAGATCTCCACTATGATAGTACTTACATGGTTCTGTACATTTCTCAAAATCATGAAACTGTACAATAAAGTTGAATTTTAATTTTTTATTTATTTTCAATTTATTCTTTTGAGAGAGAGTGCATAAGCGGGGGAGAGGCGGCGGGGTTGGGGTGGGCAGAGACAGAATCCTAAGCGGGCTCCACACTGTCAGTGCAGAGCCTGATGCAGGGCTCAAACTCATGAAACTGTGAGATCATGACCTGAGCAGAAATTGAGAGTCAGAGGCTTAACCAACTGAGCCACTCAGGCACCCCAGTACTTTTTTTTCTTTTCATTTTTTTTTAATGTTTATTTATTTGTGAAGGAGAGAGAGGGAGACACAGAATCCGAAGCAGGCTCTAGCCTCTGAGCTGTCAGCACAGAGCTCAATGTGGGGCTCGAACTCTCAAACTGCACAAGATCATGACTACAGCTGAAGTCGGACTGAGCCACCCAGACACCCCACTTTTTTTTTAAAGTAAACTCTACGCCCAACGTGGGACTTGAACTCATGACTGCCAGATCAAGAGTGGCATGCACTATGGGCTTAGTCAGCCAGGCACTCTATTTATGTACTTTTTTTTCCCTTCTCAATTTGACACTGCTAGATTAGTGTAGGTGCACAGAAATGATCATTACTAGCCTAACCAGCAAGACAGAACAGGATGGGAATGGAGAGTGCTCCTTCTGGCTATGTGCCCCCTTTCTCTTTCTGGCAAAGGAAGGTGGGGGTAAGCAAGGGTGAGGGCGGCTTCGCAGGTAAGGTGGAGAGGCAAGTTAAGTCATAAGAAGCACAGAAGGACAGAAGTTTTCAACAATTTTGTTTATGGTGCGTTTGAAACATATTTTTTATTTTTATTTTTAGCTGTTTTAAGTTTTAGAGAGAGACTGTGAGCTGGGTGGGGAGCAGAGGGAGAAGGAGAGAGAGAATCCTAAGCAGGTTCCACACTGTCAGTGCAGAGCCCCACTGGCGGCGCTCGATTTCAGGAACCATGAGATCATGACGTGAGCTGAAATAAAGAGTCGGACGCTTAACTGACTGAGCCACCCAAGCGCCTCATAAACATATATTTTATTTATTTTTATTTTTATTATTTTTAAAACTATTTCTTTTAATGCTTACTTTTGGGAGAGAGAGAGGACAGAGCATGCATGAGCAGGGGAGGAGCAGAGGGAGAGAGGGAAACACAGAATTCGAAGCAGGCTCTAGGCTCTGAGCTGTCAGCACAGAGCCCCACACGGGGCTCGAACTCGCGAACTACAAGATCATGACCTGGGCCAAAGTCTGATGCTCAACCAACTGAGCCACCCAGGCTCCCCAAACATATATTTTATTTTTAAAAATGAAACACAAAAGCAGACTTTTATGTGATTTTTTAAGAAGTTCTATACCCATTGTGGGGCTTGAACTCACAACCCTGAGATCAAGCGTCACATGCTGTACCGACTGAGCCAGCCAGGCACCCACATTTATATGATTCTTTTTTGAAAACTAATATACATATGTTATTTAAAAGCTTCCTTTTTGGGGCGCCTGGATGGCTTAGTCGGTTAAGCGTCTGACTTTGGCTCAGGTCATGATCTCGAGGTTGGTGAGTTCAAGCCCCACGAGTTCAAGCCCCACGTTGGGGTCTGCTCATAGCTCGGATCCTGGAGCCTGGTTCAGATTCTGTGGCTCCCTCTCTGCTCCTCCCTGGCTTGGGCTCTGTCTCTGTCTCTCTCTGTGTCAAAAATAAATTAACATTAAAACAGTTAAAATAAAAATAAAAGCTTCCTTTTCACCTTTCATTTGTGGGACCATATATTGGCATATGAAGTACATGAGCCTTAAGTCAGAAAATGAATGGATCCACAAGTGTTATGGAAAGATCAACAAGGAGCAAATTACCCTGACAGATAACACTTGGATTGCTCCATCTCTTGGTAAATATGGCATCATCTGCTTGGCAGACTCTGATTCGGGTGATCTATATACTGTTGGAAAACACTTCAAAGAAGCAAACAATTCCTTGTGGCCCTTCAAATTATCTTCTTCATGAGTGGGATGAAGAGAAAGACCACCCACTTTGTAGAAGATGGAGATGTTGGCAGCAGGGAGGACCAGATTGGCAAACTTAGTAGAAGGATGAACTGAGGTGTCTACAGTGATGATTTGTGTAATCTGGTCAGTTAATCAATAGTGACTGCTTTCAAATTGGAAAAAAAAAATCTCATTCCTCAGTGTTTTGCCCTTTGCTTCGTCCTTTGAAGAACATTAAGCTTTGGAAAAAAAAAAAAAAAAAAAAAAAAAAAAAAAAAAAAAAAAAATCCACATCAGGACTCTTAGCAGGATCTCCTGTCCCGCTCTGTCTTGGGCCCAGACAGGATCCTCAGGCTCAGCCAAGCTTGAATTCCCTCTTCTGAGGGCCTTTACAGTTCACCTCCAGTCACCCAAGCTCAGACTTTCAGCGTTAGCTTTGATTCTTCTCTTTCTCTAGCCTCCTGAGTCCACTGGGCCATTTTTCACCATTAACATTAAATGCTTGGGGTGCCTGGGTGGCTCAGTGGGTTAAGCGTCTGAATCTTGATTTTCAGGTCCTGATCTCACAGCTCCTGAGCTCAAGCCCTGTGTCAGTCTCCTTGATGACAGCGTGGAGCCTGCTTGGGATTCTCTCTCTCTCTCTCTCTCTCTCTCTCTCAAGATAAATAAATAAACATTAAAACAAACAAACATTCAATGCTCGTGTTTCTACACACCCTGCCATTCCCTAATCCTGCTCTTCAATCAACTGCAAAAATTGGTTTCCCAACTGGCCTCATAGTCTTTCAGATATCCCTGGAATCATACTAAATCTAAAATCCAGATCTAAAACCTAAACCATCTCCCTGCACACTCCTTTTTTGAAAAAAATTTTTAGTGTTTATTTATTTTTGAGAGAGGGACAGAGCACAAATTATAATTTATATTATAAAATTCTCTTACATAGATTTGGGGGGTGAAGAATTGGAGAATATTAAGTTTATGCAAACACCAAACTCTGACCCTTCTCTTCTCCTTAAAAGTGGCAAGAGGAAATAATGCTGGTTCTTGGGATAGGTGATACATCTACTGATTCCAATTTTTTTCCATCCTAAGATTCAGCCTTTGGGTATCCAAACAAATGGAAGTCAGAGACCAGGACCCAAAAAGGTCTAGGAAAGCCATTGGCCATTTCCATTTCTTCAACATATTAAAGTGGGTTATAAAAATTGTGGTGTGTCTGAAATCTTTCCATTGCACTATCCTTTTCTCTCAATCCTGCCGTCAGTCTCTGTGCCTTTATGTTTAATCTTATTTAAGGAAACATCACAAACTGAAAGTGGAAATAACCTTGGATTATAGTATACTGGACTGTGTGTTGGGTAAGGAGGCGGCCGCAGGCTGCTGCGCCCAGAGAGATGACTCTGCAGGAACGGTGGTGCCTGGTTACCCAGAGCTGTGCAGTCAACTTCAGGCCGGGCCAAAGAAGCCGGTGAGGGGTTCCATCTGATCCCCGCACATGCTGCCTCTGGGAACTGGCCCTTCCCAAAGGCTCAGCCGATCTCCCACTCCTTCTGCCGGCTGTCATTTGCCCCCTAAGCAAAGTGAACGGGATGCCCATCCTGGGTTCTAGGTCCAGGCACCGGCGGGGAAGAAGCCAAAGATACGGGAATGAAACATCGGGCAACTGGCCCACTAAGGCACCAGGACAACCGGGCGCGGGAACGCGTGCCAGACCGGCCCCGCCCCAGGGTGCGCGCGCCCGAGGTTCCCTATTCCGCTGCTGTTCCTCCCCCTTCTCTCCTACCCAACCAACAGCCACTTCCTGCCTCACTCCTAGCCAATCCCCACACTCCACGAAGAATAGCCCTAGGGGGCGTATGGGAAGGTGCCTAGAGCGATGGCCTCACCGACCAAACGAACCCTGGAGCTTGCGCGGGGGGGCGGGACTTGGTGCCGTCCGTAGCTACTCAGGAGCGAGGGGCGGACGCAGGGCCGGGCTTTGCGCGGTGGGGCTCGCTCGCGCGGCAGCAGCGGTAGCAGAGGCCTCTTGGTTCTGCGGCACGTGACGATCGGGCCGTCTCTGCCGCTGTCTCCACTGCAGCGCGGGGCCAGGTGTGCGGGCGGGTGGAGGCGCGGGCGCCGCCGGCGGTCCCCGTAAAACTCGAGGTGAGACAGCAGGCCTGCGCGTGTCCTCCGGCCTGTGAGGACCCCGGGGGGCCCGGGTGCGCGGTGCGGCGCCGAAGGGCCGGGCGTGGCCGGGGCCGAGGGGGTCGGGCTGGGTTTCTAGGGCCCAGGCCTCGGCAGACGCGCTAGTCGTGAGGGACGAGGCCCTAACCGGGGCCGCTTGGTTTGGGGAGCCAGGCCGAGGCCGCGCTGCCGGGGTCGGGAGGCGTGGCAGGTGCCCTGAAGCCTCCCTTGACCTCTGGGTAGCCAACTTCTTTCTATGGCTTTGCTTCTAGGGCTTTCTAAGGCCTTTCCTGGCTACCTGGGAAACCGCGGGGTGGGTTGGAATAGCCGGTAAAGGTCTGGGGTGGGATCAGGCCTAGTCGGTACTCCTAGCAGTGGGAAAATGTAGTACCAGAACGAGAGAGAATGTTTAGGATTAGCATTACAGGTTCAATACTGGAAAATAAAGCCGCAAAGCGAAGACTGAACCCTAGCACCCCGAAGACTATGGAGAATGTGCTAGAACACGCCGTGGTTAAAGAACTTCAGTCTTAACATACACACCTATTTGGGGGTGGGGAGTAATCCAGTCGGAAATTCACCGGACATTAAAAGCAGGAAAGCCCCTGCTTTTAATTAGGGTAGGTTGTATTATAGTGGAGGAAACTGAGACCCAGAGGTATGAAATGACTGGCCCAAGGTCATTCCATTAATTTTATGATCACGTTTGGGATTATAGTTGAGGGCAGGGCGGTTTTGGTGTAGTGCTTAAGGTTAAGGCCCTGGTTCAAGTCTTTTATGGACCATTTGCTGCTGTGTGAACTTGGGCAATTTACTTACCTTTTGTGCCCCAGTTCTCCCCAAATAATGGGCATAATAGTACCTGATGGAGTCGTTAGAGTTAAATTGAGATGTGTGTAAAATAAGACAGAGAAGACACATTGATAACCCTATATTAACTGCCAGATGAATAATGATTGCAATAAATTATTATAGTCGGAATGCTGTTGGTCCACTATACTGACATCCTGCTGTTTGAATTGGTTAAGTCCTGTTTCCCAGTACCTGAAGTTACATTTTTAGCAATGGGGTGGGGGGGAGAACTGGATCTAGAGAGTTAACTGCAGGGTATGGCACAAGTGAATGGTGGTTGAGGGAAGTTAAACTGAGGACTAAGGTGAGCCAAGGTTAAGTCTCTTTACCTCTAATTTAGGAAATGGGACATTTTAATTTTTTAACGAGTAGAGTTTTTTGGGTTTTGTTGCTGGTTGTTTTTAAGGGAAGAATTGTATTGATTTTTGAAATCATTCTGTATCTTAGCTCTTCAGCATTAAAAAAAAATTTTTTGAGGGTCTTGAATAGAATCACTGCCATGTTGTACACTTGCTGTAATTGTACTTAGAGTGGACTTGGAACAGAGGTAAAGCACTGTGTGGGAGTTCTCCTTTGCACCAGCCAGGATACATAAGCCAACAAGCCTAGTGACTGGATCATGAGAAGCCCAGAGTGAACTGTGTGTTGGAGTGAATGTGCCCCACAACAACAGATTTTCTGACCTATCTGAAAATGGGTGTTCTCATCCGTCTCCACGTAACTTATCTTAACAGGACAGACAGTTCAACTAACAGGTTATCTTCCAAGAACCATGAGAGGTAAACGTCTGGGCAGAGGCTGTTGCTGCCGTTTTGGCAATCGTGCTGTTGCATCCTTTAATTAGAGTTCACTTTGCCCTGCTAGATAGCCTAAGGGACAAAGTGACAGTTGGAAGCAGAATGCAGAGTCTTGAATTCGAGGCCCATCATGGTAACTAGCTTAGGTAACTAGCTTGGTTTCCACATCTTTAAAATGGAAATGGGAACTCTCCTGGATGCCACACCCCCAATTAGGGGGCTATGGGGAGGGACAAATGAGATGGGGAACCAGGAACTACTTTGAATAGTGTGCAAATTCAGCTCATAATGACTCCGAAGCAAAGTAAAAGTGCACTGAACATAGTTGTAACCTGTATAGCTTACTGTAGGACTTTGTCAGGAAAGTGCTGGTTGGATGCTTTTTTAACTGCAACAGATGTACTTTTAAATTAAGCTTAACTGTGTGCTGTGAAAACTATTTGGAGAATTTTTTTTTTTAAAGAATTTAGAGAATCTTCAATGTGTTTTGAGTATTCACATGTTAAACATACTTGGTTTATAGCAAAAAGAAAGTGCTATGGAAAAATGGATTATAATGTTCCTGTCAATGAAAAACAAAATTTAAAACTGTAAACAAGGTACTCTCTATATATTTTTAAATGAATGGGATATATATTTTTTTTAAATTTTTTTTAACGTTTATTTATTTTTGAGAGAGAGAGCGTGAGCGCACAAGCAGGGGAGGGGCAGAGAGAGAGGGAGACACAGAATCCCAAGCGGGCTCCAGGCTCTGAGCTGTCAGCACAGAGCCTGACGCAGGGCTTGAACTCATGAACTGTGAGATGACCTGAGCTGAAGTCAGACGCTTAACCAACTGAGCCACCTAGAGCCCCTGAATGAGATATATTTTTAAATAAAGACCACATTTTATGTGGTCCCCTCCCCCACCTTAGTGCTTTTGATTTTTGACTGGATGCATGTGTAATACAATCAGAAGGTATAAAAAGTACTAGTAAAATTGTTCATCTCTGCCTGCCTGGAATCGAGTTCCTTTTAACTGGTTCCTTTCCAATCTAAGATTTAAAATTTCTCATTTGCCTTAAAACTCGGAGTTTTAGAACCATTGAAACTTAAATGATCTCACTGGGCAATACCTAGTACTAGTAGAAATCACTGCTGATGTCATGCGTACGTACTGTAAACTAGGCACTGTCATAAGCACTTTCTACGTGCATTTTGTTCATACAATGATCCTGAGAAGTATATGGTGGTGGTGCTCTCATTTAAGAGGTGAAGAAACTGGGGCCCCGAGGTTAGTAGTTGACTTAGTGTGCCAAGTTATTGGGTAGTCGAGGAGGGATTGTGACTTCTGAGTTCCCGCTCATAAACATTACTGTATATCTAACTGTGACTTAGGACAGTTTATGTAACTTCTCTTAGCTTTATTTTTCTTACGTGTCAACTGAGGGTGATTGAACCTCCTGGGGTTCTTGTGAGGATTAAATTAGATAACCAAAGATACCTAAGACCTATAAGACTTAAATTTTGAAAAGGGTGTAT